>NW_012103865.1:1854019-1856428 GCF_000951045.1 Mandrillus leucophaeus
TTGAGGTCATAGCTCCTTGGGTGACTGGTATAATGATGCAATGTGTCATCCCCAGGGTTTTTGCTTGATCTTGCCAAAAGACTTAGGTTGTCCATTACAATATTTCATATGACTGAAGTTATAAATTTTGGTGTACACACAATTATCAACCACAGTGACACGCGTTTATACATTTTGCTTTTTGACCTATTACTTTCTGAAGACAACTTGTCAGTTCAAAATTGTTATACCCATGCAACTGTCATTAGCATACTTGAGTGCTTATGCTTGCAAAAATATGTATATTATTGCCTATTTTATTGCATAAACTGGCCTATAACACGTTCTGTCATGTTTTTATGTTTCTTAAATAAATCCTCTTTAAAAATGTAAATAAATATCTTTTTAAAAAAATTTTAAGGTATTTTTTCCAGAATTATATTTTTGGGATTTTGATATTTCAGGATTATAATTTTCTAGACTTCATTTAAGGATTTTGGTCTGCTGGGATTTCAACAGTCAGGATTACGGAGTTTGAAATTGAGGCTCGTGATTCGCCCCCATCCACTACTAACAGAGGGGTGCATTTATATATCTCCCTCTTTCAGTTTCTGTCAGTTTCTTTCTCATGTATTTCTTTCAGTTCTTTCAGTTTCTGTCTCATGTATTTTGACATTTTACTAGGTACATACACATTAAGTATTATGTCTTCTTGGGGAATTGATGATTTCAGTACTATCTATTAACTTTATCCTTGATAATTCTCCTTGCACTGAAGTCTGCTCTGGTTGAAATTAATACATTTAAGCCTTTAATCCATTTTGAGTTTATTTTTGTATGTGATGTGGGTTTATACACAAAAGATAACGGTGCAATTTATGCATGTAGATATGCAGTTTTCCCAGACCACTTATTGAAGACTATCCTTTCTCCATTGTGTGTTCTCAGCACCATTGTCAAACATCAGTTGACCATAGATGTGTGGATTTATTTCTCGCTCTCTATTCTGTTCCATTGTTTTTATGCCAGTTCCACACTGTTTAGATTATTAAAGCTTTGTAATATATTCTGAAATCAATAATTTTGGTGCCTCTAGCTTTGTTATTACTCAAGATTGTTTTGGCTATTTAGAATTTTTGTGGTTCCATTCACACACACACACACACACACACACACACACCATTTTCCTTATTTATTCATTTATATACACACACAATAAAATATTATTCATTCATTTGTGTACACACACACAATAGATATTACTCCGTCTTAAAAAGGGGAAATCCTGCCATTTGTGATAACGTGAATGAACCAAAGGACATTATGTTAAGTGAAATAAGCCAGATATAGAAAGACAAATAATGCATGATCTCACTTATATGTAAAATGCAAAAGAGTCAAACTCATAGAAACAGGGAGGAGAATGGTTGCTGCGACGTGCTGGGGGGAGAGAGAAATGGGAGCATATTGGTCAAAGGGTTAAAAATTTCTGTTATAGAAGATGAATAAGGCCAGGTGCAGTGGCTCACACCTGTAATCCCAGCACTTTAGGAGGCCGAGGTGGGTGGAACACTTGAGGCCAGGAGTTCGAGATCAGCCTGGCCAACATAATGAAAAACCATGTCTACTAAAAAATACAAAATTTACCTGAGTGTGGTGGTGCACGCCTGTAATCCCAGCCACTTGGGTGACTGAGGCACAAGAATCACTTGAACCTGGGAGGCAGAGGTTGCAGTGAGCAGAGATCATGCCACACTCCAGCCTGGACAACAGAGCTGACTCTGTTTCCAAAAAAAAAAAAAAAAAAGAATAAATGCTGGAGCTCTAATGTACAACAATTTGACTATAGTCAATAACACTGTAATGTATACTTGAAATTTGTTAAGATCTTAGGTGTTCTCACCACACTCACACAAAAGGTAACTATGTAAGATGATGAGTGTCTTAATTAGCTTAATTATGGTAATTATTTCACTATGCATAGATATTAAAATATCAAGTTGTACATCTTAAATATATGCTTTTTGTCAACTATACTTCAGTAAAATTGGAATTAAAAAGGCGATTAGAAATAGCCTTCACAAGAATGGAAAGATCTGCCACCCTAGTGAAATTTCTAAGGTCCAATATTTGAGACACGTTGCAATATTACCTTTAAAATAAAGGAAATATTTCTGCCACTGTTAACACTAAGAGAGAGACACATTTGTGGGACCCTTTAACACTCTTAAGGTAATATATGCCACATTTTAATGTTCATTTCTAATAAAATTACTGAACACTCCATAGACTTCCAATTTAGAATGGGGCCCAGAATAACAGAAGATTCTGCACCTAGCCAAAATGGGTCCAGTGAAATTCAGTATGAGTGTGGAAAATGAAGATGCAGTATGGTTATGTTTAAAAATTTCTAAATGAAAAAAAAAAAAA
>NW_012103865.1:1857093-1862090 GCF_000951045.1 Mandrillus leucophaeus
AGTTGTATAATTATTTTATTATATATCACAATGTAATAATAATAGAAATAAAATGCACAATAAATGCAATGCACCTGAATCATCCCCAAACCATTTCCCTTGACCCCCATTCATGGAAAAATTGTGTTTCACAAAACCACACCCTAGTGTCACAAAGATTGGGGACCACTGCTTTAAGTGACCATGCAGCCTGTGATTCCCAGAAGGAACTAGAATTATCAGATCCGTTAAAACATAAATTGGGGCATGCAAAGAAGCACTCCATTATCAAATGGAAGTAATACAATAGATATTTAGTATATTTATTTTATTTTTATTTCATGATAGTCTATTAAAATATTTGTTTAGATAGACCTTTTATAAAACAATTACTGTTTTTAATTTTTTTTTACAGATCTCTGATCATCTTGGTCTATGAATTTATAATGTACTGTAGTTACTGGTTACCTGACTGCACAGTACATTAGGGGATCAGCTGAAGCCCAGACTTTAGTGTTACATCACACCTGAAGACGTAACATACACTTACAAAGGAAAAGGAAGATGAGTTCTCAGTGTAGAGCACATGAACTGAAAGCTGTAATCCATCAACTCTCATATTGCCAACAAATTTCTTGATTCACAGATTTTACTGAAGCAATGTTATGTAGCGATCTGCCTAGACCATAACATGTGCCCTAGGATTTTGCAGAAGCCATTGTTGGTTGTTTTCTGTTTCCCTCAGATAATCATTCCTATAGAGTTTTTAAGATGCTTTGATTTTATTTTTAGGAACACTAAAGTAGTATCATGATTCCCTGCATTTTCTGAGGGGCAGATCTAGATGATCCTAAAAGCACAGGAGAAGCAAGCTTAGAACTCCCAAAGATACTTTCTCATCTTGCCTATGCACATCCTGCCAGCTTGGATATTATGCAAGGGAAGAGCACCACCCATCTTACATACCTGATAAAAACATTTTTCCCTTTCTAGAAGTTTCTCGCCATTCTTCCTTAATCTGCTTTTTTTCTCCTTTATGATAACTGTATGTTAATCCTGGGGAAATCAGTCCTTGGTAGTATAGCAACATGGTAAAAAGTCTTAGGTTAATAATTGTGTCCTGAGTGTTCAAATTTGCTTGTCTCATTCTTCTCTCTCAGCCCATAATCAGAATCATTTCCTTAGAGTCAAAGTTGTGAACATACTATTTTTCTCATTTGCACTGAGAGCCAATTTCCCTGTTGATTCCTTATATTGATTCCTAATATTGTTGATTCCTTATATTAAGTTTTTATTAGTTGCATCATTCTTTGGAATATTTTATGTGAACTGATATGACCTCTTTATATGATGTAATATGATATAAAGAATGCTTCAGCTGTCTTCATCTTGTGTCCTCCATCATACTAAACTCCCTGCTAATCATCTATTCACTGTCTTTATTTGTGAAACACAAATGTAATACATATGTTGAAGGTTGTTTGAGGTTTACATGAGCTTTATCTTGCATAACTTCATTTACGAGGGTCTGGACATTTTTGAGAAAATAGGTACTGCTGAAAGGTCTCTTACAAGATAAATTGCAAAAGGTTGCATGAGCACTATTCACAATAGCAAAGACATGGAATCAACCTAAGTGCCCATCGACAATGGATGGGATAAAGCAAATGCGGTAGAAATTCACCATGGAATATTACGTATTCATAAAAAGGATGAATTTGTGTCCTTTGCAGCAATACAGATGCACCTGGAGCCCTAATCCTAGGCAAATTAATGAAGGAACAGAAAACCAAATACCACATATTCTCACTTACAAGTGGGAGCTAAACAATGGATACACATGGACATAAAGATGGCAACAATAGAAGCTGGGGACTACTAGAGAGGGGAGAATTTAACTATTGGATACTATGCTCATAGGTGGGTGACAAGATCATTCATATATCAAGCCTCAGCATTGTGTAATACACCCAGGTAGCAAACCTGCACATGTATTCCCTGAATCTAAAATAAAAATTGGAATAAAAAAGATAAGTAAATATAAATAAATAATAGCATAAGATATGGTTTGGCTGTGTCCCCACCCAAATCTCATTTGAATTCCCATATGTTGTGAGAGGGATCCAGTGGGAGGCAATTGAATCATGTGGGCAGGTCTTTCCTGTGCTGTTCTTGTGATAGTGAATAAGTCTCACAAGATCTGAGGGTTCTACGAGAGGGAGTTTCCCTGCAAAAGATTTCTCTTATCTTGTCTGCCACCATGTGAGATGTCCTTTTCACCTTCTGCCATGATTATGAGGCCTCCCCAGCAGCATGACACTGTAAGTCCAATAAACCTTTCTTTTGTAAATTGCCCAGTCTCAGGTATGTCTTTATCAGCAGCATGAAAACAAACTAACACAGTAAATTGGTAGCAGGAGTGCGGCACTGCTGAAAAGATAACCAAAAATGTGGAAGCGACTTTGGAACTGGGTAACAAGCAGAGGGTGGAACAGTTTGGTAGGGCTCAGAAGAAGACTGGAAAATGCAGGAAAGTTTGAAACTTCATAGAAACTTGTTGAATGGCTTTGATCAAAATGCTGATAATGATATGGACAGTGAAATCCAGGCTGAGGGGGTCTCAGATGGAGATGAGGAACTTATTGGCAACTGGAGCAAAGATGACACTTGTTATGTTTTAGCAAACAGACTGGCAGCATTTTGCCCCTGCTGTAGAGATTTGTGGAACTTTGAACTTGAGAGAGATGATTTAGGGTATATGGTGGAAGAAATTTCTAAGCAGCAAAGCATTCAAGAGGTGACTTGGGTGCTGTTAAAGGCATTCAGTTTATAAGGGAAGCAAAGCATAAAAGTTTGGAAAATGTGCAGCCTGACAATGCAATAGAAAAGAAAATTCCATTTTCTGAGAAATCCAAGCCAGCTGCAGAAATTTGCATAAGTAATGAGCAGCTGAATGTTAATTGCCAAGACAATGAGGAAAATGTCTCCAGGGCATCTCAGAGGTCTTCATGGCAGCCCCTCCCATCACAAGTCTGGAGGCCTAGGAGGAAAAAGTGGTTTTGTGGGCTGGGCCCAGGGTTCCCATGCTGTGTGCAGTCTAGGGCCTTGGTGCCCTGCGTCCCAGTCACTCCAGCTATAGCTGAAAGGGGCCAATGTATAGCTCAGGCCATGGCTTCAGAGTGTGCAACCCTCAAGCCTTGGCAACTTCCACGTGGTGTTAAGCCTGCCAGTGCACAAAAGTCAAAAATTGGGGTTTGGAAGTCTCTGCCTAGATTTCAAAGGATGTATGAAAATGCCCGAATGTCCAGGCAGAAGCTTGCTGCAGGGGTGGGGCTCTCATGGAGAACCTCTGCTAGGGTGGTGCAGAAGGGAAATGTGGGGTTGGAGCCCCCACAGAGTCTCTACTGGGGCACAACCTAGTGGAGCTGTGAGAAGACGGCCACCACCCTCCTGAACACAGAATGGTAGATCCACTGTCAGCCTGCACTGTGCACCTGGAAAAGCCACAGACACTCAACGCCAACCCATAAATGCAGCTGGACGGAGGCTGTGCCTTGCAAAACCACAGGAGCGGAGCTGCCCAATACCATTAGAACGCATCTCTTGCATCAGCGTGACCTGGAGATCATTTTCAAGCTTTAAGATTTGACTGCCCTGCTGGATTTCGGACTTGCACAGGGCTTGCAGCCCCTTTGTTTTGAACAGTTTCTCCCATTTGGAACAGCTATATTTACTCAATGCCTGTACCTCATTGTATCTAGGAAGTAACCAACTTGCTTTTGATTATACAGGCTCATAGGCAGAAGGCACTTGCCTTGTCTCAGATGAGACTTTGGACGTGGACTTTTGAGTTAATGCTGAGATAAGACTTTGGTGGACTGTTGGGAGGGCATGATTGGTTTTGAAATGTGAAGATGAGATTTGGGAGGGGTCAGGGGCAGAATAATATGGGTTGTCTGTGTCCCCACCCAAATCTCATCTTGAATTCCCACATGTTGTTGGAGGGACCCAGTGGGAGGTAATTGAATCATGGAGGCAGACCTTTCGTGTGCTGTTCTTGTGATAGTGAATAAGTCTCATGAGATCTCATGGTTCTATAAGGGGGAGTTTCCCTGAACAAACTTACTTCTCCTGTCTGCCACCATGTGAATCATGCCTTTCACCTTCTGCCATGATTGTCAGGCCACCCCAGTCATTTGGAACTGTAAGTCCAATAAACCTCTTTCTTTTATAAATTGCCCAGTCTCGGGTATGTCTTCATCAGCAGTGTGAAAGTGAACTAATATGGCATGTAAGGAAAATTATACTATTGGCAGTACACAAGGGTCATGATACAGCAAGTAAGATACATGATTCAGGAGAACTTAGCAGGTTTGACAATCCATACATGAAGAAATAAAAATCTGTAATTGAAAATAAGGAGCAAAAAATGAGAGGAACACAGATACCTCCTGACTGTCAAAAGAGGAAAAACATTCATAAGACATTATCACTTGGGTCTATGTTGGGGAAAGAGGGATGTAAACTTTCCATGCAAATTTCACTCATCTTTCCTTATGAAATTCTAGCATGCTCTTCCAACCTGCTTAC
The DNA here is from genome assembly GCF_000951045.1 of Mandrillus leucophaeus. Lineage (NCBI taxonomy): Eukaryota > Metazoa > Chordata > Mammalia > Primates > Cercopithecidae > Mandrillus > Mandrillus leucophaeus. The sequence continues at coordinate 1,861,663 of NW_012103865.1, forward strand.
ACTGATTTCTCTCTCCATGAAATCACATCCCATTTCTAATTTTTACTCATTATTTTAGCATTTAATCATTGCTTTATATTTCTTCTCAACTAGGTAATGCATGTAAATTTTATATGACCACTGGGATCATAAGGTCATTAAAGGAGAACATAAGCATGAATATATTTATTATTCTAACAGAATATTAAGAATAGAAAACTAATATATGCATATTGAATTGAATAAGAAACTAATAAGGACTGAATACTGCTAGAGACTAAATTAGGGAATGTATGAAGAAAAGGATAAATTATACAATATGTTGTCTCATTTGGTTATCATTACAAAAATAATTTCCAGAAGGTAATGTGCTAGAGTTTCACAGTAATTCTATACATCTGGTTCATCTATTTCATATCAGCTATCAAGTCACTTAATTTACTGCTTCT
>NW_012103865.1:1862140-1864262 GCF_000951045.1 Mandrillus leucophaeus
TTTTACTCATTATTTTAGCATTTAATCATTGCTTTATATTTCTTCTCAACTAGGTAATGCATGTAAATTTTATATGACCACTGGGATCATAAGGTCATTAAAGGAGAACATAAGCATGAATATATTTATTATTCTAACAGAATATTAAGAATAGAAAACTAATATATGCATATTGAATTGAATAAGAAACTAATAAGGACTGAATACTGCTAGAGACTAAATTAGGGAATGTATGAAGAAAAGGATAAATTATACAATATGTTGTCTCATTTGGTTATCATTACAAAATAATTTCCAGAAGGTAATGTGCTAGAGTTTCACAGTAATTCTATACATCTGGTTCATCTATTTCATATCAGCTATCAAGTCACTTAATTTACTGCTTCTGCTTTCCACTGGTAAAGTATATTTGAAAGAACTAATTTGCATGTCTTAAATATTAATGTGTAAGCTTTATATGGATTTAAATGTGCTAGGACAAATGAAAAATAATGTCAGTGCCTTCTTATGTCATCTGTCCAATGGAGCAGCACGTGAGCATCAGTTTTAAAACTACTAGACAGTAAAGACATTTTGAAGAAATTATTGAGATTAGAGTCATACAATGTAATCTAAAAAATCTTAGAGCAAGAGACAGAAAGAGAAGTTCTTCTCTTCTGAGGTGATGAGTTGTATCCAGGGGAACATGAGCAGAAATTCTAGAGGGCTACAGAGGATGGGTGAGAGTGGGTAAGCATGGGAAGGCTTTCTGAGAGAGCACTTTAAGATCATTTGAAAATGAGTTCAGTAGTTAGAAACAGAAAATGTAGCGTCTGTGTATATAAATCATTCATTGTGCTGGTGGTCGTTAGACTGTCGAAATTTTTTTTTCATTTCCCTAACTTCGTAATCCATGCGTGCAGTGTGGGTTAATGGTATTAACCAATTTACAGGATTAAATAACATAGTCTTACTGAGTCAGTTTGTGCTCAAAGCAGCTGGGCTGGCAGAAAAAGGTGTTCCCACAAGAAGCTTATCCTAGATGGAGCACGAGCATGGGTCTCCTGACTCCCCTTGGTATCATTCTCCATGTCACTCCCAGTGAAAGTGATCAGAGACAAAGGCAAAAAGAAAAAATTGGCACAAATGTAAAAAAGAGTAGGAGAGGAATAAATGAGAGACTCCCTGTGCCTCACGGCCTCTGCAAGAGGCTCTCACAGAGATGAAAGGACTTCACACCCCTGGATGAAAGTACTGATGTCCGAGATATTAGCTGACTTACTGAAAATCACATAATGGCAGGATAAGGATAGGAATATATGTTTCTGGATAACTTCTCCAGTAAAATTTTTACCATAACATTTGCTATGAATCTTGATAATACTGAGCAAGTGTCAATAGCCCTCAAAACAAGCAAAAAGTCCTAGTGACAGTGTCTGTCAGTAACCTTGTATTGACTTTTCTGAAACAGTCAGGTTGATGTTGACTGATAGTTATTTCTGTTTGATAGTCTCCCATTTTGTCTATCAGTGTTGACAGATAGTATACTTTGCTAGATTTGTCTTTTAGGAAAAATAATTCTGGTCCTAGAGTTGGTAGGATGAATGACAATGCTGCTGGCTGTTTTCTGAAAATACCATTGAGATGAAGAAATATAGTATCTTCTTTAGCTGAAGAAACAGGCCAGGTGCACTGGCCCATGCCTGGAATTCCAGAACTTTGGGAAGCTGAGGCAGGAGGATCACCTGAGCCCAAGAATTTGAAACCATCCTGGGCAACATAGCAAGATCCCAGTTCCACAAAAATATTCAAAATTAGCTGAGCTTGATGCTGCCTGCCTATGGTTCCAGCTACTCAGGCAGCTGAGGTGGAAGGATCCCTTGACACCAGGAAGCTGGGGCTGCAGTGAGCCATGACTGTGCCACTGCACTCCAGCCTGGGTGTCAGAGTGAGACCCTGTCGCAAAAAATAAATAAATAAAAATAGCTGAAGAAATACTTTTCAAAGATTTTTATAGTGTATGTTCAATGGAAACCACTGCCCAAAGAAATGTTCATACTGGCTACACCATTTATTTCAATTAACTGATGCTCATTTTCATCATTTCTTTCGACAAGTTGAGGTTGTCATTCAACCATCAATT
>NW_012103865.1:1864312-1866945 GCF_000951045.1 Mandrillus leucophaeus
ATTTGTCTTTTAGGAAAAATAATTCTGGTCCTAGAGTTGGTAGGATGAATGACAATGCTGCTGGCTGTTTTCTGAAAATACCATTGAGATGAAGAAATATAGTATCTTCTTTAGCTGAAGAAACAGGCCAGGTGCACTGGCCCATGCCTGGAATTCCAGCACTTTGGGAAGCTGAGGCAGGAGGATCACCTGAGCCCAAGAATTTGAAACCATCCTGGGCAACATAGCAAGATCCCAGTTCCACAAAAATATTCAAAATTAGCTGAGCTTGATGCTGCCTGCCTATGGTTCCAGCTACTCAGGCAGCTGAGGTGGAAGGATCCCTTGACACCAGGAAGCTGGGGCTGCAGTGAGCCATGACTGTGCCACTGCACTCCAGCCTGGGTGTCAGAGTGAGACCCTGTCGCAAAAAATAAATAAATAAAAATAGCTGAAGAAATACTTTTCAAAGATTTTTATAGTGTATGTTCAATGGAAACCACTGCCCAAAGAAATGTTCATACTGGCTACACCATTTATTTCAATTAACTGATGCTCATTTTCATCATTTCTTTCGACAAGTTGAGGTTGTCATTCAACCATCAATTGCCTTCACGTTTTCTTCTTTCTTTCAGTGCTGTAATAGCTTATCACTATTCTGTGACATCTTAACTTCTATTTTTAGATTTTGGTCAGTTTTCTTTTTCTTTTCTTTTTTTTTTTTTAAAGACACATTCTCCCTCTGTCGCCCAGGCTGGAGTGCAATTGTGTGATCTTGGTTCACTGCAACCTCCACCTCCTGGGTTCAAGAGATTCGCCTGCCTCAGCCTCCCGAATAGCTTGGATAACAGACGTGCGCCACCACGCCCAGTTATTTGCCCAGTTTTTAGATACAAAATGTATACGATGGCAACTGAGATGAGAATCAAAGTATTTCTTAATTTAAAATCAGAAATAACCACAATTAAAAGTGAGATAATCTGGGAAGCAAGATGATGTCTAAGATGTAAATATTCCTACTTTATGGAAATAGGTTATCATGACATACATTGTTAACCTTTCTGTTTAGATATGAAATGTGTTTTCATTATTGTTGACTGTTTCTAATAAGGTCTGAAAACATGTATGCGTTATTGATGTTTCTTCCCAGTTCTGAACGCTCGTCAATTTTTTGGAGCTAAATTTAATATTATTACTATGGTGTGAATGTTTGTGTCCCCCTCAAAATTCACTGAAACCTAATCGCCAATGTGATAGTAGGAGGAAGTAGGGCTTTTAGGATGTGATTAGGACAAAACATAGAGCCCTCATGAATGGGATTAGCACCCTTACAAACAGATACCAGAGAGTTTCCTTACTTCTATGCTACATGATATAATTTGGCTTTGCAATCTGGAACCATAATCTCATTTTGAATTGTAATCCCCAGGTGTTGAGGGAGGAACCTAGTGGGAGATGATTGGATCATGCGGCGGTTTCCCCCATGCTGTTCTCATGATAGTGAGGGAGTTCTCGCGAGATCTGATTATTTTATGTGTTTGGCAAGCTCCTCGTTTGCTTGCTCCTCTTGCTACTGCTGCCTTGTGAAGAAGGTGCCTGCTTCCCCTCCTGCCATGATTGTGTTTCCTGAGGCCTCCCCAGTCATAGGGAACTGTGAGTTAATTAAATCTCTTTCCTTTATAAATTACGCAGTCTGAGTTATTTCTTTACAGCAGTGCAAAAACGGACTAAGACACCACATGAGGACACAATTAGAAAGTACCATCTATGAACCAGAAAGTTGGCCCTCATCACACACTGAATCTGCCAGCACCTTGATCTTGGACTTCCAGCCTCCAGCACTGTGAGAAATAAGTGTCAGTCTCACTGTTGTGATCCACTAAGAATCTGTGTTCATAAGACATAACTACAAGATGAGAAAGGGGTGCTTGTCCCACATCTGACTTTGTGTGAATTTAAATAAATCATTGCAGTATAAATGCACTAAGGCCCTGGGTGTGTCTCTTGTGGCAGATGAGTATCAGCGAGGAGATTCTAAAGAGTGAGGTATGTGATCTCCAGAGGGTAGAATGAGGCAAATTCTTCAGGCTGGTAATTAGGGAAAGATGAAGGTCTCTCAGTCTGTCCCAGGCTGAATCCTCCAGAAGTGGCCACCAAGGTGGAGTCTGACAGGCAGGATGTTTATAAGGGATAAACGCTTGTAGAAGCGAGGAGGAGACAGAAAACCTACAACGTAACTGCAACAAAGACTCATTCAACCCCACAGGCAGCTCTGAAACACCTATGGCCCATCAGTTTTCCCACGTTGAGCCAGAATGCCTGGGCCTTTATATCCCCACCCCAATCAGTCTTTGGACGTGGGCCACACCAGAAGCACATGCACTAGGATGAGGCTTCTCTGGGCCTGAGGCAAACCCTGAGGGAGCTGATAGCTGGAGGCTGGCTGCGAGCAGCTGGGGCAAAGCAGACCTCCCTGAAGTCACAGCTTCCTGAAGTCACAGGTTGAATTCAAGTCTGAGTAGCCTGTGTTTTTCTTTTTTGTTGTTGTTTTCTCATTTACCACTTATCAAGTAATGGTAAGAAGAAGCAAAAGGTAGCAGATTATTTCCAATTTGAGTCAGAGATTTAAAGAGGAAGCCTCTCAGGAACCAGAA
>NW_012103865.1:1867280-1876092 GCF_000951045.1 Mandrillus leucophaeus
GAGAATCACTTGAACCTGGGAGGCAGAGGTTGCAGTGGGCTGAGGTCACACTATTGCACTCCAGCCTGGGTGACAGAGTAAGACTCTCTCTGGGGGAAAAAAAAAAAGAAAAAAGATCAACTGCTTTTATGTGACTTTATTTCTTATTTAACAAGCAAATGAAGAGTGCTCTTTCACTTAGAAATTCCACTCCTAGGAATGTATCCTAAGCTTTTAATTTAAAATATCTGACTTTATGTGTGTGTCTGTGTGTATTTTATATACATAATGTATATGTACTTATATAGATATATAATTACATACATATTACACACATGAAAGTAGATATACAGCCCCACAATACACTATAGTAAATAAAATGGATACGATCTATAATCCAATTGTCAGAAAATGAGATTTACTAGGTTTAAATACAACTATACAGTGAAAAAAACACTCAATGGTCAAATAAACGTCTTAGAAGAAGATTTTTGACATGGGAAATATTCATGACTATTATTGCCAGATGAAAACCATGGGTAGGTATAATGTTTACTTCTTATCACTTTTTATTTCTAACATATTGTAGGTCAACATATGAACATGAAAATGGCTAGATATTCACATATTAACATAATTAAAATGCTTACCTTTAGCTTTTAATTTCTTAGTCATTTACATGATGTTTCATTTTTTTAATTTTCAAAAAGAAGTAGGAAAATGAATGTCATATTCTCAAGTAAGACATGAACCTTTTTAGTCCCACTATGAATCAGCTTTTTGAAACTTTGACCTGTGATCTAAAATTGTCAGGTGTCAGAAAATTCCTCATATGCAAAGAAAAGTAAATAAACGTATTAAATTAATAACTAACATAAAGGTCTAGGAATTATAAGTTGTTTACCCTAAAAATAAACCACCAGATAATGTAAATACTGTTAAATTAGTGAAATCTATTAGAGTCTTTAGAAGAGTCAGAAATCAATATAGGTACTCTAGAATAAAATTGATTTTAGGAATCTATTACCCCATGACACTATCTTAATTCTATGCTAAATAGGATGACCATCCTCTCTAAATGTGGTTTTTAAATAATTGCCAGATTAGGACTGAAAATAACTTAAACATAGTAGAGACTACCATAGACTACCATATGTTTCCTCTAAATTATTTTGAATTAAATAACTTCCATTTTTATTGATTCTCCAGTTGTGACCTTTTCATTCATACTTCAGTCCTTGACGAACTGTTATTAAGGAATGGGATGCAACCAGCCCTGGGTCACGGAATTCATCCTGATGGGATTCCAGCTCTGTGCAGAGATGGAGATGTTTCTCTCTTGCATCTTCTCGCGATTTTATGCCTTCCGTCTACTGAGGAATGGCATGAACATGGGGCACACCTATCTGGACGACAGAGATGACAGACTATACACTCCCATATACATTTTCCTCTCACACCTGGCCATCAATCACATGTATTATGCTTCCAACAATGTTCCAAAGAGGCAGGTGAACCAAATGAACCAGAAAAACAAAACAAAACAAAACAAAACTTTGTTCTATGGATAAAGCAGATATTTTCGTACTTGGCTTTTGCTCACACAGAGTCCCTAATTTAGGCAATGATGTCCTGTAATAGATAAATGGCAATCTGCTAGATCCTTCTCCAACCCTTTACTTTGAGCCTATGGGTGTTGTTATGTGTGAGATGAGTCTCCTGAAGATGGTAGACAGACGGGTCCTATTTTTTAAATCCAACTTACCACTCTGTGCCATTTAAGCAGGCATTTAGACTATTTACATCCACAGTTAATATTGGTATGTGAGGATTTGATCCTATCATGAAGATGTTAACTGGTTGCTTTGTGGTTTCTATTGTGTGGTTGCTTTATAGAATCTGTGGGCTATGTACTTAAGTGTGTTTTTGTAGTAGAATACATCATTCTTTTGTTTCCATGTTTAGAGCTCCCTCAAGGGTCTCTTGTAACCCTGGTCTAGTGGTAACACATTCCCTTAGCACTTGCTTGTCTGGGAAATATTTTATCTTTCCTTCATTTATGAAGCTTAGTTTGACAGGATATGAAATTCTTGGTTGGAATTGCTTTAAGAATGCTGAAAATAGTTATCTAATCTTTCTGGCTTGTAGAGTTTGTGCTGAGAAGTTCTCTGTCAGCCTGATGCGGTTGCCTTTATGTGTAATCTGACCTTTTTCTGTAGTTGCCTTTAAGATTTTTTTCTTTAGCTTTGACCTTGGACACTCTGATGACTATATGTGTTGGTGATGTTCACTTTGTATAGTATCTCGCAGGTGTTTTCTGGATTTTTTCTATCTTGCTGTCTAAGTTTCTGGCAAGATTAGGAAAATTTTCTTGAATTATTCTATCAAATAAGTGTTTCAGGTTGTTTACCTTTCTCCCTCTCTCTAAGGAATGTCAATAATTCATAGTTTTGGTCACTTTACATAATGTCATATTTCTCAAAAACTTTGTTCATTTTTTAAAATTATTTTAGATTTATTTTTCTCTGACTGGGTTAGTTCAAAAGACTTAAATTCAAGCTCTGAAATTCTTTCTCCTGCTTGGCCCAGCTATTAATAATGCTTTCAATTGTATTTTGAAATTCCTTGAGTTTTTCAATTTCAGAAACTCTGATTGATGTCTTTTTAACATTATTATCTGCTTCTTCATTTTCTAGATTGCTTTAGAAGTTTCTTTGCATCGATTTCCAACCTTTTCTTGGATCTCATTGAACTTCTTTGCAGTTCATGCCTTGAATTCCTTATCTGTCAATTACGAGTTTCCATTTTGGTTAAGGACCATTGATGGAGAGTCAGCATGATGTGAATGTAGATTCAGATCTTTCATGGTGCCAGCATTCCTACACTGATTCATTCTTATCTGAAGATACTAACACTTCTAATTTTTATAATTATTTTTGTGTAGGTAGGATTTTTTATTTTTCTTCCTTTCCCTATATATATTTTTCTTTTTCTTTCCCTTTCCTTTTCCTGCTCTCCCTAGAGGATGTGACTGAGGATAATGCTGGGTAGGGTCTTTTGGCTTTGCTTCCACAACCATATGCACTTCTGTCCTCAAGTTTTATATTGGGCTGGGTACTTTGACCTACAAGACAGTAGATAGCACTTATGGGTAACAGCAGGTTGCAGCCAATGGGGCTGGGTATACACTTGATTCTTGTTTACCAGGAAAACACTGCGTGGGGTTAGACCCAGCAAGTCCATCTACAGGTGCCCCAGTGATAGGCACTAGCACCAGCTCTGAGGGAGAGTCCAGTGGGCAGCCACCAAGTATCCAGAGGCATGCCTTAGCATGGAACTTGGCCCAAGTTCTCTGCATAGGGGTGCCAGAGGCAGCCTAATCTCTTAATCCAGGAGAGTGGCTGCTCCAAATGCCTGGAGATCTGCCTCATTGTGGAGTGGAGAGGGTCTCCTTGCACAAATATCCCTGCACAGGAAGGATAGGGTGGCTCAGGCTACTGCTCCAGGCGAGGAGGTGCTCCAAATACCTGGAAATCTGTGGAGCAGAGAGGGTCCCACTGCACTGCAATTCTTCTCTGCACCAGAAGAATGGAGCAGCTCCGACTGCTGATTCATGCTAATGGCACTCTGAATCCCTGGATATCTGCCTGGGCATGGAGTGGAGATGGCCCCCTTGCACAAGGATCTCTGCACAGGAAGGATGGGGCAACCCAGGCTGCTAGCCCATGCGAGCAAGTGCTTTAAATGCTTGGCAATCTGCTTATGTGTAGAATGAAGAAGGCCCTGCTACACCACAGTCTCAGGAAAGTAGGCTGGGACACCCAGCAATAACACACACAGACCAGTTCTAGTTCATCAAGCTAGCCCTGCCTGAAAGTCTCATTGCCCAGGAGAAACCACAGCCGTAGCAGCTCTCCTCCCGCCCAAGGTCTGTGACTGGGGAAAGCACAATTCCAGTGCCTACTGTTGAGATGTTTTCCACGGTTCTGTCTGTGGAGGACCCTACCCTGATCCAGAGCAGGTGCTCCAGTTTCTGTCCCAATACTAAAATGCCTGCATGGTCACTCTGCTGGGTTGCCAAAGAACAGCTGAATTTAGATGCACACAAATTAAAAATGGTGTCCTGTTCTCTGTCCTGGGGCTGGGAAAACACCTGTAGCTTTTTCCAGTATCCGTCTCTGTCAGTGTCTCCAAGCCTCTCGCGAAGTTAGCTCCAGGATTTGAGAGAAACAAAGTGCTCTCTCTCAGCCTGCGTTGCTCAGATCCCCAGTGGAAACGTGAGTCACAGAGGGAAGCTTCTACCTCTCATGTGCTGGGACTTCAATTCACTTTTATCAGCTGGACAGCATTATGGTGGCTGTTTGCCAGCATTCTCCTCCTCCGGATCTGCAGTGTTCTTCACAATTCCAGTGGATCTCCGTTTTCCTTCTTGAATTAAAGCTCACAGAATTTATCTTTATGCACTGCCTTGCTATTTCCAAGCGACTGTGGCATATTAAAAGCCTCTAATTGCCATCTTGAAAAAACAAATCTATCAACAATGTTTGATATGAGTTGGCCAATACTCAATTGAAAATAAGAAAAATTTTTATGTGCAAGGATAGTCTCTGAGGTTGAGCACTTTTGTTCAGTGATGAGTCATTTGAATTACCAACATGGTTAATGCTATAGAAATCTATGGAACCCATTTCTTTAAGAAATAGATTCATATCTTAATAAAGAACATCTTTTTTATTGTTTAATTGCCAAAACAACATGTTAGCCTATTACTGTAAGTAACCAGTTCAATCATAGCCATTCACATCATGTAGTACCAAGTGGTATTTTTTCAGAAAAAATGAACATGAGGAAGAAAACTCCTTGACTGGAAAAAAAATTGATACATATAATCATTACAGAGCTGTATATGTATATAACACTAACTGTGAGATGAATGAAGAAAACTCAGATTCACTGTTGAGTAGCTTATAATTTCGAAGTCCTCTGCTAGATATGAAAACTATTTAGTGTTGAACAAAAATAGGATACTATATCTCACAACTCCTATATAAATGTTTCCATTCCTACTTTATTTCTGCTTTCATTTTCACGGCGCATCTACAGTCTCTCTTCCGGCCTCCCATTTGTATTTTACAACATGCATAATTACAGATTTATTCTTTAATTATCTCATTTTCATATGAGTTTTATATCTCTTGAAAGATTTCTTTGAAACTTCTGCTTTTTTTATTTTCCAGAGCAGCAGAGTATTTTTAGAAAATAATATTTTACCTTATTATGCCTTTCAATTATTAAAAGAAAAAGGGAAAGTAGTAAAATAAACAAATGTAGAGAGTCACCAACTTACAGTGGTTTCACTTAAGATTTTCAACTGTCCAATAGTGGGAAAGTGATATGTATTCAGTAGAAACCATATTTCAAATACTCATGCAACCATTATCTTTTCATTTTCAGTACAGTATTCAGTAAATTACATAAAATATTCAACAGTTTTCTATAATATAGTCTTTGTGTAAGATTATTCTGCCCAACTGTAAGCTAATGTTAGTGTTCTGAGCATGGTTAAGGTGGGCTAGGATAAGCTGTGATGTTTGGTAGGTTAGGTTTATTAAACATATGTTCAAGTCAGGTATAGGGGTGTGTGCCTAGAGACCCAGCTGCTCAGGAAACTGAGGCAGGAGGATTGTTTGAGCTCAAGGAGTTTGAGAATATAGTGCACTACGAGCACACCTGAGAATAGCCACTGCACTCCAGCCTGGGCAACATGACAGGAGTCTATATTTTTTTAAAAAAAGCATCAGCTTACAATATTATCAACTTCTGATGGGTTTATTGGAACATAATCCTATCATAAGTTGAAGAGTATCTTTATATAGTAGAATATAGTAACATACTACAGACTTGTTTCCTCAAAACATAAAGATAAACCACACTAATGATCATCCATGGGAGAGGGACACCCAGGCAGTGTCCTGCAAAATGAGAAATACTTGTAGGCCATACTTCACATTCCTGACTGAGTCTCTTCCCCATGAAATAAAATCATTAAGAAATTTTTAGTAACATTTTAATTATTATATTTTAATTAAAAATTTAGGTATAGAAAGAAGATTGTATAGCTTTACATTAAAAATAAATTATTATGTGACTTGGCTACTTGACACCAACTAGCTTGTGTCAGATTCACCCTCCCACCATAAAAAACTATACAATCTGGACAAAATATAGAAAAAAATTCTTGACAGGTGCATTAGTCTGTTCTCATGCTGCTAATAAAGACATACCCAAGACTGGGTAATTCATAAAAGAAAGAAGTTTAGTGGACTCACAGTTCCACATGGCCGGGGAGACCTCACAATTATGATGGAAAGGCAAAGGAAAAGCAAAGGCACATCTTACATGGCAGACAAGAGAGAGGGCACGTGCAGGGGAGCTCCCCTTTGTAAAACCATCAGATCTCGTGAGACTTATTCACTACCACAAGAACAGCACGGGAAAGACCCGCCCCCATGATTCAATTACCTCTCACCAGGTCCTAAGCATGGTTCAGGTGGGCAGGCTACACGTGGGAATTATAGGAGCCACAATTCAAGATGGGATCTGGGTAGGGTCACAGCCAACCATATCAGCAGGCACTGAAGAACATTGTTGCAGCAAGTCAGGTATGAGATCTTTAAGAAAGGTGAAGCACATGAGATTTGTACCACATTTGCCAGGATTTTCCAGAAAGGCACCTTCCTGACGTTGGTACAGGAAAATGCGACCCAACCAGGGGTTAGTGGTCTTGGGAACCAAAAGAAGCAATGAATAGAGTTCAAAGCTGCTAAATTGGTTTGGAATTGGGGGTCAATGTACCATATGGGAGAGAGAAAGAACCTAGAAATGGGTGTGTAGATGCCATTTTGGTCCTTCTGTGACTTCTTAGCTATGTGACAGCTGGTTAAGAAGAGAGGAGACCTAGTAGAAAACAACGGCTGGCATACAGAAAGCAGAAGAGATCATCAGGGACTGAAAATTTACTGGAAAGCTACTGGAGTTCAGATCCAGCCAGATGGGGAAATGTTGGTAAACAACTGAGAAACTCATTTGGACTCTAAAAATTATCTTAGGAGAGGTGCAGTATCCTAGGAGTGAGGCATATGTTCTAAGAGGAAAATAAAATATCATTACCATAATACAGCTTAAAACTATGTCTTGAGAGCAGCAAGATGATCTACAAGTAATTACAACTTCTGCCCAGATAAAAAATTCAAAATTCTTGAGTATTTCAATATTATATTAGCCATAAACTCAGCATACTTTAAAAAAAATACCAAATATACAAAAAAGCAAGAAAAGAAGACTGATGAGAAATAAATCAGTTATTAAAAACAAATTCATAGAGAATCCAGATATTGGAGTTAATAGATAGAGCCTCATAATATCTATGATCAATATAAAGGAAAGAAAGAAAAAATGAAAGACAAAACAGGTTGTGTCCGATTTCTTTCTGGCAGCTCTGAAATGCTCACTTTATTTTCACAGAATCTAATTTCCTAAATTATGTTTGATGTTTCAAGCAAAAATCATAGCATTGCCTAGTGTTATTCTAAATGTATGTAAGACAATTATACTACAAATCTGAGAGGGCAAAGAGGCATAATATGACAGAGGGTTGCTATACTTCACTCAAACTGGAATACAGATGACACCCATTTAGTGTGATAATGTATATATAAAGGAATATATACTAAGCTATAAAATGCAACCTAAACAACTATAAAAAAGAAGACATGCTATAAATACTATGAATAACAAAATGGAATTCTAAAACAAATATTCAAATAACCTACAGGAAGTCATCAAAAATAAACAGAGAAACAAGAATTGATACAGGAAAAAAAAAAGTCAGGCTTATGCGCTAAAATATCCATAATTAGATTAATTATGAATGGTCTACCAAGACACAGATAATAGAAGAGTGTATTTAAAAGAATGACTCTTTCGTATATATTTCTTGTATGCTGTGTACAAGAAACTCACTTGAAATTTACCAATACAGGGCAGGCCAAATTAAAAGGATGAAAAAACATATATTACACAAACATTAATGCAAGGAAAGCAAGAGTGCCTGTATGTATATCAGATAAAGCAAAGAAAATTACCAGAAACAGAGAGATTATATAATGATCAAAGGTTTAATCCATAAAGAAAACGGCGATTTTAAAAGGGTACTCACCAAACTTAACAGAACTGCAAAATATGTGATGTGAAAACTGCCAGAACTAAGGCGGGTCAGGCTGGGACCTGCGTTGCCTCAGGATGTAAAGTGTAACAAGGGGGCCTGGGGGATGAGGGGACAGCAGCATGGGCCTGTGAGGCCTGTGCGGTGCCCGCGTTCCCAAGCTCCCCCCGCAGCCGGCTCCTCAGTGGTCCGCTCCGCTTGGTGGCCGCGTGCGGATTCGGATTCCAGACCCCGGCTGCATGTTCTCCACCGCTTGTTGTGGCCAGTGTTACTGCGGAGACCCCAGAGCAGCCTCGGCGCTGTGGTGGAGCCGGGCGCTACCCCTCAGCCCTATCTGGGGCTGGTCCTGGAGGAGCTACGCAGGGTTGTGGCAGCACTGCCTGAAAGTAGGAGACCATATTCGAATCCTTATGGTTTTCCATGGGAACTGGTGGTATGTGCAGCCGTTGTTGGATTTTTTGCTGTTCCCCTTTTTCTGTGGAGAGCTTTTAGATCCGTTAGGAGTCGGCTTTATGTGGGAAGAGAAAAACAACTTGCTGCAACGCTTTCTGGACTAATTGAAGAAAAATGTAAACTACTTGAAAAATTTAGCCTTATTCAAAAAGAGTA
>NW_012103865.1:1876988-1888824 GCF_000951045.1 Mandrillus leucophaeus
ACAGGAAATTGACAGTAGAGGAAAATTCCCGGATACAGGAAGAAGAGAAACTTTCTAAAGTGCAAAAAAAGATCAGCCACACCACTGAAGGGCTGGAGGCCTATGGAAAGCTAGCCAAAGATCTTGAAGAAGAATTGAAGAGAACTATTAATTTTTATCAAAGGCAGGTTATTTCCTACGAGAAAAAAGGACATGATAATTGGTTGGCAGCTCATACTGCTGAAAGAAACCTCAATGATTTAAGGAAAGAAAATGCTCACAACAGAAAAAAATTAACTGAAGCAGAGTTTAAATTTGAACTTTTACAAAAAGATCATTGTGCACCTGATGTTTCAAATACAGCATTTGGCAGAGAGCATTCCCCATGTGGTCCCTCACCAGTGGGTCAGCCTTCATCTGAAACGAGAGCTTTTCTCTCTCCTCAAACTGTGTTGGAGGGTCCACTGAGACCCTCACCTGTGCTTCCGGCGGGAGGAGGAAGAGACCCAAGAGGCCCAGGGAATCCTCTGGACCATCAGATTACCAACAAAAGAGGAGAACCAGCCTGCGACACGTTAACCGATCCTCACAGGGCTCCTCCTGACACTGGGTCCCTGTCATCTCCGTGGGAACAGGACCGTAGGATGACATTTCCTCCACCAGGACAATCAAATCCTGATTCAGCGCTTCCTCTACAAAGGGAAGACAGATTTTATTCTAATTCTGATGGACTGTCTGGGCCAGCAGAACTCAGAAGTTTTAATGTGCCTTCTTTGGATAAAATGGATGGGTCAATGCCTTCAGAAATGGAATCCAGTAGAAATGATGCCAAAGATCATCCTGGTAATTTAAATGTGCCTGATTCATCTCTCCCTGCTAAAAATGAAGCAACTGGTACCGGCTTTGTTCCTCCACCTCTAGCTCCAATCAGAGGTCCACTGTTTCCAGTGAATACAAGAGGCCCATTCATGAGAAGAGGACCTCCTTTCCCCCCACCTCCTCCAGGAACCGTGTTTGGAGTGTCTCGAGGTTACTGTCCACCAAGGGATTTCCCAGGTCCACCACGTGCTCCATTTGCAGTGAGAAACATCTATCCACCGAGGGGTTTTCCTCCTTACCTTCAGCCAAGACCTGGATTTTACCCCAACCCCACATTCTGAAGGTAGAAGCGAGTTCCCTTCAGGGTTGATTCTGCCTTCCAAGGAGCCTGCTACTGAACAACCAGAACCACAGCAAGAAACCTGACAATATTTTTGCTCTCTTCAAAAGTAATTTAGACTGATCTCATTTTCAGTTTAAGTAACGGCTGTTACTTAAGTGATTACACTTTTCTCAAATTGAAGTTTAAGGAATTATAGTTCTTAGTATAGCAGTTTGTAAATAAAGATGATTTAAATACAGATCTATGAGTAAATCATTTCCATTTTATTATTTCTAGATCGTATAAATTTTAATCTCGGGAACTAATCCACTACTATAGAAACAACAGTGGGAGTTTTATATGTGTAATCTCGCAGGTGGGGAGGCTTTAAATTCTAAAGGCTGTGTCTTCATGCCAAGAAGTGTATTCACTGTGGTTGTAGATAAATGTGAACGTAACTTTATGCTTAATTTAATACATTTTAGTTGATTTTTTTAAAAAAAGAAAACTGCCAGAACTGAAAGGAGATACAGACGAATCCACAATTATAGTTAGAAACTTCCTCATGCCTTTTTCAATATTTGATAGAACTAGACAGAAAATCAGCAAGGAGTGTTGGCTTTGGCAGCACTTTCTAAAATTAGAATGATGCCGACAAGATTAACACGGCTCCTGCATATAGATTACACAAAATTTTGCGAGGCATTTCATATTTGTAAAAAGAGGGGAAAAAATCAGCAAGAATATAAAACAACTCAAAATGCCATTAAACAAAAGAATCTATTTGGCATTTACAGAACATGCCACACAACAGCAGAATACACGTATTTTTGCGAGTGCTGACAAAACACATGGCAAGATAGAGCTATCCGAGGCCCTAAAATTCACCACAGCAAATTTAAGAGATAGTAATCATCCAGAGCAGGTGAAAACCAGAAATCATTGTAGGGAATCCAATTGGAAATCAGCATAAGAGAGATATGAAAATTCCCAAACACTTGGAAATTTAAAAACACACTTCTAAATAAGCTATCGGTCAAAGAAGAAGTCTCAAGGAAAATTTTAAAAATACATTGGACTGGATAAACATGAAACTGTGACATATCAAAGTGCTGAGAAGCAAACTTATAGCAATAAATGCATGCATTAGGAAAGAGGAAAAGTCTCGAGTGAGCAATAGATTTCCACCTCAGGAACCTAGAAAAAGAAGAGCAGAATAAACTAAAAGGAAGTAGAGGGTGGGGATTAATAAAGATAAGAACAGAAACCACTTACATTTAAAAGAGAAAAACAATAGTTAAATCAATGAAACAAAGAGATAGCTACGTTCTCTTAACTTAAATAAACTTAAATAAAATTTAAAACTTAAATAAAATTTAGCAAACTCAAGTAGAAATTAAAAGGAAAAGACACAAATTTTAAATATCATAATGAAACAGGCGATATCATTACAGACACCACACATCACAAAGGACAATCAAGGAATATTACAAACCACTCCACACACATAAATTAGACAACTTAGACAAAAGAGACAAAATGCAGTGTTCCTGCTGCAACACAAACTAACTCAACTCACCACGCAGGAATAGACCATTTGAAGAACTCTATAACCATTAAGAAAATAGAATTTATAATTTTAAAACTACCAAAAAAGAAATCTCTATGTTTAGATGGTTTCATTGGAGAATTCTGACGTGTTTTTAAAAAAGTTAACACCAATTCTGCACTATCTTTTCCAGAAAACAGTAAAAGAACATTTCCCAATTTAAATTTTGAAGCTATTATTACACTGATACCAAAACCAGGAGAGAGAGTGTGTGTATATATACATACACACATAGATACATATATATATATAAAAAAGATGTGTTCATTTTACTTAACAAATAGACTTCTACACTATATTTTTCAAAATTGACCCACGTCCAGTGGGGGATTGTTTCCAGAAAAACAAGCCTGATTAAATCTCACAAAGTCAATCAAAATAATCCACCATGTTAACAAACAAAAGAAGGAAAGTTACATTATATCAGCTGATACATAATAAACATTTAACACATTTCAATATCCATTCATGATAAAAACACTCTATAAAGCGAGAATAGAGGAAACTTTATCCACTTGATAAAAAGCATCTACAAAAACCTAACATTATAGAGTCATGTGTTGTTTAACGATGCGGATACATTCTGAAAAATGTGCGGTCAAGTGATTTTGTCATTGTGGGAACGTCCTAGAGTGTTCTTACACAGACCTAGATGGGGTATATAGTAGCCACTATACACCTAGGCTATATGGAATAGCCCATCACTCCTAGGTGACAAACCTATACAGCATATTACTGTACTGAATATTATAGGCTATTATAATACAGTTAAGTATTACATTTATGGTAACAATTTGGTAAAACTCACCAACTATGGTATTTATGTATCTAAGCATATCTAAATACATAAAATGCAGAGTAAAAAAATATAACAACATGAAAGATTTTTTAAATGGTACATCTGGATACGGCATTTACCATAAATGGAGCTTACAGGACTGGAAGTTGCCTGGGTGAGTGAGTGAGTGAGTGGTGAGTGAATATGAAGCCCTAGGACATTACCGTATGATACTGTAGACTTTATAAACACTGTACACTTAGGCTACACTGAATTCATTAAGACATTTTTCTTTCTTCAACAATAAATTAACCTTAGCTTACTATAACTTTTACTTTATAAACTTTTTAATTTTTAATCATAATTTAATTCTACTTTGTAATAACACCACTTAAAACACAAATATTAGGAAGCTGCACAAAAGGTTTTCTTTTTTTGTATCTTTATTCTACAAACATTTTTCTACTTGTGAAACTGTTTATTTTAATTATTTACTTTTTAAAAATTTGTTATTGAAAACTAAGACACAAATACACACATCAGTCTAAGTCTACCTAGTATCTAGATCATCTGTATCAGTCTTCCACCTGCACATCTTGTCCCACTGAAAGGTCTTCACAGGTAAGAGCAAGCATGAAGATGTCGTCTTCTCTGATAGTAATGCCTTCTTCTAGAATACCTCTTGATGCACTTGCCTGAGACTGTTTAGGACTTAACTTCTTTTTTTTTTTTTTTTTTTGAGACGGAGTCTCGCTCTGTCGCCCAGGCTGGAGTGTAGTGGCCAGATCCCAGCTCACTGCAAGCTCCGCCTCCCGGGTTTACGCCATTCTCCTGCCTCAGCCTCCCCAGTAGCTGGGACTACAGGCGCCCGCCAAATCGCATGGCTAGTTTTTTGTATTTTCTAGTACAGACGGGGTTTCACCAGGTTACCCAGGATGGTCTTGATCTCCTGACCTCGTGATCCGCCCGTCTCGGCCTCCCAAAGTGCTGGGGTTACAGGCTTGAGCCACCGTGCCCGGCCAGAACTTAACATTTTTATAAGCAAAAGGAGTACACTCTAAAATAATGACAAAGGTCAGGCACAGTGTCTCACACCTGTAATCTCAGTACTTTGGGAGGCTGAGGTAGGCACATCATTTGCAGTCAGGAGTTCAAGAAAAGCCTGACCAAACTGGTGAAACCCCATCTCTAACAAAAATATAAAAAATTGGCCAAGCATGGTGCTGCACACCTGTAATCTCAGCTACTTGTGAGGCTGAGACACAAGAATCACTTGAACCCAGGAGGCAGAGGTTGCAGTGAGCTGAGATTGCACCACTGCACTCCAGTCTGGGCAACACAGCAAGACTCCATCTCCAAAATAAAATAAAATAAAATAAAATAATGACAAAAAGTTTAGTAGAATGTTGTAAATGCATAGTAAAACGCATAGTTGTTTGCTTTTGTATCACACTGGGAGTGCAGTAGGATTGTTTACAGCAGCAATCCCACAAACATGTAAGTAATGCATTGTGCTACAACATTAACATGGCTAAGACATCACTTGGCAATATGAGTTTTACACCCCCATTATAATCTTGTGGGACCCTGTCATATATGCAGTCCATCACTGACCAAAGTGTTATGGAGGACATAGCTATACTAACATCATATTTAGTGGTGAAAAACTGAATGGTTTCTCTCTAAAATCAAGAATAAAGGAACTATATCTGCTTTTATCACCCTTATGCAAAACAGTGCTGGAAGTTACACACTGTGCAATAAGACAAGAAAATAAAGGACATACAGGTCAGGATGGAAAAAACAGAACAGTTCCTACTTACAACAGATATGACTGTCTACATAGAAATCCAAACAAATCTATTTTAGAAACCTCCTAAAATTAAGAAGTGAGTCCATTAAGGTCACAGAATTTAACATAAACACAATCAAATTAATTCTATTTCTATATACAGACATAACTCATTTTATTGTTCTGCAATTTATTGTGCTTCATAGATACTGCATTTCCATTGGGCTAAAATTTTGTGGCTAACCTGCCTCAAGCAAGTCTATCTGCACCATTTTTCCAACAGCATGTTCTCATTTTGTGTCCTAGGTCAAATTTTAATGATTTGTACAGTATTTAAAATTGGTTTGTTATTATTATGTCTGTTATGGTGATCTGTGATCAGTGATCTTTGATGTTACTATTGTAATTGTTTTAGGGCAGCATGAGCACGTCCACATAAGACAGCAAACTTAATTGATAAATGTTATGTGTGTTCTGATTGCTCCACCGACAGGTCATTTCCCTCTCTCTCTTCCTCTTCTGGCCTCCCTAGTCCCTGACACACAACAAAATTGAAATTAAGCCAATTAAACACTGTACAGTGTCCTCTAAACATTCAAGCGAAAGTCATTAAATGAAACCTAGAAATTATTAAGCTTAGTGAAAAAGGCATGTCAAGTAAGTATAAATCCAGAGTTGTCCAGCTTGAGCTGAAGTGCTATTGGACCTACCAAATCGTAAGACTGAATGGTCACAGCAACCATCTATCCTATAATGGATGCAATATGTTTTAGAGCAAGAGAAAATGCAAAAGACAAAAGTAGGCTGAATGAACATTTGGCACAGATCCCTGTATCACTGATGCCTCTCTCTCAGCTTACATATACAGTCTCCTAGGTCCTTCCAACCAGCTGATAACTTTGTAAACAAGCCAGGCTTAATACAAGGACACTTAGGCTAGCTATATTGGCACAGTTTGTCAACCACTCAGATGCGGGACCTCAAATGTAATCCATGAGGGTAAACCTACTCTGATAAGTGGAATACATAGATTCATCCCCATCCATAGAAAGGGTTCAGAAAACAGGAGCTGGCCCTGTGATTTTACAGAGCTTTATCCTTCCCATAAGGGCAGGATCAGACATTGTTTTAAAAAAAAAAAAAAAGGAAAATTTTGAAAAGTAAATTTTGCTCAATCCTTATGCCTTATCCATTCTTCTTCTAGACAGGTCAATGAGCCCCAGAGATTATTTAAAACGAATCTCCCACATCTACAGATTGGTGCTCAAAAATAAAGGGTCTGAGTTTCTATCTAAAAAGATCTAATGATTAAAACCTTGGAATTCAAGTTTATTCTCCCACCAGCTTCTGGGTATTTGGGAAAGCAGACTACACTAAAAGAAACGACTGCAGGAATTCATGTCAAGATTTTATTTTACCACCAAACAAACCTAGGCATGGATCTTTGCATCTCGCAAGTGCTTTCTGAATGTTTGGGGAAGGAATAGCATAAATATTCATGAAACTCTAAGAAATTCACATATTGTGGTAGCTGTGATAGCCACATGGTCCCAGGATATTACTTTAGATAACATATGTATCCTTTCAGTTACGAAGACATTTTCTGTTCTTGCCTTGATCTCAATCTCTTTATCACTGTGGCTTCCTCAGAGACAGAGTGAGACAGAGGCTCAGTTCTCTGCCCCTAGAAGAATAACAGTGGTCGGGTTCTTCATGTCTCTATGGAAATCATGCTGGTGCAAGTGAAGCCTGTTTTCTCATGTGTTACACAAAGCTCTCATGACAATTGGAAGGTACTCTGCGGAGGTGATGATTAATAAAACCTTCCCTTCTCAAAAGCACTTGAAGAGGCAGGAGCCTTCCTTGGCAGTTCTCAGATGGGCAGCAAAGTTCCCAGCACCATCAGTAAACTCAGCCACATTGTAGAAATGGTTGCCTTTTCTGTATGAAGATTATCTACGTTCTTACACAGCAGTCATCTGTAGACACCTGGATTTCCTAACTGCCTTTGTGAGTTCTGGTCAAATATAATTTAATGTCGTTTTCATTGTTTGTTTGCTTTTACGTCACACTTTAATATCATGCAGAAGTACATTTCTAGTCTCTTAGTGCTCAAATTTTGCTCACCAATAGTTTTAGATAATAGGATAATATGAGTAAAATATATTAATAGATATCAGCATATTATCAATCAGTATGTTAATATATTAAAGGAATCAATATGTTCATGGTATTTTGACTGGTAGCTTTTTTTAAAGTTGAAGAAATATCTGTGTGCAAGTGGCTCTGGTAAATGTTTAACATTAACAAAAAAGACCAGCACTTTTTTTCTTTAAAAGTTTTTTTCATATAATTACTGTTTCTTAAATTTTTTGAAAGAGATGAGGTCTCTATGTTTCCCAGGCTGATTTCGACCTTCTGGGTTCCAGCAAACCTCCTGCCTCAGCCTCCCAAAGTGCTTAGATTACAGGCATGAGCCACCAAGCATAGCCCAGCACTTTATTTTTAAAAAGACTTAAAGTGTCACATACAGAAGCTCGTCAGGTTAACAAGTGTAAAGATGCTTGTTTACTTATTATACACAATCTTATGAGGCCGCACAATCTGAGCAATGATTAGGAGCTCAAAGTTTAGATCCAATCTCAGGACAACATGAAATAAATGAGAAGAAATCAATAAATAACTGCAAATTATTTTATTTTCTTCAGCATAAGCATGACACTTATCCTTGGAATGGTGGTAGGAAAAGTCCAATGCAAATGAAATACTTTTTAGTTGGTTTTGTGGGATTAAATTTATAATCTTATGGACACTTAAATGGAGGATTATTGTTCATCCTTGCTATCTCCAAGACGATATAATTTTACATTAAAAATGAGAATAAAATTTAAGCAAAAATGACAATAGCATGCTTATGCTAACATTTTAATTGTGGGATCAAGGAGGCCTAAATTCAATCAGAGAATTCAGAGACTGTTTCTGCAGCATTCCTCATAAATTCATCTAACTATTGCCTATCGCCTGCATAGACAATGCTTAAAACTAAGTATTCTAGAGGGTTTATCAATAGTAAGCCCAAATCCAACAAATGTTAGTGATCCTGTTTTCGTGTTTAGATAATGACACAGTGCAAATCTATTCAGTCATTCACATAAAAGCTCATCTAAATAATGTGGAAAACTAAATAACAAAAAATTAGATTCTGGGCTAAAAAATAAGTCTTTACACTTGGATATGAAAAGATTTTGTGAGATATTTGCTGTGGAGGTGACGATCAGTGCAAGAGTGGAAAGTGTAAGAGGTGAATGACCACTGGTGTATTTGGCTGATGGTTGTCTAACCTTAGTACAGCCTGCCCTTAATTAAACCTTCCAATTTAAGATTAAACTTAATGCGGTTTGAAGACTTTGACATGTGTATCAGTCAGTGTTCATTCTTTCTGGAACACAGTAGAGAAAAACTCTGAATAGTAGGACCAAGGAAAAGAAGAATTTATTTGAAGGATATGAGATAGTTCACTAGATCCAACAAAAACTGTGTATTAGATTAACATGTGATATTCATCCCTGAGAGGACTGAGCCAATTTTTTTTAAAAAAAATAAGAACAAAAGAATGTATTAATATGTGACATGTTTATTTTGAAATTTAGCCTTTATTAAAAAGTTAACATAATAAAAAAGAAACCTATGTATGTGTGTGCGTGCATTTGTTTTTCTTTTCTTTTTTTTTTTTTTGGAGCCAGAGTCTCGCTCTGTCGCCCATGCTGGAATGCAGTAGTGCGATCTTGGCTCACTGCAAGCCCCCCCTCCCGGGATCAAGCAATTCTCCTGCCTCAGCCTCCCGAGTAGCTGGGACTACAGGTGCAACCGCCGCGCCCAGCTAATTTTTTGTATTTTTAGTAGAAATGGGGTTTCACCATCTTGTCAAGGATGGTCTCGATCTTGACCTCGTGATACGCCTGCCTGGGCCTCCCAAAGTGCTGGGATTACAAGTGTGAGCCACTGCACCCGGCCTGCATATATTTTTTAAACATTTCTATTAGCATTACCAAATGGTCTTTAAGCATTCATTTAAAAACACAAAAACTCACTGCGGCTGCCTGTGAACCCTTTTCTAATTCACCAAAGAGTACCAAACAAGTTAAAATGAATCTGTTTTTAAACATTTCTCCTAAACCATGAGCATTAACTTGATTTCCTCTGTCACAGGGACATGGGAGACAATCTAACATCCATCACAGAGTTCCTCCTGCTGGGATTTCCCGTTGGCCCAAGGATTCAGATACTCCTCTTTGGGCTCTTCTCCCCGTTCTATGTCTTCACCCTGCTGGGGAATGGGACCATCCTGGGGCTCATCTCACTGGACTCCAGACTGCACACCCCCATGTACTTCTTCCTCTCACACCTGGCGGTCGTCGACATCGCCTACGCCTGCAACACAGTGCCCCAGATGCTGGTGAACCTGCTGTATCCAGCCAAGCCCATCTCCTTTGTGGGCTGCATGACACAGGCCTTTCTCTTTTCCACTTTTGCTGTCACAGAATGTCTCCTCCTGGTGGTGATGTCCTATGATCGGTACGTGGCCATCTGCCACCCCCTCCGATATTTGGCCATCATGACCTGGAGAGTCTGTATCACCCTAGCGGCCACTTCCTGGGCCACTGGAGTCGTTTTATCCTTGATTCATCTTGTGTTACTTCTACCTTTACCCTTCTGTAGGCCCCAGAAAATTAATCACTTTTTTTGTGAAATCTTGGCTGTTCTCAAACTTGCCTGTGCCGATACCCACATCAATGAGAACATGGTCTTGGCCGGAGCAATTTCTGGGCTGGTGGGACCCTTGTCCACTATTGTAGTTTCATATATGTGCATCCTCTGTGCTATCCTTCAGATCCAATCAAGGGAAGGTCAGAGGAAAGCCTTCTCCACCTGCTTCTCCCACCTCTGTGTGGTTGGACTCTTTTATGGCACAGCCATTATCATGTATGTTGGACCCAGATATGGGAACCCCAAGGAGCAGAAGAAATATCTCCTGCTGTTTCACAGCCTCTTCAATCCCATGCTCAATCCCCTTATCTATAGTCTTAGGAACTCAGAAGTGAAGAATACTTTGAAGAGACTGCTGGGAGTAGAAAGGGCTTTATGAAGAGGATTATGGCATTGTGATTGACAGTGACCTAGGAAGTTAGTTACATCGTTGGGCAGTTCTTAACCCAACTCTGTACTGGTGTGACCTCTGCCCTCAGTGGACATGAGAATTATCTGAGACATTCATTTAAAACAGAGCTATCTCCTGCCCTATCTTTGAATGACTGATTCAGCAGATGTGGGATGAATTCTAGAAATTTATCTCTTCAGATCGTGCTGCAGCTTCTCCACACCAGGACAATACCCCTTACAATATCCTCATTAGCTTTTGATCCAGTCCCATAGCTCCCAGAATGTTTTCCTCAAAACACTGGTCCCCTCAGAGAACTTTAAAAATAAGTTCTGTGGTCAAAGAAGTTTGAGACTTACTTCCCATCAGATGCCTCTGTCTAGGGATCACAATTCATATTAGCACAGTGAACGCTGTAAAAACTTCTCTAGGAAAGAATAATTCTATTCCAGCTTTAAGCCAGTGCTTTCTAAACTTATGTGAGCACACAAAATTTCCTTTGTAATACTTAGTAAGAGTTTCCTGGAACAGGAGATCCTGATATTAATGGACTCGTTGTGAATACTTCCTACAGCCCCATTCCAGGGCAGAATGATTTTTTTTTCCTTGCAAAGTGAGCCTCTAAAGAGATGTAGGTCTGAGCATTATGCCTCGATCAGTCTGTAAAAATCTGGGCTCTGTTTGGATACAGACCGTGAGGGACCCTGTCTCTATTGTTCAACGGTGGATCATCTAAAAAAAATAAATCGAACCCTGTCCTTCATCATGGATCAGCATTCCTAGTATAGAAGCTTCAGGAGGTGACCTCATTCAACCTCACAATCTTCTAAGTTTGAAATTTTTAAAAAATATAATTCAGTATACATCTTCCTGTATTTGCCACTGAATGAAATCAATCTAACTTTTCTAACTCAGGGTTTTCAAGATAAACCCAAATTTCTCAAAAAAGAAAAATGTAGAAAGATTTCAAAATCCACCACCTACACACTTAAAAGTCGTAGCAGCTTCCTGTGCCATGGGAAACATGTCATTTTGAGATGATGTTTTTTCTAGGTTTAAGTTTGGTCTTAAACATTTATATTTAATTTCTTATTGTCTTAGTTCGATGAATTTACTTTTATATCGTAAAATAGATTTTTACACAATAAGTGAGTGTCATATAATGTTAGATATAAAACTATGTCCCAAAACTATTTTATACTGGTTTTTTTTTTGTTTGTTTGTTTGGTTGGTTTTGTTTGGTTTTGTTTGAGACGGAGTCTTGCTCTATCGCCCAGGCTGGAGTGCAGTGGTACGATCTCGGCTCACTGCAACCTCTGTCTCCCAGGTTCAAGCAATTCTCCTGCATCAGCCTCCTGAGTAGCTGGGACTACAGGGGC
>NW_012103865.1:1893434-1913365 GCF_000951045.1 Mandrillus leucophaeus
AAATAATTTTCCCAGCCAAAGGAAAGTATAGCACAGTATATTATGGAGGGATGTTACATCTCAGGAAAATTAATACATGTCAGCTGTTTTATGCATTTAATTATTGTCAGTACAGTCACAATACATGCTAATCTATGAGAATGTATTTAGTGCAATGAATATAAACCCAAATGATGCTAAATCAGTGTCTTATCTTAAATTGAGCATGGCACTAAAGAGGGCATAAGGCACCTGGAATGTACTAAATAAATATGTATAAATATTAGATTTTCCATAGACTGGAGGATAAGTTTTTGTGGTGCACATGGAAAGAGTACAGAAAAAGAACTGAGGTGAGAAGGGTGGTGTAATAAAGTAGGAAAATGATGTAATAATTAATAATACCTTAAGTTTTCTTTTTATAGGATTTTTGTTTAATGTATACTTTTTTATGTATTTCTGCTTTTCCTCCCAAGGCACATCTTCACAATGAAATCTTCACAAGCTCAGAACCATCAACTTGCTACACTGTGCTCCTCCAGCACCCAGTTCACAGGAAGCACTCAAGAGTAGGATCAATTGTTATCAGCCTTTACCAGATTATTGAATAGACAGTAGTTACATGAAACTGACACTCAGTTCTTCATGGCCCACGATAGTTCTTATATCCAGAAAATTTACTTAGATTATCAACTATGACTCCATAAGACAACTTTGCGAAGTCTTGGCTCATAACTATGTAAGCAATAAGATAAGTCAGTTTTCATTTCTCGCTTGTTACTTACAAGTAAATAGCCCTGCAGCTCAGATGAGCTACAGATTAACTATAGGTAATCACTTTAGCGATTCTGCTTTACCCATGCCCAAAATGTTAGAAAAGATCCTGACAGATCATTAAATTTTGAGATTTGCTTTTTAAAATGCGGGTTCCATAAAGTTATGTTGTTTTGCTTATATATAAAGAAGCAAATGCCTTCTTAGATACTTACTTTAAAATTCTAGTTTTCTTACCATGTATTAACCAGATAATCTGTCATTTTTTAAATTCTGAAATTGTACATATATAATGTACATCTCTGTGCCTGAAAGCTACATTTGGAATTAGAAGGTGTGTCAAGGTAGAGCAAAATCACCCAGTCCATTCCTTCCAACTCCCTAGAAATCTACTCTGTTTGGTTTCCTCTTGATGGTCTTTAATTAACATTAAGTATATCACATAGGTATCAAATAAAATTTAAAAAAAGATAAGAGAGAAGTGATTCAAAATTCAAGTGTTTAAACACTTTATGAATCCTCCCATTGTTCTTGACACATTTTTAAAATTTCATTTTAATTCAGATCATTAGGGATGAAATTCTTCTGAACTGTAGCATTTTATTTCTTTTGGGAGGAAGGGGCTAAACTTGGCATAATTATATGAGACTATACTATAAAAGAAACCAGATCTAATATAAGGACATCAATACTTAGTTATTAATTCATTTGCTTATATTTATGTATATGTCATTTGACAAATGTGTATTAATATACACAATTAAAGGGATATAAAAATGAACATGCCCCCTCCATTTCTTTAAAAGAAATCAAGACTGAATCAAACAGGACTGCTATTCTGAAAGAATACGCAGACTATCAGGTACCTTATTTTCCTTCTTTTACACCTGTCTTTCAGTTGGCTTCAAAAAATCATGGTTTTTATTTACTGTGTTTCTTTTTTCCTTTATGTCTTTCTTTTGAGGGAAATGAAAAATTGAGAAAGGAAATTATTATTTTATAAGTGGGTAGGTTTGTATACATCTTTCACAGTCAAATATTTTTCTATGCCTTATGAGTTTAAAAAATAAATTTAGAAAGTTTGATAAACACGTGAATTTTTTATTTTATGTTATTTTATGAGACGAGGGCTCGCTATGTTATCCAGGCTGTCCTGGAACTCCTGGGCTCAAGCTATCCTCCTGCTTCAGCCTCCCAAGTAGCTGGAACTACAGGTGCATGTGACGGCGCCTACTGAGAAATTTTTACTATCAACCTAAAATTTAGTAAGTTCTGGTCACATGTGAGGAATGTTTAATATATTATTTAGATTATTTTTGTGTCAAGGTAACTTGATCACCTATCAATAATGCTTATAAGAAAATAGATATCTCATCTGTTGCTGTTAGAAAGGATCTGTCTCTTTCCGCAATTCTTGCTTCAATGAGGTTTCCTTGACCCAGAGTCTGGTCCTCACATTTTAGATTCAGCTTTAGGAACTTTGTTCAGGAACTGCATCACACTACCCAAAATCAAAAGAGGAAAATGCATAAGCCAGAATACCTAAACATTCGTTTATTTAAACTTCAAAATGTGACTGCAAAAGGAGCCAAGAACTTTACTACTCAACACATTTCTTCTTTGTAGAAATAACTGCTCAAGAAGATAAATTATTACCTAACAGTTAATTGATGAATATGAAATCAGAGCAAGAGGGGCTAATTAGAGATTTTACTAGCTAGGGCTATTTACCCAAACCATCTATCCAGACTGTAGACATAGAATCACCAGGTGACTAGGATCCTGGGGCAGCTGGTTCCCCTTTTTCCTTACCCTGAATGTCATTAAGGATGCATTGCCAAATGCTGCCCCTCTGGCCTGATGACTACACTCCGTATTGGTTACCTGCCTTCTTTTTCCTACAGTCTTTCTCCAGACAGGCACACCATACAACTGACTACACTTGGGCTCACTGAATGAATCACATTCTTCTGCTCTGCCTCCCAGAGATTTCATCAAAGCACCAGCAGTGGCCTTCTGGAAGCTCCTCAAACTCTCCACTCACATGTTTCCTGCAAGTGTAGTGTTTCTCACCTCTAGATTGTTATTCTCATCAGTTACATGTGAGTTTCACAAATTTATTTCTCAGAGTGCAGGTCTGTCTCTTACATCCTTGGGAAACACTGCTTAATATCCCAACTGGTATTGACAACAATTAAACTAGGCACTGGCCAAAAACAGTGCCTTTCCTCACTTTAATCTCAGTAAAGTAGATAAGCCTCGAGTTATTTTGTTATTGCAATGGCACTGACAAATGTTTGCACCAAAAACCATGTTGAAGTTCGTTAAGGAAACTGTGATCCAAGATTCAAGGTGAAGAAGACAAATTCATCAATTCAGCACACCACCAATTCACAGGCTAAGCATCTTACTGTGAGTTCGTTGATGCTGCCATTTGTCAAGTGCCAAACTGAATTACTGATTTGTCAATAATTTCTTTCTGTTGGTTACTTACATAGTATATTACAATTCTTGTTGCTGAAGTTAGCTACCCTTTTTCTATTCGAAAAATAATTTCTTGCATTTGGGATTTCAGGTATAGCGATTGTTACAAATATGAAGGACTGAATTAACAGCAAGTTTTCAAGTAAAACTTTAGTTATGAATAACTGAATGAGTTATTGAAGACATTTACTAACATTTTTCCACAAACTAAAAATTTATAAAACAATAAATAAAATAGACTTTTTAAAAAGTGTGTCACATAGTTGCTTGTTTTTTTGTTTGTTTGTGTGTTTGTTTGGTTTTTTCACTAGTGAAATGGTGAAAAATCAGACAATGGTCACAGAGTTCCTCCTACTGGGATTTCTCCTGGACCCAAGGATTCAGATGCTCCTCTTTGAGCTCTTCTCCCTGTTTTATGTCTTCACCCTACTGGGGAATGGGACTATCCTGGGGCTCATCTCACTGGACTCCAGACTCCACACCCCCATATACTTCTTCCTCTCACACCTGGCTGTCGTCAACATCACCTATGCCTGCAACACGGTGCCTCAGATGCTGGTGAACCTCCTGCATCCAGCCAAGCCCATCTCTTTTGCTGGCTGCATGATGCAGACCTTTCTCTTTTTGAGTTTTGGACATAGCCAATGTCTCCTGCTGGTGGTGATGTCCTACGATCGTTATGTGGCCATCTACCACCCTCTCCAATATACCGTCATCATGACCTGGAGAGTCTGCATCACCCTGGCCATCACTTCTTGGACATGTGGCTCCCTCCTGGCTCTGGTCCATGTGGTTCTCATCCTAAGACTGCCCTTCTGTGGGCCTCATGAAATCAACCACTTCTTTTGTGAAATCCTGTCTGTCCTCAGGCTGGCCTGTGCTGACACCGGGCTCAACCAAGTGGTCATCTTTGCAGCCTGTGTGTTCATCCTGGTGGGGCCGCTCTGCCTGGTGCTGGTCTCCTACTCGTGCATTCTGGTGGCCATCCTGAGGATCCAGTCTGGGGAAGGCCGCAGAAAGGCCTTCTCCACCTGCTCTTCCCACCTCTGTGTGGTGGGGCTCTTCTTTGGCAGTGCCATCGTCATGTACATGGCCCCCAAGTCCCGCCATCCTGAGGAGCTGCAGAAGGTACTTTTTCTATTTTACAGTTTTTTCAACCCAATGCTGAACCCCCTGATTTACAGCCTGAGGAACATAGAGGTCAAGGGTGCCCTGAGAAGAGCACTGTGCAAGGAAAGTCATTCCTAACAGGGTGTGACATTTGAACTGCCAGCCTCTGTTGTCACCTGCACTCTTGATGCCCAATTATTGCATCGATCCAGAAAAGTTTATTACTTTCTTTTATCTGTGCTTTACTGACAAAAGGGCAAGCCTTTTCTCTTTTTTTGCAGATAAAATTTTAGGTATGTTGCATTCATTGGGTTTCTATGAGACGTGGTTTTATCAGATGATTTTTTCTTTTATTTCACAATTACTTTAATATCTGTAAACTAAAAAATTATTTTTAATTCATTATCCCAGTCCCAAAAGTTAAATGCAGGCCACTTACTTCTTTAATCAAATGATACAGTTTGGCTCTGTGTCCCCACCCAAATCTCATGTCAAATTGTAATCCCTGTAATCCCCACATGTCAGGGGAGGGGCCTGGTGAGAGGTGATTGGATCATGGGGAGGGATTTCCCCCTTGCTGTTGTCCTTATAGTGAATGAGTTCTCACAAAATCTGATGGTTTAAAAGTGCAGCACTCCCCTCTTTGCTCTCTCTCTCTCTCTCCTGCTCTGCCATGGTAAGACGTGCCTTGCTTCCCCTTTGGCTTCCACCATGATTGTAAGTTTCCTGAGGCCTCTCCAGCCATGTGGAACTGTGAGTCAATTACACCTCTTTTCTTTATAAATTATCCAGTCTCAGGTAGTTCTTTATGGCAGTGCGAAAGTGGACTAACACACCGAACTATATAAACTTACTAATAGCATATGTCATAAGATTTAAAAGAAAATAAAAAGGTTCAGCCAAAGAAGTGATTCCCAAAACCCAGCAGCACACTTGTCCATTCTCACACAATTGCACTATCCCTGTTAAATAACAATTCAGAGGTACTTAGTTAGTTGTGATGCATGCACCGAGAAATTTTGTGTAAAAATTATTAACTCACGTACAGGAGTTAACTAGTAGGCCGAGTGAAGTAACAAACGTAAAAGAAGAGGTAAGTCAGGCACGGTGGCTCATGTCTATAACCCCAGCACTTTGGGAGGCTGAGGTGGTTAGATCACTTGAGGCCAGGAGTTTGAGACCAGCCTGGCCTACATGGCAAAACTGGATCTCTACTAAAAATACAAAAATTAGCTGGGCACGGTGGTGCACGCCTATAATCCCAACTATTCTGGTGGCTGAAGAATGAGAATTGCTTGAACCTGGGAGGCAGAGGTTGCAGTGAGCCAAGACTGCGCCACTGCACTCCAGCCTGGGGGACAGGGGGAGACACTGTCTCAAAAAAGAAAACAAAAAAGGAAAAGAAAAAGAAGATATATAGGGTAAAAGAGAGAAGAGAAGCAAAACAACCCTACAGATCGTGTGGGAACAGTGAACAGTGTTTACAAAGTTCAGGGTAAACTCAGTAGCTAATAGCTGGCAAAGAGGCAAAACTGGGCATTCCTGTTGAAAAGGCTGAAAATGAGCAACCAAGAAAACTATTTAGGTTGTTTATGGCTTCTTCAGAAAATACTGAGTGTTGAGCTGTGTATTGTACATATGCACATCTATCTCTAAGCATGATTCTCCAGTGTCTTTTCATCAGCTCTTCCACCTTGGTTAGTCCAGTTGTGGATCATTTCCCTCATTAGAATGTCTTACCCCTGAAAAAGGAAATTTCACCAGACAGTGTAGGTATCTAGCTAGCTCTTCAACCATGGTGGTAAAGTTATTTTTGCTGATCCAATCTATTATCCTGTTAAAAGCTAAACTGAGGTACAATAAAATTTTAAAGAGTTTACTTGAGCAAATAGCAATTCATGAATCAGACAGCTCCAAACTGTAAGTGGTCCATGGGCTCCACCAAGGGAATACAAGGGGAGGGCTTTCACAGGGCAACCACGGAACTAAAGCAAACATTCGATTGGTTACCTTTATACAATTGCCCTAATTGGCCTATACTGCTGGAAAGTCTCTAGTTATATAATTTAGTTGGCAGCTTCTGATAGGTTAATCTTAAATGTCATTTTGCTTTAATACAAGTATTTATAAGAAATAGTTCAAGTTAATTTTCACTTGTGTTTGCAAATAAATCTGGGTTAGGTCACTTATGAGGCCTAACTGGCTTTCCCTGCTCCAGGAAAAGTGATTCCATAAGTGACCTAACCCAGCCTGAATCATCTAAGTGATTCTCCATGTCTGGTTTCCATTTTAATTTTCTTTAACAAATCTTCACTACAAATCTAATGGTTAGAGATGGGTCCCCATGCATTTTAGGTGGCTTCCCAAAGTGTCACCTGTAAATTCTACTTTCTAACCTTCCCTAAGATTAGGATGCCACTTGCTTCCAGGGTCTTTCTCAATTTTACTATATGAGAGTCTGTAAAATTTTTCAGAAAAATAAGTGTATGCCTTTCACTTAGGGGTTAACAAGTACTCCACCCAACTCTTCATTATTCCTTGTGACTGAAGATACCCAGGTAGAACTTATTAAACGAAAAAACAAAATGAGTTTTCATAATAATAGCTAACATTTTGACTCACCACTCAATGGCATATGCTACATATTAAGAGCACTTACATGGGTCACTTCATTTAGTCATAACAAATCCAGGAAGAAGGTCCTATTGTCACTATTTTATGTCTGCACAAACCAGAAAGCAGCAAGTGTCAGACTTTTCCCTAGACAGTCTGGCTCCCAGCCTCTGTACATAGCACATCAATGTAGAATTTTAATATCTATGTTATCAAATAAAGGATAAGGTAAATGTATCCCAAGGCAGAAGTGTTAAAAGAAGGAAGGTTTCTGTACAATCTGATGTATGCCACAGGGAGCTGATCTGTTCTCTCTAAGGCATGGAGGACCAGAGATCATGCAGGAGAGGCTGCTTGTCCTGGATGGTGACTCCTATGTGCTGAGTCACATGAAAGCATTGGACTTCTAGACAAATGCAGAACATGAAGAAGATGAGATTAAAGGTTGTTCTCACTGAGACTGACTATTTAGTTCAGCTAAGACCCAGAACCAAGACACCCATAGTCAGTCTCTCTCTCTCTCTCTCTCTCTCTCTCTCTCACACACACACACACACACTGAGAGCTTATTTACTTTGTGCCAGTCACTGCTCTAAGAATTTTACATGCATTACCTCAATTAATCCTCAAAATAACACTTTGAGTCAGAAGATAATCAATACACTACCTTACATATAAAGAAACTGAGGCACAGAGAGATTAAGCAACTTACCCAGTACCTCACAGCTAACAAGTACCCAGTCCAGGATTGAACTAAGACAATCTGATCCCTGACCCTACAGCCATAACCACTATACAGCATGGACTCTATAGAGCGTATCTGAGGATAAAGATCAGAGAACTCGTGACGGTGAAACAAAACACATAATTAAGACTAAACTATGGATATTCAGCTTTGGATAGAAAGGGGTATACATCTTCTAAAGGAAGCAGCTTGACTCTAAACAGAGATGTGAAAAAAGTGGGAGAGTGGTCACAAGAAAGAACTGTGACTCCAAGGGTCAGGGATGCATGGCGGGAGGACTCTGGGGTTGAGCTGGAGAGTGAAACAGACAACACTGAAAGAGAAGATGGACACTGCAGTGTTACAACAGTGCCTTACCAACTGATGAGAATTAAAATGGATGTTTTATAGTATTTTATCTAAAAACAGCCCCAAGACAAAGGAATTCAGTTTCATTATTGATATTAAAATGGTTATAATCTTTTGGGTAGTATTTACCTGAAAGTTTACCTGACAACATTGCTCAGGTAGGTATCAAATTTCACACCTAAGATGGGGAGCTCTGCAACAGTAGGAAATGGAATCTTCATTCATTTATCAGTAACACAAGCATTTCGCCTAGCACTAGTAGACACTCACTAAGCACTAGTTGTACCAATTCATGCACCTTTAACTATCTGCTGAGTACTTAGATACAATCATCAGTGTTAAACTGTCTTCTGATTTCTATATTTTAAAAATTCTTAGGCAGGGTGCGATGGCTCACGCCTGTAATCCCAGCACTTTGGAAGGCCGAGGCAGGCGGATCATGAGGTCAAGAGTTCGAGACCAGCCTGACCAACATGGAGAAACCCCATCTCTACTAGGAATACAAAAATTAGCCAGGCATGGTAGCATGTACCTGTAATCCCAGCTACTTGGGAGCCTGAGGCAGAAGAATTGCTTGAACCCAGGAGGCGGAGGTTGCAGTGAGCCGAGATCACATCACTGCACTCCAGCCTGGGCAACAGAGCAAGATTCCATTTCGGAAAAGAATAAAATAAAATAAAATAGAAATAAAAATAATTTTATTTGAAGAACACAGAATTGTAGAAAGTAATTGTAGCTTAAAAATTATTTAGCAGTTGTGTATGAGACAATATGTTACATATTTTTTATATAATCCTCACATCAACACTGTGAATTCAGTACTAATGATATTCTCATTTATAGAGGTGAAATTCAGGTTTAGAGAATTAATTAATTTACTCAATGTCACAGAAATATCAAGTGGTAGAAACAGAACTTTAGTCCAGTCAATCTACTCTACATTAACTGAGAATCATTCTTTTGGAAAGGGCCTATTGATATTTGTATCTTCAGTGGCTAGACCAGGCCAGTTTCATAGTAGTTACTCAATAAATGTTGACTAAATAAATAAATGAGTAATCATGTAGTCCACACTTCTATATTTTTAAAAAAGGATCTCCATAAAATATGTAATTAAATACAGTGGCAGTCAATGTAATCACTTTTAGCTCCAGATATATTCAGCTTTTGCAAAAGTTTCCTCTGAGATGAATATTAATAAACTACATCTCATCTGTCAGTGGCCACAGAGAAACTGTAAACACATTCAGAGAGGATATTTTGAGGCTAATATAAAACTAGGATGATAAATATTTGTTCCTATTATATAGAACAAAGGTTATAGGTCTTTCAAAAAGAGTGTCCCAAATTGCCAAACCCTATGGTTATAGTATGACACAACGTGATTGTGCTGACACAGTAGCCATGGAGAGAGTGTTCCCCTCCTCTCTCTTGCAAAAGAGTAAGTATTAGATGCTGTAATTACTGAAAATGATACAGATGACACTCTGGGAGTGGAAGTCAGTTCATGCGCCACCTTAAATTGGCCCCCATGGTGTCCTTGGTATGTAGAGTGAGCATTGCCATCACTGACCTGTAGGACTATTCTTTACTCTTTGCTAGATAATGTAGACCGGCGTTTCTCACATGTCAATGTGTATGTTAATCATTCAGGGATCTTGCAAAAGTACAGGTTCTGATTCAACAGGTCCAAATGAAATAGGCAGAGATTTGCATTTCTTATCATCTCTCATACCTTGCTGATGCTGCGGATCCACAGACCACACTTTGAATATTAATCATATAGAGACTCATTGTTAAATCTATGGTTCCTAAGAAAAAGTGAAGGTCAGGCACAATGGCTTACATCTGTAGTCCAGCACTTCGGGAGGCTGAGGCAGGAGGACTGCTTGAGCCCAGGAGTTTGAGACCAGCCTGGGCAACATAGTGAAACTCTGTCTCTACAAAAAACTTCAAACATAAAAAAAATTAGCCAAGTGAGGTGGCACACGCCTGTGGTTCCAGTTGCTTTTCAAAAGCTGAGATGGGAAAATTGCTTGAGCCTAGGAGGTTGAGTTTGCAGTGAGCCATGGTTGCGCCACTGTACTCCACCCTAGGTGACAGAGTAAGACCCTGTCTCAACAGAGGAAAAAAAAAAGAAAGAAAGAAAGAAAAGAAAAAAGTAGGAGAAAAACAAGACTTGAAATGCTGTCTCAGAGTTCTGATGTTTTCCTGGACCGTATCTATTTTTCTTGCCTTCTCGATGAACTTTGATTAAGAGCCCTGCTTCCATTTGATTTGCTGTTTTGGTTTTTGTTTCCTTTTTTACCTGTCTCTGTTTATTTCTTTGTTTTTAAGTTTTGTAATCCTGTTGGGTCAAGAGAAGAGGTTCACTACTAGGCACAGCCTGGTTTGGTCCTCAGATGACTGGCTCAGAGCCAGGACATCTGGATTCTCTAAAATATTGAAAAAAACCAAAGGTGTTTTTCCTACTCTTTTGCTTATACTCACATAGTCACTCAACAATTTACTTCTAACAACAGATATGTTGAGGTCTTTCCCCACACACCTAGCAATCTGCAGTGGACACCGACTGCATGCCCTAAAAATCAGTTCAATTCTGACACTATCTACTGGAAGACAGTGTCAGATCCCACAAGCCTGTTCCCCCACCCAACACTTCAGATGACAATTGCAAGCCTCAGGTTGTGACCTGTGCTTCTGATCAACTGGCTATACAATGAGATTCTCATGCCCCCGCCTCCTTAGGTTCAATTAATTTGCTAAGGTGGCTCACAGAACTCAGGGAAACACTTTACTTATGTTTGATCATTTACTACAAAGGATATTAAAAAGGATATAGATGAACATCCAGATGAGAGAGATGCATCTGGTGAGGTATGGGAGAGGGGCATGGGGCTTCGTGTCCTCTCTGGGCACACCACCCTCCAGGAACCTCCATGTGTTAGCAGTCCAGAAAGTCTGCAAACCCTGTTTGGTTTTCTGTAAAGCCTCCATTACACAGGCATGATTGATTACATCATTGGCCATTAGTGATCAACTCAAACTTCAGGCCCCCTCCCCTCCCTAGAGGTTGGGGTATAGGCTGAAAGTCCCAACCCACTAAACACGCCTTTGTTTTTGTGGTAACCAGCCCCTATCCTCAAGTTATTTCGGAGCTCCCTGCCAGCAGTCATCTCATTAGCATATCATCTAAGTCCATTTTGCGTTGCTGTAACAGAATGTCACAGACTGGGTAATTTATTTAAAATCAAAATCTATTTCTCAGAGTTATGGAATCTGGGAAGTCCAATATCAAGGTTTCAGCATCTGCAGAGGGCCTTCTTGCCGCATGGTGAAAGGTGAGAGGAGGAGAGAGGGACAAACTTGCTTTTGTAACTAACCCAATCTCCACGTAACAAATCCACTCCTGAGACAACACCATTAACCCATTCGATAAGTCAGAGCTTTCATGACCTAATCACCTCTTAGAGGTCCCACCTTTCAACACTGTTACACTTGGGATTAAGTTTCCAGCTCATCAACTTTGGGGAACACATTCAAACCACAAGACATACAAAAGATACTCTTATCACTCTGGGGATTCCTAGAGTTTTAGAAACTGTATGCCAGGAAATGGGGACAAAGACCAGATATATACTTCACAAAATTATGGGTTTCTCTCCCAATTTACAACTTACTCACTGCATGACCTCAGAGAAGTCACTTAATTCCTCCGCACATTGGTTTCCCCACATATAAAATGAAATGTTGGACTAGACGATTGTTATGTTTCTTTCAGTTCTCAAATGCTATGCCTTTTTATTAACTTCCTAGAATGTATGTTGTTTTTCTTTTACATAGGAGACAAAGTTCAATGGAATTTTTGAGAATAATTGAATATAACGAACTCCTGAGCCTCACAAATAGTAGGAATTCAAGAGTAACCACAAAATTAATTAATGATTTCAATATATTTATGCTGTAAGAACTGTGAATGGCATAAGACTTGGAGAATAAGGCAAAAGAAGTTTCACATTAACTGTCCTCTCTAAGGAAGTAAAAACAGTTTCATTACCCTATTTGAAAAAGATTAAGAATAACTTTTACTTACAAAGTTTCCAAGATCTGTACATTTGTGGTGGCATTGCACAAATGATATAATAAGATAAATTCCTGGCATTTATTGAGTACTTGTTTCATATCAAACAGTGTTTTACACATATGCATTCATGTCTAATCTAATCTAATCTTCATAACAATTGCCAGAGGGAAGTATTACTACTATATGCAATTTTTACAT
This sequence comes from Mandrillus leucophaeus, assembly GCF_000951045.1. Classification (NCBI taxonomy): domain Eukaryota; kingdom Metazoa; phylum Chordata; class Mammalia; order Primates; family Cercopithecidae; genus Mandrillus; species Mandrillus leucophaeus. Next base: position 1,905,770 of record NW_012103865.1, read on the forward strand.
GAAAAAAATCAAGGCACAGAGATGTTAAGTACACCTCACACAGCTAGTAGGTAGCACAGGAGGACTTTTCTCTAGTGGTTCCAAAGGCCAGAGACTATGTCTGTAACTATTATACTAAGTTATACCAGTCTCCTGCAGCCTGGACCTATGGAGTCTTTTCTACTCATGATTAACTAAAGCTTGAGTAAAATGAGCCTGAATTTTTGACTGGCCTGAAATTTCATCCTAAGAAAGAGGATAGTAATGCAGCTAATATATTTTAACATATATGAAAAAGCCAAAAGGGTAATACAGAAATCCATGAGAAAAATGGACAAAAATATGTAGATACAGACAACAGAATAAACACAACATACCAATAAATATGACAATGTCATCTACCTCAATCAGGAAATCTACTTTAAAATGAGATATCATTTTTTTACCCAATAGATTGTGAGGGGAAAAAGGTGTTACATGTGATGTTGATGACACTAAACACATTGTTGGTGGAGGTATAAATTGGCACACATTTTGGATTTAAAAAACTGAAATTATTTACCCAACATTTAAAACACGCATACCAATTATAAGAATCCTTTCTACCAAAATACTTACATATGTAACTGCACAAAGAAATGTGTACATGGATTTGGTATTAAACTGATTTCAAAAATTCAAAAGATCAAGTGTTAATTAATTTTGAAATTACTAAATTATGAAAAATATGTTACACAGCTATTAAGTAGAATAAGTATTATCTAAAATGAGCTGCAATGAAAATAGCGCATCAAATATAGGTAAATGAAGAAAGCAAGTAACATTTTTATCACACTTTCTCATTTGTGCAGAGAAGTCTCCCAGCTATACATAAATTCATACACCTGTATATGTGCATGTGAGTACACATGTATGCACATGTATTTACATATATCTGTATTTAATTTCATGATCAGGAATGATGCACGTTAAGCAGTCAACAGAAGTTGCTTTAGGAAGAGGAATGAGCTATGAGAAATAAACACTTCTATGTTTTTTCAATAACATTACAGGAAACATATATTAATGTTAGAATTTTTAAAAAGCCTTTTCTCAAAAATCTTCTGGCCCCTTAAGTGCTCAAAACAGTGCACATTTCTCATATATTTTAGAAAAAGCCAAAATTAAGCAATTATTAAAAGCAGTTTAGAATTTTGCTGGATTGTGCTAAATTGTATCAAAGTGTTTCCTCAAAAATATCATTTTGTATCACTTATATTATTATTCAATATTAGGCTATGTTTAAGTAACTTATATTATTAATTAAAATAATTTGCATGAGAAACCAAATAGCACACAAAATAAACCATGATTCCTCAGACTCTAAGATAACTGCATGACATAAGCAAAAAGTCAACATTTCATGCCATATGTGGATGTTTTTTATAATATGAATTGATCTCGAGAGCTCCTAATACTTTAGCTTTAGAGTTACCGGCCCTTCCTCATTCCTCTCATTGCCATAATAATGTTAAATATGTATTAGGTAGGATAAACAGCAACAGGTAAACTCCCAAATCACAGTGATTTAACAAAAGAAAAGTTTACATCTTGCTCATGTAAAGTGCTAGGCAGGTATGAGAGACAGCCTTCCACAGAGTGATGCAGGGACCCAGGCACCTTCTATCGCATGGTACCACCATCCTAGGGCCTTGTGCGTCTTCACTTCCAGCCAGTGATGGGAAGGTCAAACATGGAGGAGGCATACCCTCCTCCTCCACGCATGCCCTCCTCCCACTGCAGCCCGGGAAGCTGCACAGGTCTCTTCTGCTTGTATACCTTTGATAAGAACATGACCCCACCTAAATGTAAAAGGGTTGGGAAATGCAGTCCCATACTGGCAGTTAAGTCCAGAGACAATAGTGCAACGGAAGAAGACCCCACATCTTTTAAGGAATTTGTCTTAGTTAAAGTAACACTAGCAGCTGAAACAAATAAACCCTAAAAGTAAGTCCTTACAATTATTTCTCTTTTGTTCCCTGTTTCTAAGGCTTTCAAATGAACTTCTGCCCTTTTAACTCACAATTATTCATGACATATAATAGAGAACATTAGCATTTTCACTCTCTCCTCATTCCATTTCTGTCATGCCATCCTGAAGACATATTTACCTATGTCTTGTCTGTTTCTCCCAACATTATTAGCTGCTCTTTTATAAAATATCTCTTATGATAATTTACTCTGTAAGGTGGCTAAATTCACCCATCTTATGTTAGCTTTTGTCTGTATTAGTCTCAAATGAACTCTGTGGTCAAATTCTACAAGTACTTTAAGCATAGAAGTTATAAATGTCCAGTGAAATCAAATGCCCAATGCTGGCAGATCATGTAAATGTTTCCATTCGTGTGCTGAGTTCTTTCATTCACTTTTGTGTCATTTTTACTCTCTTCAAGATAAGTTATTTCAGTTCAATTTTAACAGAATATGGACAATTTTGAGTTATAGTGATTGATACTCATGTTCCTAAAGGGTCTGCCAAGTTTTTGTTTGTGTGACATTCCCAAATGTTATACTTACTTACTAATTATTTTCTATCTTTTTAATTTTTATACCCTCAAATGTGTGTTCATAACCAATGTTCCTAAGGTTTTGGTTATATAGAAATGGATTCTCTCAAGCTATTATTCACAGAACTTTCAGTTGACTACTTGCTCCCAAAAGGCAGTTTCCTGATTTCTGCATACTGGCATATCATGCAAACATCTGTAAGCATATCCATTTCTACTAAGATGCGACTGTTCTGTCTGTGTTATTTTCATCCATATACTTTTGTTTTGTATATGTTTACTCTGACCATTTTTAGAAGCTAAAGCTGCTTCAACTTGATATGTGATAAAACATGTAATTTTAGGTGATGCGTTTCCTAAATTAGTTGGTTTGGCATCATAAAAACCTTATATTTAACTTGTTTTAGCTCACATTTTCTGTTTTCTACCTTAAAATGACTTTTTCTAACTGATGTTCACATGAGGAATACAGCAAAAAGTTCTAAAATTATTGTTTTCATAGGCTTACTGTCATTTGTATCAGTTGCACTTCACCAGGGTGTGGAAACAAAACTAAAGAAGAAAAGACTAATGTTTACGGATGGCCTACTAGGCACTAGACTTTTCATATGATCAGGAGCATTTTTGTGTGTCCCCAAAGCAATTCACTGTGGACATATACAGCTGGAACACAGGTGAGCATGTTCTCACACCGTGATTACCTGTGCAAGATTTTCCTTGGGTTTATTCCATAACTCCAGCAGGTCAAAGACCACATTGTAATAAAGTCATTAGTTTGTAAATTGCATAATTGCTTAATGTAAAATTCATAATCCTCCTATGTCCAGTAGAAGAAAGAAACAGAAATAAACATGAGAATACCTTTGACCAGCAAATATCTCCACCCTCCAGGGAGAGGTAGTAGCTTCTAGGGAAGCCACCTTGGAGAGGGTCCTGTCTTCCCCTGAAGTGGGCTCTGAATCCAGCACTCTTCCCCCTTCAGAATAAAGATTAGAGAATAATTCTAATACATGATCTACAGCGGTGGTTTGTGTCTTAGGAGACCCTCCCTTCAAGCAGGTTCTAATAAGCCCCACTGGGACACCTTGGCCCCTCCGTGGACTCCCCAATCTGCTCCGTGTCTCCCTCACCAGCTCCCCAAAGCATCTCCACACCTCAGAGGGTCACTTGGAATCAGCTAACTTTTCAGGCTCCTTTCTTCCCAGTTCTGCTGCAACACAAGGAACCCAGATTACATCAGGGAGAGGCTGAGCTCCAGAGGTTCCTGCCAGGAGCTTATTCATTGTCACACTGTTCCTGCTTCCTGACAGATTGAACCATCTGGAGATTGGGGAACAAGGGCAGTGCTAGGATTCATGAAATCCAAGCATTCCGGGACTGTAATGAGAGATGTTGTCTCAGAGGTGTGCTCTGTGGCTGTCTGGGTTTCTTAATTGTGCATCCTGCTGGGGTTAAGAACAGAAATAGAAAAAGACAATTATCTTATCTCTCCTTCCCTGAGGAGGTGAGCATGCACGAGGTTTCATGGCCCAGCTCCTCCAGTGATCCCTCAGCTGTCAACCAGGCTGAGCACATCAGAGAATAACACCTCCTTTGCTGAGGATTCTCATACATTTTCAATCAGAAACAGAAGCAAAGATTCTGCAGCTCCCACAGAAACTCCCAGAAACCTTCAGGTGCTTCACTCTTCTGAGATCCTTGAGTCCAAATGTGGGAGCTAACCAGGCTGCCTTTCTTTACTTTACCATGAATTCCTCCTAGACATGTTGTCTAACTCCTACTCTTGGTTAACTCTCACATCCACTACAAACATTGGTAAGGAAATTCACTCCTCTCTAAATATGTGCTGATTATTTTTCTGTAATGGGGATAGTTTGAGGGAAAGTTCATGCTAACTTCTTTGAACATATTATCACAAATAATGTAAGTATATAGAGAATTAAGCTAATTTTGTTTTATATGATGGAGAAGTAACTGCATGAAAGCAACAAAGCTATAAACATTGATGCCAGATTTAAATAAAAAAAGAATACATCACTCATAAAATTAACATGTTGATTTCCACTGCTATAATCAAGACTATGAAAGCTTTAGAGGATCATGGTTTTAAGGGACTATTGTGAACCTTGAAGAGGCAATGCTTGTCAGGTTCATACAATCTTCAGGCTACTCAAGAAATTGGTAAAGACTGATGATAATTGATCTCAGCTATTGAGTGTTCACTGCACACCAGGAATGTGTTCAATGTATAACTCATATCATCTCAATTAATCCTCACAACCACCTCATAAAATCGTTACTATCACTTTTCTCCTTTTTTAAAAAAAGGAAACAAGCTTGGAGAGGCTAAGATATACACTCAAGGTCATATAACTAATAAATGTGCATCTAAGCCCATGGCTCTTTAATTGCTTTTTTGTTTGTTTGTTTGTTTCAGTGTTTACTCTGCCTGAGAACCTGATTCACAGCAGAATGTGGAGAGCTCATTAATGTTTTGCTTTCTCATATTTAATCAAATTGATATCTAGTTAGTCAATAAATAATTATTGAACACCTACCATATTCCAGGCACAATATAGAGTCAAATGTATTTCACCTTTTTAGTTACTTACTAGATCAATAAATCAAATGAATGAATGAATGCCTAAATATCATTTTTTGGGTTTTTTTGTTGTTTGTTTGTTACCATCCTTGGACTGAATCTGGAATTTCTGGCTTGCTTAAATCTTGCCTACTATAATTGGCATACTTGAAAGACACTTCTATTTCTCCACCCCTTCCCCCATCCCATCGTTTCTTTCATTCTATGTGATACAAAGAAAATCTCATTTGTGGAAAAAGTGAAAGAATATACTAAAAATAAAATTAAATATAACCCAGTTGCAAACATAACATTCAGGCATTGTATATGTTTTAAATGATATATATGTACAAGTTAGCCATTTAAACATTTGGCAAATTATTTTATGACTAACAAATTATCCAACATCACCATGATTTCTATGTAAATATGTAAGACTGAAATCATTTCTTTGCACATGACCAAACCTGTCTACTTCAAAAAGTAAAACTTAAGATCTGACGAGCTGACACACTCCTAATGAGTCACATCATATTCTTTAAATGAAAGCTATTTTTAAATCCTCAGGTCAAACAAAGTATTAGATGGTTTACTTCCAAGTAATAAGAATATTTGAGGCCAGGTGCAGTGGCTCATGTCTGTAATCCCAGCACTTTGGGAGGCTAAGGCAGGAGGACTGCTTGAGGCCAGTAGTTTGAGACCAGCCTGGACAACACAGTGAGACCCTATCTCTAAAAAAAATGTTTTTTTAAAAAAGGTAGCCAGACATGGTAGAGCACACCTGTAATCCCAGCTACTGGGGAGGCTAGGTGGGAGGATCACCTGAGCCTAGGGACGTTGAGGTTGCAATGAACCATGATTGCGCCACTGCACTCCAGCCTAAGTGACAGGACGAGACCCTGTCGCAAAAAAAAATGACAATGACAAAGGGGGGTTATGAGTGTATTAGTTGTAACAAATATTCTTTTTTTCTTTTTCTTTTTTTTGAGACAGGGTCTCACTCTATTGCCCAGGCTGAAGAGCAATGGCTCTAACATAGCTCACTGCAACCTCAAACTCCTGAGCTCAAGCAACCTCCTGCCTCAGTCTCCCAAGCAGCTAGAACTACAGGCTTTTGCCACAATACCCAGCTACTTTTTTTGTTTCTGTTTTACTTTTTTTTTGTTTTTAGAGACAGAGTTTCACTACGTTGCCCAGGCTGGTATTAAACCACTGGCTTCAAGCAATCCTCCTGCCTCAGCCTCCCAAAGTGCTGGGATTACAGGCATAAGCCACCACACCTGGCCTCAAATATTTCTGATTCTTGGAAATAAACCATCTGATACTTTGCCTGACCTGAAGATTTAAAAGTAGTTTTCATTTTAAGAATGTTGTGTGACTCATTAGAAAGGAGTTTGTCAGCTCATCAGATCTTAAGTTTTACCTTTTGAAGTAGACAGGTTTGGTCATGTGTAAAGAAATGATTTCAGTCTTACATTTAGAAACCATGGAGACATTGGTTAATTTATTAGTCGTCAAATAATTTGCCAAGCTTTTAAATGGCTAACTTGCACATATATCATTTAAAGCAAGCTTTTCCAACCTGTGGCCCATAGGCAGCTTTGAATGTGGCCCAACACAAATTCATAAACTTCCTTAAAACATTATATAATTTAAGTTCGCCAGCCATCATTAGTGTCAGTGTATTTTATGTGTGACTCAAGACAATTCTTCTTTCAACGTGGCCCAGGGAAGCCAAAAGATTGGACACCGCTGAAAGTATACACAATGCCTGAATGTTATGTTTGCAACTGGGTTATATTTGTTTATTTTTTTTAGCCTCTCCTTTCACTTTTGCCAACCCTTTGGTAAATTTAATCCATTTGAGTTTAAGTAAGATGTTCTTTGTATCATGCAGAATGAAAAAAACTATGGGGGAGGAAAAGAAAATAAGTGTCTTTCAAGTATTCAGATTATAGTAGACATTCCAGATTCAGTCCAAGGATGGTTAAAAAAGCTATTTATGCATTCATTCATTTATTCATTTGTATTTATTGATTAATTTGTTCACACAATAAGTATTTACTGTCAGATTACAAAAGTGAGAGCACCTTGTCCTTGTTCACGAGGAGTGTGTTAACAACCCAGTCCCTGTAAAAGAAATCAGGGTTTCAACCCATGTGGCAACTATCCTTAAAGAAGCTGAGGGTCTTCACTAAGCTCTCCTTTCTTCTTGACTCTCCATCCAGCTTTCAAAGAAATTCATACTTGTGCATAGCGGACTTTTTTCTTTGTATAATCATTTGGGAAGTTACAAAAGGAAATAATGAAAGACTTAATAAAGAAATTAAGATTTTTATAAGATGTAGACTGGGTACATGGTTCATGCCTACAATCCCAGCACTTTGGGAGGCCAAGATGGGAGTAGCACTTGAACCCAACAGTTTGAGACCAGCCTGGGCAACATAATAATACATTGTCTCTAAAAAAATATTTATTAAAAAAAATGAG
>NW_012103865.1:1913705-1917069 GCF_000951045.1 Mandrillus leucophaeus
GTGTGTTGTTCCCCTCTATGTGTCCATGTGTTCTCATCATTTAGCTCCTGCTTATATGTGAGAACATTAGGTATTTGGTTTTCTGTTCCTGCATTAGTTTGCTAAGGATAATGGTCTCCAGGTCCATCTATGTCCATCAAAGGACAAAGGCTCATTCCTTTTTATGGCTGCATAGTATGCCATGGTGTATATGTACCACATTTTCTTTATCCAGTCCATCGTTGGTGGACATGTAGGTTGATTCCATGTCTTTGCTCCAATGACAGCTGGACCAGGGTCTTATCCAAAGCAGCACATTTCCTTACATTAATCCGGAGAAGTTTTTTCTTCGGAGATAAGCAGGTACAGGTTCAATGGCTCAGCCTCAGGTTACTTTTGCCTAGCAAAGGCACTAAAAAAAAATTTGCACCCACAAAATACTAGATTTCTACAAGGTATACTGAGGAAAATGTTATCTAGGACTTAAGGATAAAACCCCAAATGTTATTTGGCACATCACCAATTCACAAATACCAATTACCTGACTGACAATTTTATTGCTATAATAATCTGCAAAATAATGAAGTCACTAAATTAGCTCTTTGCAAAAAAGTAGTTTTAATTAGACACCTGTAAAGTATTTAGCAATTCTTATGTTGCTGAAACACAGCTAATTTTTTATGAATGGTCATTTCTGGTGTTTTTGAAAGACACTTCATTTTAATTTTTTCTCCATAGTTTCTTTTATTCTACATGGTAAAAAGAACATCTTACTTAAACTCAAATGGATTAAATGTACCAAAGGGTTGGCAAAACTGAAAGGAGAGACCAAAAAAGAAATGATATATAACCCAGTGGCAAACATAACATTCAGGCATTGTGAATGTTTTAAATGATATGTTTGTACAAACTAGCCCTGAAAAATCTAATATCTACAAATTGTATGAGTTGTTATTCAAAACCAGTTTTTGGTAAATCAGTAACTGTGCATCAATCAGTAGATTAACTGCCAAATCGCCAATTATCGGTTCCTATTTATGACTCATTGTAAAATAAAGATTGCAATTAGAACACATTTGTAGCACATCCATTAGTTCCTTCTCAGGAACCCAAACAATCACAATGTCATTAAAGTTGCTTTTTATCTTTCTGCTTCTTCTGTTATTATATAAACTGCTCCAGAGTACAAAGGTGGATTTCAGATGTTGAAAGCAAAACAGTTGATATTTCTACTGAGAAATTGGGATTACATCATCTTTTTTTCTAGGACCACTCTAATTTCCATATTTGGAGTTCTTCCATTACTGATTATTTCTACTCTTCAGGAATTCTCTTAGTAATTTTTATATGTGCAGCTTCAAGACAATCCTTATTAGACGGTCATTTTACTTCCACTTTTGGTACGACACTCTTTCTTCCCATGATGTGTCAATGGCTCTATGTATCCTATCATTTGTGACACAATGCCTTCTATAACGCTGGATATTTACAATCGGTAATTAACTTAACGTGTAGCTAAATCACTCATGTTAAAAGTTTATCTTTTAAAAATGACTAAATTCATAAAATAACCTCTAGGTGTTTTTGACAATCTGGTCCTAAGCGATCTTTTTCTTTTTCACAGGGAAATGGGGGAAAATCAGACAATGGTCACAGAGTTCCTCCTACTGGGATTTCTCCTGGGCCCAAGGATTCAGATGCTCCTCTTTGGCCTCTTGTCCCTGTTCCATGTCTTCACCCTGCTGGGGAACGGGGCCATCCTGGGGCTCATCTCACTGGACTCCAGACTCCACACCCCCATGTACTTCTTCCTCTCACACCTGGCTGTCGTCGACATCGCTTATGCTTGCAACATGGTGCCCCAGATGCTGGTGAACCTCCTGCATCCAGCCAAGCCCATCTCCTTTGCTGGCTGCATGATGCAGACCTTTCTCTGTTTGACTTGTGGACATAGCGAATGTCTCCTGTTGGTGGTGATGTCCTACGATCGTTATGTGGCCATCTGCCACCCTCTCCGATATTCCATCATCGTGACCTGGAGAGTCTGCACCACCCTGGCCATCACTTCTTGGACATGTGGCTCCCTCCTGGCTCTGGTCCATGTGGTTCTCATCCTAAGACTGCCCTTCTGTGGGCCTCATGAAATCAACCACTTCTTCTGTGAAATCCTGTCTGTCCTCAGGCTGGCCTGTGCTGACACCTGGCTCAATCAGGTGATCATCTTTGCAGCCTGTGTGTTCTTCCTAGTGGGGCCACTCTGCCTGGTGCTGGTCTCCTACTCACACATCCTGACGGCCATCCTGAAGATCCAGTCTGGGGAGGGCCGCAGAAAGGCCTTCTCTACCTGCTCCTCCCACCTCTGCGTGGTGGGGCTCTTCTTTGGCAGCGCCATCATCATGTACATGGCCCCCAAGTCCCGCCACCCTGAGGAGCTGCAGAAGGTACTTTTTCTATTTTACAGTTTTTTCAACCCAACACTGAATCCCCTGATTTACAGCCTGAGGAACGCAGAGGTCAAGGGCGCCCTGAGGAGAGCATTGTGCAAGGAAAGTCATTCCCAACTGGTGTGACATTTGAATCTCCAGCCTCAGTCATCTCCTGGAATATTGGTACCAAATACCACCTAAGTTCACTACTCTTTATATCTGAAACTGAATGAACCAAGCGACTCTACAAAGCATTCCTTTTTCCTGCCTGGGAAGTATTTAGTTTTTGATGCATTTGTTATACTTAACATTTTTTAATTTAACTGCTTATTGAGTTGAGAATGTTGGGTAAAGATTTATTTTGTACACTGCTATGAGTCCAGAAGTTTAAAACAGACACCCCACCCATGACTTAGTCAGGTATGCTCCGTAGTAGTGGAATAGCAGTTATTACCAGACAGAGTCATACCTATAAAAAGTTTTTTAAAATACAGCCACAGGCAGAGACTCCAGAACCCACTGATACCTCTGTCCATTTTCATCTTTATTTGGATGTTTCCCCTCAATTGTACTTCCTCTCTAAGTAGTAAATATACCTAAAAGCCTACTTCAGCTTGGAAGGAAATTGATTTTTATAAAATCCTACAAAGTGTCTGACAATTTTTGTTGTCAGAGAGAGCGAATCCATAAACATTCAGCTGGCAATATGAAGCAATTACACAACAAAATCCACTTTCCAACCTGCCCTGAGATTGTGATGGTCATTTGTTTCTACTCTTCTCACCTCCTCCAGGGGACTGTCTATGATTCTCTCTGAATAAGCAAATGCTCTTCACTTAGAGGAAGTTAGTAAGTACCACCACACAACTTTTCACTGCTGGGGATGAATGGAAAGCCCCACACAGAGACAATTCAATGGAAAAAAGGGTTTTAATAATAACATTAATATTTAGCATTAT
>NW_012103865.1:1917119-1948068 GCF_000951045.1 Mandrillus leucophaeus
CTTCAGGAATTCTCTTAGTAATTTTTATATGTGCAGCTTCAAGACAATCCTTATTAGACGGTCATTTTACTTCCACTTTTGGTACGACACTCTTTCTTCCCATGATGTGTCAATGGCTCTATGTATCCTATCATTTGTGACACAATGCCTTCTATAACGCTGGATATTTACAATCGGTAATTAACTTAACGTGTAGCTAAATCACTCATGTTAAAAGTTTATCTTTTAAAAATGACTAAATTCATAAAATAACCTCTAGGTGTTTTTGACAATCTGGTCCTAAGCGATCTTTTTCTTTTTCACAGGGAAATGGGGGAAAATCAGACAATGGTCACAGAGTTCCTCCTACTGGGATTTCTCCTGGGCCCAAGGATTCAGATGCTCCTCTTTGGCCTCTTGTCCCTGTTCCATGTCTTCACCCTGCTGGGGAACGGGGCCATCCTGGGGCTCATCTCACTGGACTCCAGACTCCACACCCCCATGTACTTCTTCCTCTCACACCTGGCTGTCGTCGACATCGCTTATGCTTGCAACATGGTGCCCCAGATGCTGGTGAACCTCCTGCATCCAGCCAAGCCCATCTCCTTTGCTGGCTGCATGATGCAGACCTTTCTCTGTTTGACTTGTGGACATAGCGAATGTCTCCTGTTGGTGGTGATGTCCTACGATCGTTATGTGGCCATCTGCCACCCTCTCCGATATTCCATCATCGTGACCTGGAGAGTCTGCACCACCCTGGCCATCACTTCTTGGACATGTGGCTCCCTCCTGGCTCTGGTCCATGTGGTTCTCATCCTAAGACTGCCCTTCTGTGGGCCTCATGAAATCAACCACTTCTTCTGTGAAATCCTGTCTGTCCTCAGGCTGGCCTGTGCTGACACCTGGCTCAATCAGGTGATCATCTTTGCAGCCTGTGTGTTCTTCCTAGTGGGGCCACTCTGCCTGGTGCTGGTCTCCTACTCACACATCCTGACGGCCATCCTGAAGATCCAGTCTGGGGAGGGCCGCAGAAAGGCCTTCTCTACCTGCTCCTCCCACCTCTGCGTGGTGGGGCTCTTCTTTGGCAGCGCCATCATCATGTACATGGCCCCCAAGTCCCGCCACCCTGAGGAGCTGCAGAAGGTACTTTTTCTATTTTACAGTTTTTTCAACCCAACACTGAATCCCCTGATTTACAGCCTGAGGAACGCAGAGGTCAAGGGCGCCCTGAGGAGAGCATTGTGCAAGGAAAGTCATTCCCAACTGGTGTGACATTTGAATCTCCAGCCTCAGTCATCTCCTGGAATATTGGTACCAAATACCACCTAAGTTCACTACTCTTTATATCTGAAACTGAATGAACCAAGCGACTCTACAAAGCATTCCTTTTTCCTGCCTGGGAAGTATTTAGTTTTTGATGCATTTGTTATACTTAACATTTTTTAATTTAACTGCTTATTGAGTTGAGAATGTTGGGTAAAGATTTATTTTGTACACTGCTATGAGTCCAGAAGTTTAAAACAGACACCCCACCCATGACTTAGTCAGGTATGCTCCGTAGTAGTGGAATAGCAGTTATTACCAGACAGAGTCATACCTATAAAAAGTTTTTTAAAATACAGCCACAGGCAGAGACTCCAGAACCCACTGATACCTCTGTCCATTTTCATCTTTATTTGGCTGTTTCCCCTCAATTGTACTTCCTCTCTAAGTAGTAAATATACCTAAAAGCCTACTTCAGCTTGGAAGGAAATTGATTTTTATAAAATCCTACAAAGTGTCTGACAATTTTTGTTGTCAGAGAGAGCGAATCCATAAACATTCAGCTGGCAATATGAAGCAATTACACAACAAAATCCACTTTCCAACCTGCCCTGAGATTGTGATGGTCATTTGTTTCTACTCTTCTCACCTCCTCCAGGGGACTGTCTATGATTCTCTCTGAATAAGCAAATGCTCTTCACTTAGAGGAAGTTAGTAAGTACCACCACACAACTTTTCACTGCTGGGGATGAATGGAAAGCCCCACACAGAGACAATTCAATGGAAAAAAGGGTTTTAATAATAACATTAATATTTAGCATTATTATAAATTACTCTGTGCCATCCACTGCACATTTGATAGGTACTTTATAGAGATAACCTCAGTTTATCATTATAGTCAATCCATTTCCCATTATTGTCCCATTTTATAGATGCAAACTTTAAGCAGATGGAAAATGTTAGACTCAAACCCAAACAATCTGGCTCCCAAGCCTTCTCTACTTAACCAGGACAATGTAGGACTTTATTAGCAACATACCTAATGTAGGATATGTTAGGTGAATGTGGGTTTCTTCTCCGTCTAGAATGTGCCCTGATGAGGCCAGGAGAGTCAGAGATTATTTATGGAAGTCTTCTTATCCTGTTTGACGAGTCCTATGGCCATGGCTGCAAAAGAGGTTAAGAGATTCAGAGGAACACAGAACACAGAGTGGTTGGGAGTGGAGGCTGTTCTCAATGAGATTAGAGAGTTAGTTTAGAACTGTACTTGGTTCTGGGTGGTGAGAGCCAGAACAGAAACATCTCTAGTTCACATACAACACTCACATGCTCACGCAAATGCACACGCACACACACATACACACACACACACACACACACACACACTAAGTGCTTGGTGAAGCACCATTCCAAGAACCTTACAAGTAAGAGCTCTTTACGTCCTCATAAAAACCCTGAGGTAGAGACTATTACTACTGTTTTTAGGTGAGAAAACAGAGCTACAGAGAGATTATATCATCTAACCAATGCTCCCAGCTAATAAGTACCTAGTCCAGAATCAAACTTAGGCAATATGACTGCTGAACCCATAATCATAACCATTATATAAGCAATTACACAACAAAATCCACTTTCCAACCTGCCCTGAGATTGTGATGGTCATTTGTTTCTACACTTCTCACCTCCTCCGGGGGACTGTCTATGATTCTCTCTGAATAAGCAAATGCTCTTCACTTAGAGGAAGTTAGTAAGTACAAATCAAAGAGATCATGAAATTTCCAAAGATGAAGAGGAGGAGAGATGAAAAGCAATTTTCAATCTCTAGCCAAAGATAGGCATTAGGCTCCAGACAGAAAAGTACTTAAAGCTGGAAAAAACAAACAAACAAACAAACAAACAAACACACCAGCTTTTTTTATACTGGTGCATGAAACGAGATGAGGTAACAAGAAGGGACTGTGACTCCAAGGGTCAAAGATGGAGGAGGAGCCTGTTGACGGTCAGGATGGTGAAACCAAAAACAATGGATAAATGAGGTTGACATTGCAGTTTTAAGTTGACGGCTCATCAATTGAAGAACATTAGAAAGTGTTTTTGTAAATTATCTAGCCGGGCATGGCAACATGTGCCTGTAGCCCCAGCTATTTGGGAGGCTGAGGTAAGAGGATCACTTGAGCCCAGGATTTTGAGGCTTCAGTGAGTCACAATCACACCACTGCATTCCAACCTGGGTGACAGAGTGAGACCTTGTCTCCAATTATAATAATAATAATAATAATAATAAAATAATTAATTTTTTTAAAATTACCCAAACTGGATATACCATTTGTAATTCCACTGCTGCCGAACAGTTTTTAAACAGTTGTTTAGTTTCATGGCAGATGTTGCGTATTGTGATGGAACCAATACTGGGAAGGGATACATTCAAGTGGCAGGATGAAGATGAAGAGCTCTAATACCAGGGATAGGTTTCAAGAGATGAATGCTCCCCTGGTAACAGAGGAACGGCAGGAAATCACGGTGTGCAGAAACCATGCTCAGGCAGTTGCCTGTGCGGACCCTAAATTCAGTGTGTGCAGTCCTCTCTTAGGATTGGCCCAGGCATCCAGGAAGCCCACAATACTGCCTACCCCTTAAATACACAAGGTGCGTACCAGAGGCCCTGGTTCTAGTTCCAGGTGTATCATTTGCTAGCTGTGTTTTTTTGCAGAGAACTCCCTTAAACTGCCTGAGCTTCAGTCCTTCATCTGAAAATTATGCATATGGAAGCTGTTTAGGACACCCCAGAGTGCCACTGAAAACCAAAAGCAAGATGCAAATGGACACATTTTTTTTTTTTGAAGTCTTAAAAGTGCTATGTGAACATAAGATAAACTGTTATTATTACCATGCTGTCAGAAGTTATTTTAATCCTGTCAGGGTTGCTAAACTTTCTGATCTGGAACCAAAATTTCTCTTTAAACAGGAAGAGCATTGGTGCTGGTAGGTCACCTACGCCTGGCTTCCCCATGTCTCCCCTAGAGGCACAGAGGGCCACTTGGTCTTGGAGGGCACAGCCAGACCAGGAGCAGGAGCTGCGGCCCAGACTCAGGGAACCTCTGTGAGTCAGCTGGCAAAGACTCCCGGGAAGCCTCTCTCTCTTTGAATCTGGTCCCAGCCCATTCACTTGGAAAAAACAGGAGACTTCTCCCAAAGTCAAGGAATTCAGATTTTGGTTTTGGTTTCCAACTTTTTGTAATCCTCAACCTGGGATTTACAGTATATGTCTTGATTATGTTTCATTCATCTCTTCACAAAGGGAAGGACAAGCATTGGTTCATCTCTTTACATCTGTACATTCCTAGCACAGAGTGAGTACTCACAAAAAACATAAGGAATACATAGAGGACACTTTAGCTATCTGTTGACTATGTCCGTTGACCCCATTTCCAAATTTTCAGTGTTGAGCCATCTTCTGATTTCTAACCTTCTTTAAATCCCTCTCATTTTAGGTTATAGTACATTAGAAATTTAATTGTACCTGATGATTACTGAGCACTTACTATGTGGTCAGCACCGCATAAAATGCTTTAGTATAATTCTTACATCAAATCTGTGGAGTAGGTACTAATACTATCCTAACATTACATGGGGAAAATAAAGTTTAGTGAAATTAATTAATGTATGCAAGGTTGCCAAATCATTCAGTGGTAGAAACATGACTCAAGACCAGGCAGTCTGGCTGCAAATAAACTCTGAACCACTCTCTTGTAGAGGACCTCCTGATACTCATCTGCTGAATGGTTGGCAACAGGCCTGTTCATAGTAGACACTCAATAAACTGACTAAATGAACAAATGAGTGGTCATTGTGTTCAAATTTCTACTCACATCATATAGGCCTAGGGATGAGTTACCCTTTATTCTTTTTATTTATTTATTTATTTATTTGAGATGAAGTCTTGCTCTGTCGCCCAGTCTGGAGTGCAGTGGCACGATCTCGACTCACTGCAATTTCTGTCTCCCAGGTTTAAGTGATTCTCCTGCCTCAGCCTCCCGAGTAGTTGGGACTACAGGCATGCACCACCACATCAGCTAATTTTGTATTTTTAGTGGAGAGGGCATTTCACCATGTTGATCAGGCTGGTCTCAAACTCCTGACCTCAGGTGATCCACCCACCTCGGCCCCCCCAAAGTGCTGGGATTACAGGCGTGAGCCACTGCGCCCGGCCTATTTTTTTAAAGTTGAATTTCTTGTGCATTTGATTTGTCCAATTCATCCTTTTAGCATATTCTTATGCAGTAGATATTAATAATCAAGAACATCCTATTGCTCTAGGATCACAGAGGAGAAACAATTTAGGGTTGAAATTTAGCACTTACTATTAAAAATGATGGGAATTCTATTTATGTTTTATCATAGGAGTCCATGGCCATTGTCTTATCACAAGTGTGCCAAATGACTGAACCTGTGATTCCAGAAGGCCAGGATGGTACTGGTGCTACACAGGAAGTCATGTTAGAGTGCTGCCCTTGAAAACTCTGGCAAGAGGGTGGAGACAACTGTAGGCAATAACTACTGGGAATGATAGGGATGGGAATTTGTGTGTTGTAGTCAGTTTCCTTGCCTCCTGAAATTGGCACCTGCAGCATCTTTGGCATGTAGACCAGGGATTGCCAACTGCCAACCTGTAGGACTGGTGTTTGCTGTCTGCTGTGAGTGTAGAGTATCATTGTTAAACACAGGTTCGTGAGAATAGACAAAAAGGAAAGACATTTGGAATCCTGTCTCACTGGACTTCACAGTTCTGATGTTTTCACAACCAGCAGAGAAGTGTCTTACATCCCTTGCTTTCTTCATAAATTTTAAATAGCGTTGGCTCATTTTTATCTGTGTTTTTCAAACCTGTGTTTCTATGTTTTTAATTTTTGAAATCATGTTGTGCCAAAAGAAGAAGTGAACCCTTGAACACAGTATGATTTGGTCAACAGAATACTGGCTAGGCATGAGAATGTCTGGGCTCTCACGGCAATTCCCCCACTTACTGTGTGACCTTAACTCCTCTGGGCTTCAATTTCCACACCTATAAAATAAAGAACTGAACTAGACAAACTTTAAGGTCCCCTTTTGCTTTCTAATTCCCTGTCTTTATTAGTTTCTTCACATTTCATATTAATTTGGATTTTCATTTTTGTCAAAGGAGTATAAAACAAATTCCATACACAGAAAATGAAATGCACTTCTGAGGCTAACTGAATCTCTCAGACCTTAAATATAATAGAACCCCAAAAATACGTACTGGCCAGGCACAATGGCTTGTGCCTGTAATCCCAGCATTTTGGGAGGCCGAGGCGGGAGGATCACTTGAGGCCAGGAGTTTGAGACCAGCATGGTGAATATGATGAACCTTTTCTCTACTAAAAATACAAAAATCAGCCAGGCATGGTGGCATGTGCTTGTAATTCCAGCTACTTGGGAGGCTGGGGCATGAGAATCGCTTGATCCTGGAAGGAAGAGGTTGCAGTGAGCCGAGATCATGCCACTGCACTCCAGCCTGGGCGACAGAGGGAGACTCTGTCTCAAAAAAGGAAAAAAAAAAAAAGTATATACGGAATTAATTAATTAGTTGATGATTTTAATGCACTGGGAAATAGAAATTTCGTAAGACTGGCTAAAAGTTAATGAAATGCCCACCTTAAGGAAAGAATATTACTAGGAATAACTTTTATTGGGAATGGTTCTAGGAACTAGACTAAAACATAAATGTCTAGTGTTGTGCCCATATTACCCACATTGTAGATATACTTTTAAGAGCTAGTATTTGTTGAGAGCTTATAAATGCCAGGCATTGTGCTAAGGTACATGCATCATTATCCTGTCTCAACTTCATAACAATTCTGTGAGTTAGTACTTTTATTATGATTATTTTTACAAAAGAAGAGATAGAGGTACAGAGATGGTAAGAAACTTTTCAATGGTCACACGGCAAGTATCTGACATAACCTGGACCCTAATCCAGGTCAGCCTGACTCCATAACCACTGGGCCATAGGTCTCCCTCTATCCTGGACTTAGAGAATGTATATCTGTGAACCGTTAAGTAAGGATCAAGAAAATCAGCCTTGAGACCTATCCTACAACTTGGTGAGGATAGTAATAACATATATTGTATTGTGAAAAATGTTGAGAGAGTAGATTTTAAGTGTTCTCACCACAAAAATGACAAGTATGTTAGATAATTCATATGGTAATTTGCCCAATTTAGCCATTTCACAATGTACATACATTTCGAAACATCATTTTATACATGGTAAATCTATACCATTTTGTCAATTAAAAAAATAAAACTTTTATTTTACTTAATTTTATTTATTTACTTATTTTTGAGATGGAGTTTTGCTCTTGTCGCCCAGGCTGGAGTGCAATGGCACAATCTCGGCTCACTGCAACATCCACCTCCCGATTCAAGCAATTCTCCTGCCTCAGGCTACTGAGCAGCTGGAATTACAGGCGGCCACCGCTACGCCCGGCTAATTTTTTGCATTTTTAATAGAGTCAGGGTTTCACCATGTTGGCCAGGCTGGTCTTGAATGCCTGACCTCAGGTGATCTACCCGCCTCAGCCTCCCAAAGTGCTGGGATTATAGGCATGAGCCACTGCACCCGGCCAAAAAAAAATAAAATGTTTAAAAAGTCCACCATCTTTACCACACACAAAGAAAAGAAAATCAGCTTTAAGAAAACGATAAAAATATAGTTAATGTAGTCCCCAATGTATATAATAAGCAAAATAGTAATATACAAACTAGTTTTTTATTGGAAAAAATACATAGATGCAAGTAGAGACAAATAAACTATTTACAGTAGAACAACTGACAAACAATAATAAATATAATGAAAGATGTATAGCTCCTCTAGTAAGTAATAAAGTTTAAAGCACAAGATACCATTTTTCGCCCATTAGATGGACAAAAATTAAAAGATGGATATTTTCTAGCATCACTAAGCATGCAGGCAAGGGGATATTTCCCCACAGTCTTAATAGATTTGGGGGAAATGTGGTCATGTCTCTTCAAAAACTGAATTGTTTGTTTTGATTTTTCAGAGACAGGGTTTCACTCTGTTGCCCAGGCTGGAATACAGTGAGCTCAAAGCATCCTCCGACCTCAGCCTCCCGAGTAGCTGGAACTACAGCTGCAAGCCATCGTGCCTGGCTAATTTTGTTGTGGTTGTTTAGTAGAGATGGGGTCTCACTATATTGCTCAGGCTGGTATTGAATTCCTGGGCTAAAGCGATCCTCCCTCCTCAGTCTCCCAAAGTGCTGGGATTACAGGCATGAGCCACTGTGTCTGGCCTCAAAAAATAAAATGTGCATGCCTTTTGATGCAGCAACTCCAATTCTAAGAACATATCCTACAGAAATATTCCCATATGCATAAATATATACGTGTAAATATATTTTAAGCAGAAGCAATATTTGTGATATTGATAAATAACCTAATATCAATAGTGAGGTTATTAAATAAAACATTGCAAATATATACAATGAAATATTATGCCACTCTTAATATAAGTTTTATTAGTATATTAACATCCAATTAGATATTAATGTACAGTTAACATATAAACTAATATTACCATAAGCAAAATTTTCATCAAATGTGAAGTGAGGAAACAGTATATCGATACTGTGCTTTCTCATTCCCTTAAAAACCTATAGATACGTGTATGTACGAGAATGTATACATAGAGAGAAATATACTAAAGCATGGGAAAATGTTTAAAATAATACACATTAAAGAGTTAAAGAAGAGACCTCTCAAAATGTAGACTGAACCATGGGAAAGCATATTGCATTATTTGAAAATTTTACAGTAAACCAATGCTCATTCTTGTTCAGAGGAGGTTTTCCTGACCAGCAGACATCATGCCATTAATTGGTGATTCCGTAACCCAGGGTCCTTACACCTCATGGATCTACCATCATTTCCACATGGTTCCCATGATCGTCATGTGTGTTGGAAGAAAAAGCATTAAAGTTTCAGTGACCTGGCCCAAAAGTGGACTCTTCATTTCTGCTCACTTCCCATTGGCTAAAACTTGGTCACCATGGCCATAAAAAATGCAAGTGATTCTGAGAAATGTGGTCCATGTACCCAGACACAGGAGGAACAATTCTGATCAACATCTAGCAGCCTGTGCCACAGGGAATCAGAGGTTCTGAGTTTCTAGCTCTCTGCCTCTTCAGGACAACAGTAAAACTCAAAAGAAGTGGAGGGACCAAGAGACTTGAGCCTTCTCCACAGATCTCCAACATCAGCACCTCCATAGAATTTTTTTTCATTTTTATCTGAATATTTCAATTTTATCTGAATTCAATTTTGTCTGAATTTTTTTAAATTTTATCAGACAATAGATTTCTTTTTTCAATTTTATCTGAAATACAATCCAAATAGAGCTTCAAGACAAATCCCTAGCCCCCATTTCAGTACAAAAATTCTGAAACTGTTACTGCCCTGATTACCTTCTGAGGGACCCAGACAAAGTCAACCGTGAACCATCAAGTCTCAAGATGTCGGGAAATCCTATAAACCTGGATTCAGGTGTGCCATGATCAGCCTTATCCTTATTTTGCTTCCCTGTCTATAAAATGGTGATAAGACACCACCCCATCTATTTCAAGGAAATGTGAGCGTCACAAAAGGTAATATACACAGCACTTTGTAAACTGAAAAGAAGTACTAAAAGTTATTCTTAATCATAAAGCATTGAGATCCATCTATTCTCTTCTCTCATCTTTGTTTTCTCCTTCCTTACTTCCTCTATGTATTATTTACCTGATCTCTTATAAAAGAGGTAAATAATATACACCTACTATGCACTCACAGATACTTAAAATGTTTTAAAAATTTTAATGTGGTATCTTAAACTAAAACCCACTACAATTTAGTCCCAGGGAAGAGAGTTCTAGGGAAGAGCCAAACAAGGACATATGAACAAAAGGTAATACTGGGCAACAGGATTAGATTTGAGGTAACCAAATCAGACAGGTGTATGATCCTTTCGTCTCAAAAAGTAGGTTGTGATAGATCAGCCATTCCATGCTTTAACGGGGTAGAGAGAACAAAAAGGCTGAATTTCCAGCTATCCAAAATGTGGTTCCCATGGTGCTTGCATTGAACTGGAAGAGAAGAAAGGAAGTGATGACTAAGGTGGATGAAAGGCCAGGTGCTGTGGCTCATGCCTGCAATCCCAGCACTTTGGGAGGCTGAGGCGGGTGGATCACTTGAGGGCAGGACTTTGAGACCAGCCTTGCCAACATGGTGAAACCCCATCTCTACTAAAAATACAAAAATTAGCGGGCATCATGGTGCATGCCTGTAATACCAGCTACTCGGGAGGCTGAGGCAGAAGAATCGCTTGAACCCGGGAGGCAGAGGTTGCAGTGAGCCGAGATTGCACCACTGCACTCCAGCCTGGGTGGCAGAGGAGACCTGGTCTCAAAAATAAATAAATAAATAAAATTAGGTAAATGAAGGGTTAAAATACTAAGTAATGAACTCTTCTGGCATGCAGAAGACATCTAGCACTCCATGCCTGGGTGGCTCAACCCAACGCCATCAGATATGGCAGAACAAAATGTTAGCGTGTGGGCAGTGAAATCAGTTAGCAGGCTGTAGCAATGCCATGGATAGAATAATATGACCTCAGAAGCTATGTGCCCTTTTTTGAAGCCAACAACTGTCTAGCAGGATTTTGGAGGCACTCAAAAGTCTTACAACTATCTCTCCCTCCTGCCTTCAGATACTCAGAATGTCTTTAGCAAGACAATCTTGTTTCACAATCAGATAAACTTCCCATGCCGATGTATATGTTCATATGGATAGGTTGTGACTAGCAGGTAATAAGGGTCCTGTTTTGATAAGACTTCAAGTCCTAGATACCTGAAGAGGGTGTGGAGGAAGGCAGGCTAGGGCTCCCCCAACAATTTCATCTATTTTAAGCCTTATCACTTCTGAAACCTGTAATCATACCAGATTTTTAGTTGTCATTTAGGTCTCTGAAACCTGCCAGGAGCTTTTCTTAATGCAAAAATAAATAAATAAATAAATAAATAAATAAATAAATGTCCACTAAGTTCCACCAATACAGGACTGATTTAAGTAAAGACCAGTATCTTCATACAATGGAATACCATAAAATTATCAACAAACAGTACACAGTATGGATGGTCCCTAGATCTTACATCGAAAAATCTCCAAGACCCATTCAGAAAAGCAAGAAAAAAGGAAGGGGGTGGATAAACTCTATCTGGAGGTGCTTACGTATGCATTAAGAGGAATACAGAAGAAACTAAGAAGAGAGAGGTTGAAAACAGGGAAGACGGTGACGAGCAGGGGCATATCTAGGCCTGAAGCTTATAGAATTTAGGGCGGCTTCTTTAAGAAAAAGAAAGTGAAGGTATGAGTACAATATTAGTTCAGAGCTTTGGAAGGGACTCTTGGAAGGGGTTCTAAGCTTAAGGTTTGCTAGCTTCATGGTAAATCCACTACTGGGGACAAGTAGGAAAAAGAGAATATTTTTTAAAAATTTTGAAAGCTGATTGAAATCTGAGTCATTTATATCTATTCATAAAACTTAATTTAAAAAAATTACTATATTTGCCAAAATAGCTCTGGAGAAAGAGAACTGACTAGGTGACCAGGCCTCATGAAAAATGTGGGTTCCTATAACCAAATTCATAAAAGGAACATTGCAAAAATGACAACAGTAACCACGGAAATATAATATTTCACCAATTACATTAGGAAAGTTAAAAAGTTTTAAAGGCTGGGTGTGGTGGCTCATGCCTGTAATCTCAGCACTTTGGGAGGCTGAGGTGGGAGGATCACCTGAGCCCAGGAGTTCAAGACTACCTTGGGCAACATGAGGAAACCGTCTACAAAAAGTAAAAAATCAGCCATGCATAGTGGTGAATTCCTGTGGGAGGCTGAGATGGGAGGATTACTTGAGCCTGGGAAGTCGAGGCTGCAGTGAGCTGTAATCACGCCATCGCACTCCAGCCTGGGCAACAAAGTGAGACTCCGTCTCAGAAAAAAAAAAAAAAAGTTTTAAAAACGCACAGTTAGTGAGGGCATGGAGTGTCATACATTGCTGTAATTTGGTATAAATGACCTCCATGAAGAACAGTTTGCCAAAGTCTCCCACAATTACAAATGCACCATTTGACACAGCAATTCTACTTCCAGGAATACATTCCACAGGTAGACTAGCATGTGTGCTACGCAACAGATGTAAAGGTTATTCACTGCAGCATTGTTTGTACTACCAAACTACTGGGAAAAATGTCAATAGGAGACTACACCCACTCAATAAAATCTTGTACAGCTGAAAAATAAATAAGGAAGCTCTTCATGTGCTCATATAGAACAATCTTCAACCTATATTTTTAAGTGAAAAATGCAAGTTTTGAAATATTCTGTGGACTATCGTTGATGTAATATATTTCCGGCAAGTGCAAAATATTTCTGGAAGCATTTCACAAACAACTTGTAATACTGGGGCCTTGAGAGAAGATAATCGGATAGCTGGGAAACGTGTGGAGGGAGACATTTACTTCTGTGCTTTTAGCTTTTGAAGGATGTCAATGTGTAACTTTTTCAAAATATGTTTTGAAGATAAACACAGATCTTTAATATTTGCAAAATTCACACCAGCCCTAAATTCTAATCAAGCCTGCGACTGTTCGGAGGGGTGCCTAGTGAAGCCCCAAACCTTCACATCAATTCCACGTTTGATGCAGATCAAACTAGGGATAAGAAAGGTTGAGAACATTGGGCATTTTTTCCCCTCCACTGAAGGGTATACTACTTACATTAAAAAGACTAATTATTTATTAAATGATTCAATGATTTCATGATTCTAAATAAAACCTTTTCCGGGAAGTTTTTTTTTTTTTTTTTTTGAGATGGGGTCTTACTCTGTCACCCAGGCTGGACTGTAGTGATGCGATTATAGTTCATTACAACCTCGAACACCTGGGCTCAAGTGATCCTCCTGCCTTAGCCTCTGTTCCAGTTCTTCTGTAAGCTCCCAATCCAATGCTTTAGATTCTCAATAATGAAGGGACCTCCTTTTCCCAAGCCCTGTATCAATGAACTCTATCAAGAAGAGAGGTGTCTGATTCGCCAGAGGAGACAGAAAAGAACACTGGTACCCAGTGAGTGTCCTTTACTTAGAAGGCAAGATCCCTTGGGACATGGTTAAAATCCAAACCTGAGGACACATATTCTAAAAGAAATGAGTCTGAGATGGGAAGAATATTGGATCCTAAGTATGGTAATTATTCTGAAAAGAAGAAAGTTGCCACTGCCAGCCTGGGCAACATAGAGAGACCCCATCTCTACAAAAAGATTAGCTGGGTATAGTGGCACACTATGCTACTCGGGAGGCTGATGCAGGAGAATTGCTTGAGCCTGGGACTTTGAGACTGTAGTGAGCTATGATCACACCACTGCACTCCAGCCTGGGTGACAGAGTAAGACCCTACCTCAAAAGCCAAACAGAAAGAAAGCTGCAGCTGGTGGAGAATGCTAACTCCACCCTCATACAATTAGAATATATGAGAAGTCTTTTGCTACTAATAGATTGTGCATTCCAAGAGTGATTTAGAGCTATGAAGGCGTATCAAGATTTACTTTTTTTTAAGATGACTAAAATTTTCAGAGCAAGCTTGTGATCTGATGCATTTATTTCCACAAGATGGTGCTATAGCTTCTGCTAAGTACAAAACTCACATTTCCTTTAGGAACTAGAAATACAAAATACATTTCTAATTGAGAACCAAATCTGCATGCGCTCTGGCGAGTCTGTTAAAGAAACACATTGTGCAAAAACATCCCGGTGGAGGTGGAGGTTGATTTGGGCCTAAATGGTGAAGATTGTTCCAGGTAATAATACCTTCCACCACCTCCACACATACCTGAGTTGATGTCTCAAGGCTTCATGCAGCCTTCAGCTTCCTCTTTGTCCAAAATGCTGCTCCTCCTACTATCAGGTATGTGTGTGTGTGTGTGTGTGTGTGTGTGTGTGTGTGTGTGTTTGTGTGTGTCAGACATGGGATTGAGGAGTGGCCCAGAGCTCCCACCACCATAGAAATGCAGCTCCCACGGCCACCCACACTTCCACCCAGGGGAGATCAAGCCTCGCCCCTTCAATAGAGCCTTTCCTTGCCACTCTGTCCCATGTGAATCACACCTGCCTAGGGATACAAGTAATAATGCAACAGAATGTTTTAGAATACCATTTTTCCGTTTCCATCTAAGTGTGCCAAGTTTTGGCAGGAGGGCAGAGTCCATTTTACAGCCCACAGCAATGAGGATCCTACCTTGAATTTATCCAGTGATGCTATCACAAACACTGGCAATCTCGAGTAAGTATTCAGTCACCTTGGTTGGCAGCCCGGGTGACTGGGAGGATGCTGGCCCCGGTTGGCCACTACTTGGACCTAGAAATATGTTAAGTCATCACCTCTTTGGAGTTGTTTGATCATCTCTAACAGGATAGGATTAAACTGTCCTGATTTTTCTTAATGTCTTGTTTTAATGACTTTAACATCTTCAGTATCCCTCTCCTGACAGAGTCATAGAAGTGGGAACATTTGTATCACAAGGGAAATAGAAGGATGTTCCTGCTAAAGTGAATGGCACCTCCCTTCCTATTCATCTTTATTCTTAAAAAAAAAAAAAAAAATTTGGCCGGGCATGGTGGCTTACGCCTGTAATCCCAACACTTTGGGAGGCCAAGGTGGGTGGATCATTTGAGATCAGGAGTTGGAGATCAGTCTGACCAACATGGTGAAACACCACCTCCACTAAAATCACAAAAATTAGCCGGGAGTGGTGGCGGGCACCTATAGTCCCAGCTACTCAGGAGGCTGAGACAGGAGAATCGCTTGAACCTGGGAGGTGGAGGTTGCAGTGAGCTGAGATCACACCACTGCACTCCAGCCTGGGTGACAGAGCGAGACTCCTTCTCAAAAAGAAAAACATTTTTTTTTTAAAATAGAGATGGGGTCTCACTATGTTTCCCAAGCTGGTCTTGAATTCCTGGGTTCAAGCAATCCTTCCGGCCTCCACCTCCCAAAGTGCTGGGATTACAGGCGTCAGCCACTACGCTGGCCTCATCTTTATTCTTGTCTCCATTTTTCTCTATTCTATTCTGTGTCTCTGTGCCTTGGCGGTCAAAAATGTGACATAGCTATACAGTCAGTCCTCCTCATCCACAGGATCCACATCATAGCTTCAACCAACAATGGATCAAAAATATTCAGGAAAAAAAAATGGATGGTTGTGTCTGTACTGAAAATGTACAGGCTTTTTTTTCTTGTTATTGTTCCTGAAACAACACAGTATAATGACTATTTTCATAGGATTTACATTGTAGTAGGTATTAATCTAGAGATGTCTTAAAGTATACAGGAGGATGTGCATAGGTTATAGGCAAAGACTAAGCCATTTTATGTCAGAGACTTGAGCATCTGGCGATTTTGGTACCTGTGGGGGGTTGGAAGGGTCCTTGGAATCAATCTCCTAGGATGACTGGACATGGGGGATCACTCCTGCTCTCTTTTGCTATCATATCCTCTCCACTGCCACAGAGGTAAGGGCAGGGTAAGTGGAAGCCTAGGACCACAGAGACAACAGGATACTCTGGGCTCACCATCAAGAGTAGAGGAGAAAACCTGTTGAGCTGCTCTAGGAGTAGAGCCTGCCTTTTGGAAGATGAGTGGGATAACATGGATTAGGATGGAAGAAAATACTAATACCTAAGAACAATCACTGACTGGGGACTTTGACAGTGGATGGAACACCTCAAGAAATAGGCGTCAAGGACCTGAGATGAGGGATGAGGCCAAAGACTTTCTATCAGCAAAAAGGAAGGACAGAGTTAGGCCGAACTAAGGACATTTCTGTGTTCAAAATAAATAGCATGCTGTTATTGGGTTTGTCTTATATTATTATGTCTATCAGAAGAAGAATACACAAAGATACAACTTACTTACTTATACATACTTATAACTTACTTATACAACTTACCTACTATGTCTATCAAAAGAATACACAAAGATACAATTTATTCTTTGAATAGCAGCAGATTTTAGTCTAAAATAGGTAAGATACAAAAAAAAATATGTAACGTGTATTTTCTAGCTTCTCCCAAATAGAAAAAAAATAAAATATATACATATAAAATGATAAAAAAGAAAATATTTGGCTTTAAGCCCTCATCACAGGAATTCTTGGAACCCTCTCTCTTCTGACCGATGTCAGACGCAGTATGAACATCTTCGTATGTGTCAGTATGTATTTGTGTGTTTTGGGTTCTCATCTGATACCAAAAAGAGTACAATATTACTTATAAATATAAACACAGAGACACATACATTTAATAAATTCCAGACAGATTTTAAAATAGGGCAATAGAAAAATAAGAACAGAAGGTATAAAAGTTCACAAAATATACTTTACTATACAATACATCTTTGAAAGGTAGGTTACAATTTTGCTATTCAATTCTATTCTCCAATTCAGAAGGGAAGTGTGAGCGGTGTAAATTTTCCTCAGACTAGCCTTGCTTTCTTAGTTTATTCCAGAACTTATGCTAATACAACTTGTTGTTCAGATGCAATTTTCATAACCTTCTAACTTGAGAAAACAGAAGCACCATCTTCAAGGATAAAAGTCAGTTGAAATTCAGTTTCCCACTCAAATATACTTCCCACCAATAATTACCTAATGTCCTACAATTCACTGGGTGTGGGAATTTCTACTCTCTCCTATCTCAGGGTTAGTTTGATGCCTACCTGCAGTTTCCTTTCAGAGGTTAAAGGGTAATGACTGCCTCCCTTTATTGAATAATGTTAACTTGGATATTCTGGGGACTCATTTGTTTCTTATATAAAACCAAACCTTGACAGATTGCCTTGATATGCAGTGAGTAGTGGAATTAGTGAGTCCCTAACTTTTGCAATGAATAGCACCCCCCAAATGCCATAAAAAGTTAGAGATGAAACAGAAAGGAGAACAAAGAAGAGGGTGATTGTATTAGTCCATTTTCACACTGCTGAAAAAGACATACCCGAGACTGGAGAGAAAAAGAGGTTTGATTGGACTTACAGTTGCATGTGGCTGGGGAGGACTCAGAATCACGGTAGGAGGCAAAAGGCACTTCTTACATGGCAGCGGCAAGAGAAAATGAGAGAGAAGCAAAAAAAAAGAAACCCCTGATAAACCCATCAGATCTCCTAAGACTTATTCACTATCACAAGAATAGCATGGGAAAGGCTGGCCCCCATGATTCAATTACCTCCCCCTGGGTCCCTCCCACAACACCTGGGAATTCTGGGAGATAACGATTCAAGTTGAGATGTGGGTGGGGACACAGCCAAACCATATCATTCTATCCCTTGCCCCTCCAAATCTCATGTTCTCACATTTCAAAACCAATCATGCCTTCCAAACAGTCCCCCAAAGTCTTAACTCATCTCAGCATTAACCCAAAAGTCCATAGTCCAAAGTCTCATCTGAGACAAGGCAAGTCCCTTCTACCCATGATCCTGTAAAATCAAAAGCAAGCTAGTTACTTCCTACATACAATGCGGGTACAGGTATTGGGTAAATACAGCCGTTGCAAATCGGAGAAGCTGGCCAAAACAAAGGGGTTACAGGCCCCATGCCAATCCAAAGTCCAGCAGGGCCGTCAAATTATAACGTTCCAAAATGATCTCCTCTGACTCCATGTCTCACATCCAGGTCACACTGATGCAAGAGGTAGGTTCCCATAATCTTGGGCAGCTCTGCCCCTGTGGCTTCACAGGGTACAGCCCCCTGTCCTGGCTGCTCTCACAGGCTGCTGTTGAGGATCTGTGGCTTTTCCAGGTGCACGGCACAAGCTGTCGGTGGATCTACCATTCTGGGGTCTAGAGAATGGTGGCCCTCTTCGCACAGCTCCACTAGGCGGTGCCCTAATAGGGATTCTGTGTGGGGGCTCTGAGCCCACATTTCCCTTCACAGTACCCTAGCAGAGATTCTCCATGAGGGCCCTGCCCCTGAAGCAAACTTTTGCCTGGGCATCCAGGTGATTCCATGTATCTTCTGAACTCTAGATGGAGGTTCCCAAACCTCAATTCTTGACTTCCATGCACCTGCAGGCTCAACACCACACGGAAGCTGCCAAGGTTTGGTGCTTGCACCTTCTGAAACCATCGGCAGAGCTGTACCTTGGCCCCTTTCAGCAATGGCTGGAGCAGCTGGGATGCAGGGCACCAAGTCCCTAGGCTGCACACAGCATGGGGACCCTGGGCCTGGCCCACAAAGCCATTTTTTCCTCCTAGTCTTCAGGGTCTGTGATGGGAGGGGCTGCCATGAAGACCTATGACATGCCCTGGAGACATTTTCCCCAATGTCTTGGAGATTAACATTCAGCTCCCAGTTACTTATGCAAATTTATGCAGCCAGCTTGAATTTCTCCTCAAAAAAATAGGTTTGGCTCTTCTGCTGCATTAACTGGCTGCAAATTTTCCAAACTTTTATGCTGTTTCCCTTTTAAAACAAAATGCTTTTAACAGCACCGAAGTCACCTCTTGAACGCTTTGCTGCTTAGAAATTTCTTCCGCCAGATACACTAAATCATCTCTCTCAAGTTCAAAGTTCCACAAATTTCTATGGCAGGGGCAAAATGCCACCAGTCTCTTTACCAAAACATAACAACAGTCATCTTTGCTGCAGTTCCCTACAAGTTCCTCATCTCCATCTGAGACTACATCAGCCTAGACCTTACTGTCCTTATCATTATCAGCATTTTTGTCAAAGCCATTCAACAAGTCTTTAGGAAGTTCCAAACTTTTCCACATTTTCTTGTCTTCTTCTGAGCCCTCCAAACTGTTTCAATCTCTGCTTGTTAGCCAGTTCCAAAGTTGCTTCCACATTTTCAGGTATCTTTTTAGCAGTGTCCCACTCTACGTGTACCAATTTACTGTATTAGTCCGTTTTCATACTGCTGATAATGACATATCCGACACTGGGAAGAAAAAGAGGTTTAATTGGACTTACAGTTGCACATGGCTGGGGAGGCCTCAGAATCATGGTGGGAGGCAAAAGGCACTTCTTACATGGTGACGGCAACAGAAAATGAAAGAGAAGCAAAAGCAGAAACTGCTGATAAACCCATCAGATCTTGTGAGCTTAATTCACTATCATGAGAATAGCATGGGAATTCATCATTGAATCAATCATTGAAAAGAATGATTTGGTAGAGGTTTGGTAAATAAGCAGAGAAAGATAGGAAGAGCATATCAGATTCAATTACCTCCCTGTGGGTCCCTCCCATGACACATGGGAATTCTGGGAGATACAATTCAAGTTGAGATTTGGGTGAGGACACAGCCAAATCATATCAGGGACAGTCATTGTTTCTCTGCTCTCATATTTATGGCAAGATTCATTGTTCACTCATCTGGTCTCCATAGTTAGAACACTTCTTTGAAAATACTTTAACCAGATTCATAATATTTTATAAGACATGTTATAAACTGAATGTTTGTATCTTTCCTCCACCCTCCCATTCATATAGGAAGCTCTAACCTCAATGCAATGGTATTGGGAGGTGGGGCCTTTGGAAAATAACTGTGCTTAGATGAGGTCAGAAGGGTAGATCTCCCTTGATAGATTAGTGCCCTTATAACTAGAGGAAGAGACACTAGACCTTCCTCTCTGCAGAATATGAGAAGGCAGCCATCTGCAAGCCAGGAAGAGAGCTCCCATCATGAGTCAAATCTATTGGTATCTTGATCTTGGACTTACTAGCCTCCAGAACCGTGAGAAATAAGTGTCTGTTGTTTGAGCCAACCAGCCTATGGGATTTGGTTACAGCAACCCAAGATGACTAATATAACAACTTTACAACTGAGCAAATACATATATAAATTTACAGATGAATAGAAATATTATTTCCTTTTCTAGAACCACATGACCAGTATAGGATCAAAATCTCATTCTCTTCATGGTGAACTTACTCAATTATTTGTTCAACTTAGTCAATTATCTGCTAACTGATCGCCTACTCCATGCTAGAAGCTATGCTCAGCTTTGAGTCACAAAGATAGAGAATATACGGTACCAAATCCTAAGAAGCTTGCAATGGAAAATAAGCAGATAAGAAAATAAAAAGAAATGTTACAATATCACAGCATTAAAAATGTACTAACAGAAGGCTATATTGAATATGTTAAGGTGACATAGAATGAAAGATAACCATTCTATTTGGAGAAGTCAGGAAAGGTTTCAGAGACAAGGTAACATGAATTCATCATTGAAAAGAATTAAGAGGTTTGATAAATAGACAGAGAAAGGTAGGAAGAGCATTTCAGACACAGAGAATACTGTCTCGCAAGATCCAGGAATAAAAAAAGAATTGGCATATAATGGTGTGACAAACAATCAGGTATGGCTTGAGCACAAAGCATGTACGGTAGAGACAGAAAAAGATAGTGATCAAAGGGGAGCCTGGGAATGAAGGCAGGAGTTAGACTGTGAAAGGCCTTTACATTGCACTCAGTACAATTTTTGTAAAATAAATGAACTCTCATTTTAAAAGCCTAACTTTCCTTTGTGTGTTGCCTTTGCCTTTGTCTAACATTACCAAGAGCACCTATACCTATGTGTCCCATCTTGCTCCAGTCCTAAGGGTAGCTGGGTCTTGGTATTCAAATTCTCTCTTCCGCTTTTAGGGATCCAAGCTGGGCTCATCAGCAGTTAACAGGTCTAAGTGCTTGCTTCATTTCTGAGGAGAAGAAAGTACCAGGAAGAAAACCAATCCTATGGTACTTCGTAACTATGGCTAGCAAAGCCAAGTCAAGCTTTTTAGTCTGACCACCAGTCTGGCAATGAAGGCTTCCAAAATGGATGTGTAAATTTGAGCTAAGAGTGGGTGTCCAGAAGAAGCCACAGTAAATAGCAAAAAGCTATGTTCAAAAACATCTATGTGGTATGAGGAAAACTGGGGAGGGTACCAACTAAGGCTAATTGAACCACTTTGGGGAATTAATGGATCATACCCAGGAAGATAGTCATGTAAAGGAACAGGCTGCCCCTTCCCTTGGTCCTTGTGGTGGGGTGTCTACTGGAACCGTCGTGGATGTTGCCATGAAGTCTGTATGGACCCAAATATCAGAGCAGCCCATTCTGCTTTATGTATCCTGCTCATTCATTCATTCATTCAACAAGCATTCATTGATCAGTTACCATGCGATGGTTTAAACACTGGGAATACAGAGACAAAAGATACAGCCTCTGCTCTTGAGAAACACAGCATAGTGAATAAATTAAAATCAAGAACATTTCTCTAGACAAGGAAAACTCACTAGAAAAACAGAATTGAAAAATAAGATTTAATTCACAATAGCATAATATAAAGTACTGATAACCTTATTTAATAAAAAACAAAGAAAAAGTTTTAAATTAGTCTAAAGAACATAAGACTAGAAGAATAATTGGGGAGACACTCTATACTTTTGGGAAGGATGGTTTATTATCATAAAATCTCAATTCTCCCCCAAATTAACCTCAAGTAAGATTTCAGCTGGGTTTTCTGAGGATCTCTGAAAACCTCTATAATCTACATGGAACAATAAAGGTCCACAAATAACTAAATAAATGTCGAGAAAGAGGAGTAAAGTAGAGGTAGGGGAGGGAATGTCCCAACCAAATCCATAGATGTACTACAAAGCCACTGTCCTAGAAACAATTTCGAGCAAGAACATTTAAACGGACAAGTAGAACAGAACAGAGAGCAAGCGACAGAAACAGACCGATCTAAGAAAGTAATACATAATAAAGTTGGTAGCATAAATCAAGAAAAGATGAAAATTGGAGTTTAAAAACTGACATAATAATAAACTGACATAATTAAGTATCTACTCAATATCATTAGACTAAATAGACTCAGGATGGAAAATAAAGCTGTTAAGATAATATAGAAGAATTAGTGTGTGGCAAAATTGTTACACGTTTCTGTTCAGCTTACTAGGAGACAGTGTTTTCAATATCTAAAACTCCCAGACAACCAAGATTGAGATTATACAAGCGACAGGGCCAGATCTGCATCTCAAAAAGATCACCTAAGGGTGCAGCAAATTGTATCTACTCTTTCTCTTCTTTTTCTTTTTCTTTTTGAGATAGGGTCTCATTCTGTCACCCAGGCTGGAGTACATGAATTCACCATGACATGAGTACATTGATCATGACATGATCATGGCTCATGGCAGCCTCAA
Organism: Mandrillus leucophaeus; assembly: GCF_000951045.1. Taxonomy (NCBI): domain Eukaryota; kingdom Metazoa; phylum Chordata; class Mammalia; order Primates; family Cercopithecidae; genus Mandrillus; species Mandrillus leucophaeus. The sequence goes on from NW_012103865.1 coordinate 1,939,670, forward strand.
CCTCCTCAGCTCAAGCCATCCTTCCACCTCAGCTTCTGTAAGGCAAAAGAAAGTTTTTCAAGGATATAAGAAAGTTTTGCAAGGTAACAAGAAAATGAGAGTAACTCAACACAAAAGTAGACAAAGGCATGATAGGCAATGTGAATAATAACATGACAACAAATTTACTGAGATCCTCAACCCACTAGTAACTAGAGAAATGAAAATTAAACAGCAGTGAAATACTGCTTTGAAGCTACTCAACTGATCAAAATATGCCCAGTGTTGGTGGGGACATGGAGCTACAGAGACTCTTGCACCATAATGAAGACACAGTCCGTGTAGCCAGTCTAGTGAGCAATAGACAGGATTTGGCTAAATAAGCACACCATCGCTTTCCAACCCCAGAATTCCAATCCTGGATGTTCATATCCCAAAGAAATTCTCACACAGGTCCCTAAAGGATGTATACAAGGCTGCTCATCACAGCATTGCTTGTGATACAGGGAAGGTGAAAGGATTTGGGTGGCCACCACTGAAAGTGAGGATAGGTAAAATATGATGAATTCAGACTGTGGAACACCAAGCACTGGTTAGAAGCAAAAGACTATAGATACACAAAGGAAAATGAGTAGATGTTTAAAACTCATCCTAATTTTAAAAAGTAAAAAATGCAAAGTCGATAGAAGACAGTATTTATGTAAATTAAAAACACATACAAACAGTATAGAATTTGTTACAAGAAGAAAGGAATAAGTAAAATAAGGCAGGAGCCTTGAACAAACCAAAGAAACCCAAATGATAGTGTGCATGAAGACTTCAAGTAATTCTATTTTCTGCATCTGCCCTCCCCCAATTTACCAAAATAGGTAAATTGCAATAAAACCTACAAAGTGCCTTTATAGAGATTAGCTCTAGTGCTCGCTTCAGCAGCACATATACCATATAAATTTATACACACACACACACACACACACACACATGCATATAAATAGATTAGCTTAGCTCTAAAGGGTGTGGATATTTGGAGAAGAGAATAAGAAAAGGCTTCACCAAGAAGGTGACAACAGAGATGGATCTTGGAGGACTTGTTAGAGTTTATAGAAAGTAGGGAAAAGGGGAGTGTAATCTGAGGGCAACTGTAAAAGCAAAGGTTTCTAAATACAAGCAAAAGATAAGAAAAGAGAGAATAGGCTGGGCGTAGTGGCTCCTACCTACATCCCAGCACCTTGGGAGGCTGAGGTGGGAGGATCACTTGAGCCCTGGAGGTTGAGAGCAGTCTGTGCAACACAGTGAGACTCCAGGTCTACAAAAAATTTTAAAATGAGCCAGGTGTGGTGCTGCATGCCCGTAGTCCCAGCTATTTGGGAGGCCGAGGTGGAAGGATGGCTTTAGCCCAGGAGGTTGAGGCAGCAGTGAGCCATGATCAGGTCACTGCACTCCAGCCTGGGTGACAGAATGAGACCCTATCTCAAAAAGAGAAAGAAGGGAAAGAACTGATACAACTTGCTGCACCTTTAAGTGATCTTTCTGAGATGCAAACCTAGCCCTGTCACTCTCCCTTAGATCCTTCAATGGATTACCTTGCCCTCAAAATAAAGATCAAATTCCTTAATATGGCCTACCAGGCCCACGTGATCCCTGGTCTCTGCTCACATCTTCAGTTTCATCTTGTGCTATGGTATTTCCACCTCTGTCCTCCAGACCTGAAATTCTCTAGCTTTCCTTCAATGACACTCCTGCCTCCAAATTACAGATTTCTCAACCCTCCAGAAGAGGTCATTTCAGGTCTCAGGTTATATATATTTAAAAAAACTACAATTTTGATGGATGCTAAAAAGTGTGAACTCAAAAGTACCTGAGACAAGTCTCAAAGAAAGTTTAGAAAGCACTAATATAATATATAGTAATATAATATATAATATATACTATATATAATATAGTATATAATATATACTATATATAATATAGTATATAATATATACTACATAATATATATATTCAGAAATCAAAAATAAAAATCTAAGGCCTCCCAACCATCTGAAAGGACCCCTCCTCTAGGCCAAGGGCATTCCAAAGTTAAGCTGAAAAACTGTTTCAGGCCATGATGGAAGTGAGAGTCAGACATGCCTCATTATGCCCTCCTATTTTTGGAATTCAAGGAAAAGCTGACCAGCATTAACACCAACACAGACCTAAGGTCTGATAAGAAACATTTACCATCTATTCTCTCTGAAACCTGCTACTCAGAAGCTTCATCTACATGATAATACCTTGGTCTCCACAACCCTTTAACATATCCCAGACATTCCTTTCTATTGATGATAATTATTTTGACCAGTTACTAATCAGAAAATTTATAAATCTACCTATGACCTGCAAGCCCTCCTACGCCCACCCTCAAATTGCACCCACCCTTCCAGATTGAACCAATGTAAACCTTACATGTACTTTTGAGTTCACACTTTTTAGCATCCATCAAAATTATAGTAATGGAATATTAAGTAATCATTTGTTTAATGTTTATGCAGGCATAATCTAGGTCCTTGAGATCAAGGACCACGTGCACAACTATATCCCTAGCTCCTCATTCAACGCTTTGCACAATATGGGTTGAGTAGCCCTTATATGAAATGCCTGGGACCAGAAGTGTTTTGGATTTTGGATTTTTTTGGGATTTGGGAATATTTGCAGGTACTTAATCAGTTGAGCATCCCAAATCCAAATATCCCAAATGTCAAATGTTCCAATGAACACTTCCTTTGAGTATCATATTTCACAATTTGGAGCATTTTGGATTTGGGATTTGGGAATTCGGTCTGCTAAACCTACACATGAGTTGAATGATTGCATAAAGTAAAGAATGGAGTAGGAGTGCTTTGGTTGGGGTGGGAACAAGTGATTTTGTTTCAGACAGCTACCTGTGACAGTAGCATCTAAATAAGAGTTGGGGTCAATTATGGAACCACTGACCCTGTTCTTTCTCTCAGTGTTCTACACAATGGGGTCCTCAGTGTATCCACTGGGGGAACGAGATAAAAATATTAAAACTTTCAATGACATTTATTCTTACCTCATTATTTCAAAACATGTGTGTTTGCATATCATACAGAATTACACATATATAATTCATAAATAAATAAAACATGCATATACTGAGGAGTGCCTGCTCAAAAATTTTTTATTGACAGGAGGTAGGATAAAAGGTGTTTAAAAATCACTGCTGTGCATCAGAGGGTTTCCACTATTATTATGCATTCAAATCAGCAAGGAGCTATTTTGAAATACTTCTGCTTGACCCCAAACCTACAGAATTAAAACTCCATGGGTTTAGGGCAATGGCAAATTCAAAATGATGATTAGATTATTATGATGGAAGCCTCTGCTAAAGAACCACTGCTTTTCTATCAGGATTCCTAAACCTGGCTTCTCATCCTAATCATAATCATCTTAAAAACAAACAACAGTCAGACCCAGTGACTCATGCCTGTAATCCCAGCACCTAGGGAAGCCGAGGGAGGAGGATCCCTTGAGGCCAGGAGTTCAAAATCAGTCTGGGAAAATAGAGGGTAGTGAGACCCCATCTCTACAAAAAATTTAAAAATTAGCTGTGCATGGTGGTGTATACCTGTAGTCCCAGCTACCAGGGAGGCTGAGGCGAGAGGAGGGCTTGAGTCCAGGAGTTCAAGGCTGCAGTGAGCTATGATCATGCCACTGCACTCCAGCCTAAGTGAAGTAGCAAGACCCTGTCTCATAGATAGATAGATAGATAGATAGATAGATAGATAGATAGATAGATAGATAGATAGATAGATAAACAGATAGTTTTTTCTTAAGGAAATTTTGCTGATTTGCCAGGTCTGGGAGCCACTGTGTCAGAAGTGTTCAAACCAGAGGGACTCCATCATAAATAGCGACTTGGTAAAATAAAGCTGAGACCTACAGGGCTGCATTCCCAGGAGGTCAGGCGTTATTAGTCACAGGATGAGATAGGGGGTCGGCACAAGATACAAGTCACAAGGACCTTGCTGATAAAACAGGATACAGTAAAGACACCAGCCAAAACCCACCAAATCCAAAATAATGATGAAAGTGACTGGTCATCCTTACTGCTCGTTATACGCTACTTATAATTCATTAGCATGCTAAAAGACACTCCCACCAGTGCCATGACAGCTTAAAAATGCCAGGCAGTGTCTGGACTTTAGACCGAGTAGGGTCTAAAGTGGAGAGGAACCCTCAGTACTGGGAACTGCCTGTCCCTTTCTTGGAACATTCATGAGTAATCCATCCCTTGTTTAGCATATAATGAAGAAATAACTGTAAGTATACTCAGTCAAACAGCCCATTCTTTTATTCCTTTGTTTTCTTAATAAATTTGCTTCCACTTTCCGGGCTTGCCCCGAATTCGTTCTTGTACGAGGCCCATGAACACTCTCTTGGGGTTGGGTTCAGAACCTCTTTCTGGTAACAATTACAGTAGAGCCAGAACTCCATTAAATGAAACATACTGGTTATAGTCTCTTTAAGAACAGGAACTGGGCCGGGCACGGTGGCTCACGCCTGTAATCCCAGCACTTTGGGAGGCTGAGGCGAGCGGATCACAAGGTCAGGAGATCCAGACCATCATGGTTAACATGGTGAAACCCCGTCTCTACTAAAAATACAAAAAATTAGCCGGGCGTGGTAGCAGGCGCCTGTAGTCCCAGCTACTCAGGAGGCTGAGGCAGGAGAATGGCATGAACCAGGGAGGTGGAGCTCGCAGTGAGCCTAGATCACACCACTGCACTCCAGCCTGGGTGACAGAGTGAGACTCCATCTCAAAATAACATGAATTGGCTGAGCACAGCAGCTCACGCCTGTAATCCTGCCAGCACTTTGGGAGGCTGAGGCAGGTGGATCACTTGAGCCCAGGAGTTTGAGACCAGCCTGGGAAACAAAGTGGGACCCTCGCTTCTACAAAACAATACAAAAATTAGCCAGGCATGGTGGTGTGCACCTGTAGTCCCAGCTACTCGCAAGGCTGAGGTGGGAGGATCGCTTGAGCCTGGGAGGTGAAGACTGCAGTAAGGTGTGATAGCACCACCGCACTCCAGTCTAGGCAACACGAGACCCTGTCTCAAAAAAAAAAAAAACAAAAAAACAAAAAACTAAGGGACAGGGATCGTTCCCATCTCCATCCCTATCTTCCAAAAATTTTGGATGGGGAAATTTCCAAAACATCCCAAATCCAAACATTTCAAAAGACAAAAAGCAAGACAACCTGAATAACGGTGCTTCCAGGGATTGCTTGCCAAAGGACAGGCAGGCAAGGACCCACTCTCTCTTAAGACTGCAGCACCTCACCATAGCTATAACCAGCCTCCGGGAGGACCCAGGCACTTTCAGACATCATTTACCAGACATTTTGGAGATGTTCAATTGAATGAGATTTGGAAGCATACATATTTTTCTATGATATATGCACTCAAGTTAAAAATGTCTTTGTATAGGAGATTCGAGAAATATGAGCCTCTAGTCTAGAGACCTAGGAAGAGCGCTGGTGTAACTGCTGACCTATTAGCATCACACAGAGGCATCATCACTTTGGCACTGGTTTATAAACTCACCGACAAGATAATCTTTTCCTCCTCCAAACTCCCACGACACCTCTAGCATAAAGTGCACTGCACTTCAATATTGTTGTTCATCTGTCATGTCCATTACACTGTGAGCTCCTTGACATCAGGGTAGGCAAACTATTCATGTCTTAGAACCCAGCAGAGCTGGTAAGAGGTTGTTCTTTTTTTGAAATGGAGTCTTGTTTTGTTGCCCAGGCTGGAGTGCAGTGGTGCAATCTCGGCTCACTGCAGTCTCCACCTCCCAGGTTCAAGCGATTCTCCTGTCTCAGCCTCCCGAGTAGCTGCGATTACAGATGCAAGCCACTGCGCCTGGCTAATTTTTGTATTTTTTTTAGTAGAGACAGGGTTTCACCATGTTGGCCAGGCTGGTCTTGAACTCCAGACCTCAGGTGATCCGCCCACCTTGGCCTCCCAAAGTGCTAGGATTACAGGCATGAGCCACCACACCCAGCCGGGGCTGTTCTTTTTGTTTTTGTTTTTGAAGGCAGTGGCACTCTTTCCCTCTCTCCCTCCTGACCATTCCACCAAACATCTCCCACAGACACAAACCATGGAGAATATCAAGCATTTAAACTTTGCTAATCAACTCTTTAAAATGATAGTCCATTTCAGAACTCGAACAAATATTTACTATACCATTGACTGACCCCAAGTTGGGCTTTCCTCCTCTTAAAGAAGTTCAATGAACTACAAGAATATGTGGATTAAAAAAAAAAATTTAACCCAAAGAATCCTAGTGACCTTTGCTCGAGCTAACACAGCATCTCTTAATCCAGCTCTAAAGGATGTGAAGAGCTCCACGCCTGAGGCACCGTGCTGTGCAGCAATTTACTTCTTCATTGCACCAGGCCCATCCCTCATTGCCCACAGCATCCAGGGGTAAACTCGGAACAAAAGATAGCTTACACTTTCATAACTTCAAAAATTACATCACACATGCATGTCCAGTGTTAAACTATAACTGATTACACGTACTGTCTAAAGAAATTGTTGAATACTCGCTCTGCTTTTCTGCCTGTTGGCCTTACAATCCTTGTTTCTAATTTCCTTCCATCCTCGGGTCATAAAACTTTACACCCAGTGGCCTGGCACAAAACTTTCTTTTCTTGTTTCCCTAATATCCTTAAAGCAGGCATTGCAGTCCTCTGTACTTCTTCCTTCTATACAAGCTGGAACATACTGAGTCCTAAGCTTTACTGTGCTTAAGAATGACCCGTGGGAGGCCGAGGCAGGTGGATCACGAGGTCAGGAGTTCAAGACCAGCCTGGCCAGTATGGTGAAACCCCACCTCTACTAAAAATACAAAAAAAATAGCCAGGCGTGGTGGCGGGCGCCTGCAAATCCCAGCTACTTAGGAGGCTGAGGCAGAGAATTGCCTGAACCCAGGAGGCAGAGGTTGCAGTGAGCCAAGATCGTGCCACTGCACTCCAGCCTGGGCAACAGAGTGAGACTCCATCTAAAAAAAAAAGAAAAAAAAAAAAAGATTCACAAAGTGAATTGGAGACTCCAATGCAGGTGTACCACAAACTACACTTTGATCTATGGTGTGGCAGATGAGATATCACAGCCAGATCACCCACACATCCACAAACTACACTTTGAGACCCTCTGCACACTTAGTTGTTATATACGTTATTAATAATTCACAAGTGAACACAATTGTGAATTATTAAAAATACACAATTCATTCATTCATTCAGGTCGAGGTGGTCTCTTTCGCTTCTTAAAACTCCCATCCTTTTCCTACACTCATGACTTAATATCTCTGAGAATGAGTGAATTTCTAAACGTCTGAATTAACAGAAACATTCCTTTTACAAGCAAAACAGATTATTTCCTCGGTAACCCTTCCCAGAACCACCCATCTTACCACTACTGATTAAAAAAAAGAAAAATAGGTAGTCCCGACTAAACCAGGCAAGCTGAAGCCCATGGCTCCTGGACACAAACGATGACAGCTGTGACTAAACTCCTAGGCAAGGCTCTTTCAGGTGTTTATCTAGCCAGTAGGCCTCTAAATCTTGAAAGCAAAGTAGCTACCTTGAGAAAAAAAGGGTGCCAGGCTGTGAAATGCAAATTCAAAGCAAGCAGTAAAGTATGAATAGTTAAGCTTCTTTCTGCGAATAAAACACAGAGCTCTAGAGGCAGCCCCTGCAAAGGCAAGAGCAGAACTCCTCGAGGAGTCCTCTCACAGACAGAGAAAGTACTCAGAGAGCACAGAATTTCATTCACCTCCAACAGCCAATTCTTAAAATCGGACTCAATCATTTTATCTTCAAAAAAACAGTCAGCACAATACTAAAGTCCATTCCCTGCTTCTTTTCCCATCACCCCTGCATTCGTTCATCTTCTTTTCTTACCTACATGCCTACAATATCCATCTAATTGCTACAATAGCTGTCTGATTGCCTTCCTTGCCTCCCCACTTCACTACCCACGCCAGTCCATTCTCTACGCTGCCTCCAGAGCTTTTCTTTTTAATCTAACCTTATAATCTGATCTCATCATGACCTTGCTTGAAACCCTTCCAAGGAGGCCCATCCCCAGAAGAATAAAGTCCAAACTCAGTAGCAGGAATGGCCTACAAGGCCTTTCATGATTTGGCTGCCCAACTACCCTTCCAACTTCATTCTCTGCCATTTCTTCACCACATCTCATGTTAAACCCACACTATTTGCACATCCCTGAACAGAGGGTGCTCACGCTTGTATTTTTGCATATTTCACTTCAGCTGTTGGTATGCTTCTCATATATCCTCCTCTATACTAGGTAACAGAATTTTTTTTTTTTTTTTTTTTT
>NW_012103865.1:1948118-1952600 GCF_000951045.1 Mandrillus leucophaeus
TCGCTCTGTTGCCCAGGCTGGAGTGCAGTAGTGCGATTTTGGCTCACTGCAAGCTCTGCCTCCTGGGTTCATGCCATTCTCCTGCCTCAGCCTCCCAAGCCTGGCTAATTATTTTTGTATTTTCAGTAGAGATGGGGTTTCACTGTGCTAGCCAGAATGGTCTCAATCTCCTGGCCTCGTGATTCGCCCGCCTTGGCCTCCCAAAGTGCTAGGATTAAAGGCGTGAGCCACCGCGCCCAGCAAGTAACAGAATATTTTTAAAAGACAAGTCAACTCAAATCTCACCTTAGCTGGGCGCGTTGGCTCACACCTGTAATCCTAGCACTTTGGGAGGCGGAGGTGAGTGAATTTCTTCAGTCAAGGAGTTTGAGACCAGCCTGAGTAACATGACAAAACTCTGTCTTTACAAAAATATACCAAAAATTAGCCAGGTGTGCATGGTGGTGCACGTGTGTACTCCCAGCCCCAGGAGGCTGAGGTGGGAGGATCACCCGAGCCCAGGAGTTTGAAGCTGCAGTGAGCCATGATCACCCCACTGCACTCCAGCCTAGGTGACAGAGTGAGACCCTATCTCAAAAAGAAAAAACTATATATAATCCACCTTATCCATTCAGGCTTCTCTGATTCCCCAAGCAGTGCCACCTATTCTCTCCTTTATGCTTCCATTGTACTTTGGGTCCATCTCAACATAACATTTACCATGCTCTGCTGTCATTATTTGCTACCTGTTTCTTTCCTCAATCAGATTGAGAGCTTCTTGAAAGCGGAGATCTTGTCTTCGTATATCTGGTTTCTAAGAATGCACAGAGTAAATGAATAGAAGAAAAAATGAATGAGGCAATTAGTATGTATGCCTTGAATGGCACTAAATTTAGGCTCATGCCAATCAATGTGCAAAGACTGAGAAAATAAGTAAGGGGAAGCCAAGGATAGAAAATAAAACTATGCTCATCAGAATAGAAGAGGATGGGCTGGGCGTGGTAGCTCGCGCCTGTAATCCCAATCACATGGGGTCAAGAGTTCAAGACGAGCCTAGCCAACATAGTGAAACTCCATCTCTACTAAAAACACAAAATTAGCCGGGTGTGGTGGCAGGCACCTGTAATCCCAGTTCCTGGGGAGGCTGAGGCAGGAAAATCACTTGAACACAGGAGGTGGAGGCTGCAGTGAGCCTAAATCGTGCCACTGCATTCTAGCCTGGGCTGGACAGAGCAAGACTCCATCTCTGAAAAATAACATAACATAACATAAAATAAAATAAAATAAAATAAAATAAAATAAAATAAAATAAAATAAAATAAAATAAAATAAAATAAAATAAAATAAAATAAAATAAAAATTAGAATAGAAGAGGATAGCTAAGAACCACAACGGCCAAGCCAGCCTGGCTTCAACAGAGACTAATGGAGAGACCACGGTCAGCCCCATTAACAGAAGAACTGCGGCCAGGCACAGTGGCTCACGCCTATAATCCCAGCACTTTGGGAGGCTGAGGCAGGTAGATCACAAGGTCAGGAGTTCGAAACCAGCCTGACCAACATGGTGAAACCTCATCTCTACTAAAAATACAAAAATTAGCCTGGTGTGGTGGCGTGCGCCTGTAATCCCAGCTACTCAGGAGACTCAGGCAGGAGAATCGCTTGAGCCTGGGAGACAGAGGTCACCATGAGCTGAGATAGCACCATTGCACTTCAGCCTGGCAACAGAGCGAGACTCAATCTCAAAAAAAAAAAAAAAAAAAGACAAGAACTGAGTTAAAAATCAGTTTCAAAGGTTCAGTGTTGGGTTACAGGATCAGGCAAAAAGCAGAGGCAGAAAGGCCTTAGGAGTGTTCCCAGAACTAGCACTGGACCAGCTGAGAGTCAGAGAGAGCTCACCGTGGGAACAATGCAGCCAGTAATGTGGGATGGTGGCACCATGACATTATCTAGTCAGGACAATGACAGCCCCAGGGATAACGCTGATGAGTTCCTGCTTCAAAAAAGGTCATTGTCATTCCTTTAGTCCTGATACCTCGACTACACAGGATCATTCCCTGCCTCTCCCCAAGCCCTATAACTTGATCTTAAAGGCATTATTGTCAATTAAAGTAGTCTCAAGTTCTAGAAGCTATTTTTATTCAGCCCCATCTAATACAGCTTTCATTTTAAAATAGCTTTATTTTGCATCTATTTACTGTTCCTAGCCCCTATCACTTTGTTCTTATAAATGTATTCATTCAACATGCCTCACTGACAGGCACTGCTAGGAAAGGAAACGAACCCAGGTTGACCACCTTTACACATCCGGTACTTATACTAAGGTGATTTATATATAGGACATTATTGAATCACCACAATAATCCAGTGATGTAGGTATTATTACATATTATTATCCCCATTTAAGACATTAGGGAAATGAAGTGTAGGAAGATTCAGAGAAAGCACAGGAAGGTAAATATGCCCAAGATTTCACATGAAGTAAACGGAAGGCAGGATTCAAATTTACCCGTCTGAATCTAAATCTCATTCTCTTTCCATTGCGTCTTTCTCTCTCCTCTCTAGGCCTTTATATAGAGGAAATATAGGCCCAAACAAAATATAAAAATCTCAGGATAGGATGACAGGCCTGATTAAGAAACCCAGTCACCAAGACCAAGCAGTAAGAAATGAAAACGAAAAAAATAAAATAAAATGCTGAGAACCATAGTCTGTAAAGTAAAGGAAGAATACCTGGAAGAGCTAGAGTGACCTCCACATGCAAACACACCCTGCAGACAGGAACAGGCTTGATGGGAAGAGCAGACTCCCTAAATGGTCGGTTGTAACTTTCCTACTAGTTGAAAAGTCAGGAAAAGCCTTTTGTGCTAACTCTCTGGACAAGTGCACAAGAATCAAGGGTTGTGACTTCAAAAACCAAAATATGCTCACAAGTCAGAGCTGGCAGAACAAGAGGAGGTCGAGTTGATGAGACCTGAGGTTCAGAGAAGAAAAAGAAAGAGAGAGAGAGAGAGAGAGAGAGAGAGATGTAATCAAGGAGAACCAACTGAAGCTGGAGGGAAGCAGAAAGAATAGCCAGGCTGGTTCAGGAGGCAGTTTTGGCACCTCTGACCCCATTGCCCACCCACCATAGGCAGCATGAAATATGCCAGAGGTCAACAATTTTCTGTTTTTTTTTTAGACAGAGTCTCGCTCTGTCACCCAGGCTGGACTGCAGTGGTGCAATCTCAGCTCACTGCAACCTCTGCCTCCTGGGTTCAAATAATTCTCAGCCTCCCGAGTAGCTGGGAATACAGGTGCCCACCACCACGCCCAGCTAATTTTTGCATTTTCAGTAGAGAAGGGGTTTCGCCATGTTTGGCCAGGCTGGCCTCAAATTCCTGACCTCAAGTGATCCAACAGCCAAGGCCTCCCAAAGTGCTGGGATTCCAGATGTGAGCCACCACGCCCGGCCCAGAGGTCAACAGCTTCTGCCCTAGACCAGAAGTTTACTCTGCTCACTCGTTACAAATCAAAGGCCTTCTCATACCAGGGAATGAGTTTGGTATTCTAGCCTAGAAGTAGAGCCAGCCCCAGTTTGAACTTTTTGCCTTTCTGTACTCCCAGTTCTTACCCCTTTGCTGGGCCTAGGACACACGCTGGGCGTGCCCTTCTTAATCCAGATTTTTGAGTGTTAATCTCAGTTTTTCCTATTGTTTCCCATACACTCCACGGCAGCTTAGAGTGGGCTGAAAACTGCTGAACTGTTTAAGACTTAATCCTTCAGAGTAACACGGCAGACGTAGCATACTCTTTGAACATAAAGCTGTTCAGGACTGTATTAGAGAAGAGGCTTAATACTTCCTTAATTACATTCTATTCTACAGTCACCTCAAAATAACTAGTGACCACGTTCAACCAGGATCATTGGCAACAGTAAATGGGCACGGTGATCTGGAAATGGTATAACCAAGCTGTTTGGGCTGTAGACCATGGCATTCCTAAGAGCAAAACAGGCAAGGAGTCCATTAATATTTTACTTGACTTCTGTCACCATGGAAACCCTTGGAGTAGTGAATGGCTTTGGGGGGTGGTCAGACTCAACCAAAAATATCAAAAATCTCTGTCCCTGAGGCAAAGGATGCCTACTTTGTGTGTGTCTGTGTATGCACACACGCACGCTCAAGAGACTTTTGGCATTCTTTGAAGTCACTGGAGGGGCACAGACATAAACCATTCACCCTCAGCCTCCAAGACTAACAGAACACAAGGTTTCCCTGAAAGAATAAGAAAAAAATACAGGCATAAGAAAACACACAAACATGGGCTTAGAGATTTAAATACACACACACACACACACACACACACACACACAGGCCCTAGAAAGCACACAGAAGGAACATACACCCTGAGATATGCACTCATTCTAAAATAAACTCAGGAATACAGAAGGACACCGGCATGTCCTTTCAGAGACCACACCTCTAGGCCTTAAGTAGGAGAAGAAGAGGGAAGAGGGAAGAGG
>NW_012103865.1:1953855-2000963 GCF_000951045.1 Mandrillus leucophaeus
TCCGGGGCGCAGGCTCCGGAAATGGGGGGGGCTGGGCCTGCAGGCAGAGCTCGGGGTGTGTGGCTGAGGACCCTGGTGGGGAAGAGGAGAGGAACTGAAGGAAATGTTGCCTAAAAGTTTGCTTCCGGTCGGGTCCCGCCTAGGAAGTGGGCACCCTGCCCCCAGACGTTCCCCGGGCCAATAATCAGGGCCCTTTCTTCAAAGTCGGCGCCCTGGGGTAAACTAAGCCGTATCAGAAGGAATAACTGAGATTCCCTTTCTAGGCTGTTCCTTACCTGGAGAGGTTTTATCGGCTCCTTTTCCTTAACCAGGCCCGGGCCTTTCCTTATTTATCTCCATAGGTATTTGCATACTGTGTGAGTCTATGTGTAGCTTCTCTCCGTGTTATCCAAAGCTGTGTAACCTGGAACAGTGACTCCTGCCCTGCCCCTCACCCCAGTTCCCTACATATGGGGAGCCTCCTAAAGCTTGATGTGAATCACAACATTGCATGCTTAGCAAGGTGGAAAGAAGTTATTTAGAGCTGCGGGCTGAGGTAGGGGTGGGGGTGCTAGAATGGGGACTCAGCGCTCTAGAACCCCTGAGCATCTTTTGCAGTTGCCTTCCGGCCAGACTGCCCGCGGAGAGCCAATCGTGATACCACGTCATTTCCAGATCTCAGTCCCTTTCTTCCCTTCCTGGATCTTGGGTTCCAAAGACAGATTTGCCCTCCTGTCTACCTAGAAGTGAACTCTGGCCAGGACTCTTGTCTGGTTGAGAGAGAAGGGTGTGTCAAACAGACCAGAGAGGGTGGTTTTCCTTTCGAGCTTCCTTCCTGGCTTGCTCCCCCACTGCACTCCACTGTCTCGCCTTGCATCTTGGACCTGATCCAGAGATCCCAGCTCCCAGCTCAAAAGCTCCTGATGTGGCCTCTGTCTCAGACGTCCTGTTTTATCCACACTTGGAGCATGAAGAAGCTCCTGGTATAGGCCTTAGCAAAATAGGTGTCATTTGTGAACCAATCTGTGGGCCTAAAACTGAAGCCATGGCTAGCGAAGGAGTCCTGAGGAGCTGGGAAGATGAGATGAGGGTGTGTCAGTTCTGCATGAGACAGTTGTGCAGGAGGAATGTATGTCATGGTCCTACTGGGGAGGAGAGAGAAATCAGGAGGAGTGTAAAGGAATCCCTCTCATCAACAGAATATAGCGATTCTCAATAGAGAGAAGAGTCTTCAGGTATCAGAGGTCCTGAGAATGTATCGCTGCCTTTAACGCGGTCTGTCTGAGGTTCTTTGGCCACGTTACGTGTGGTGTCTGTGGGATAGACAGGAATACGTCATTTGTGGTGTCTGGAGAGATCAGTTGCTATGTGGTATGGACAGGAATGGTGTCACTCATAGGGTCTTGGGTTCAACAGGAGCAGCATGACTCAAGTGTCAGTGGTGTAGACTCAAACAGGCGACCGAAAGTTCTGGTGTAGATAGGGACAGGGTCACTCACAGTGTCTGTGGAGTAAGCAGGAGCTGATGGCTTGTAGTGCCTGCAAAGTAGACTGGAACAAAGTCACCCTCAAGGTCTATGCTAATACACAAACATGTCACTCACACTAATATTATCTGTGTGGATGCCACCAGGGCCACAGATGAGATTGTGGAGTGTAAGTCAGCATTGATACTAATAATGTTCTTATAGAAACCATCTGGTCTATAAGGCAGTTGGTGTAACATTTTCAGACATTAGGGAATAGATAAATGTTTATTACGGCTTTCACTGGCATGGTGGGACTTTCCTACAGTGGACAGAACACACGTTGTAGTAGTCAGTGGTCCAGAAAGCTACCCCTATTTTGATATCTTTGTAGTATCGAGGGCAGTGATGTCAAACAGTGAATAAGGTTATATATCTATGTGGTGATCTTATTTTAACCTCAATATTATTTTAGTGGTTTGTAGGTCAGAATATTTGAAAATCGACCTTGCTAGAAAATCCAGGAAGCATGGTCCTCAAAAATATATATGGCACTGAGCCTGAGTTCAAAGAATTGGCAGTTTGATTGGGGAGGGGTTGTAACCTTGAAATACAGTGTTGTTTCTAGTGACTAGAAATAGACAAGACCTAAGGTGTTGGGGGGGGGCTCTAGGGAAGATAGTGAGCTCTGTCATACATTGTGTTAAAGGGATGACTTGAAGCTTTGCCTCTCAAGAAGTCACACGTGGGTGAGGTTATGTGGATGCAAAATGTCTGTGGTCTGAAGGAAGGCCATATCCCCATGATCCCATGCCCTGGCTGTGCCTGTACACAGATAAATGGTGATTATTCACCCTCGGTGGAGAAGGAGGTGAGGATGTTTGCACTCTAACATAATGAGCATTGCAGAAAAACTCTCTCCTGATGCCTTTACGTGAGTAAGACCATGATTTACAGATTTCCTTTCACTTCGTCACATTTTAGCTTTGTCATGCCTGATTGCAACAGGATCACTGAGATAGGATCAAGTATAGGGAACGTGGGGTATGTTCTCTCTTTGCGGTAACTGGTGGCTGAGCAGGTGACCACTGATATTTCCAAATGAAAAAAAGACAGTTGGAAACAGTGTCAATGGGTTTGCAGAGGCAGGCATGCATGGTGCCACTAGATTGGAACAGAAAATGTCCAGGTAGCACATGGTATTTATAGATATATCCTAGATATGGCAGAAACACACATATTTAGAGGCTACTTGTTTTGAGGACGTGATGGTGTATATGGAGGAGAGGGCCTGAACCATACAGATGTAGGTGAGGAGAGACTACAGGTTTAGTCCCATGGTCTCCTTAGGCAGGAAGGAGCCAAGTTTCAGAAAGTGTCTTACAGTGAGCAAGTATATTATCCGATGTGTGGTTGAGAGAATAGGGCCACATCACAGAATCACCCATAGGGATTATACTATTTTGTACTTAAGGGCTAGACATAGGGAGCCAGTCGCACATGGTGTCAATTAACTGGAAAAGGACATAAAAGTCCTTCTGCCTATGTACAATTATGTCAGGCATACCTCTTTGCCCCATATAGATGGTATCTGTGTCTCTGGGATGGCCAGAATCTTGTCACATACTACTCTGCAGTGTGCTGGGGACCTGCCTGTTTGGTTATGTCAGGCTCTATTGCAAGAGATTGTAAGGATGGCTCAGTGTGTGTGTGTGTGTGTGTGTGTGTGTCTGTGTGTGTGTACATAGTGGCTCAGCAGGACAGTATTCTGAGCAGGTGAGTTTTCAGTTTAAGCCTGGACCAGACAAGAAAGGTGCAGGGTCAGGTGCAGCATTGGGTCCATAGAATTCTGGGGTCTGCTCTGGACCGATGCCCTGCCAGCTTTCTTTCAGTGGAAACTCTAAGTGCTTACAGTAGACTTAAGCGACTTTGCTTCAGGTTTGCTCATACCATTCGCTTAGGAGATTTGAGCAAGGGTCTAGGGTCTTTGACCTTTAGTTTCTTCATCTGTAAATTGAGCAAAGTTTCTGTGTGTCTCTGAAGGTCCTTCCGGCTTTATGAATCCTATGCTTCTCTCTTACACTTATTCTCTCTCTCTCAGATCAACAGTATTTACGATAGCCACCATTTCTATGACCCTTAAAGATAACAGTGTACATTTTTATGTTATTTAATCTTCACTAGAACTGTGAAGGAGTTTTTTAAAGATAAGAAATTAGATGTTCAAATAAATTAAATGGTTTCTACAATTGTCGTAAAACCAGCAAAGATACCAAAGAGGCACAACCAAACACTGAGCCATACTCTTTTCAGTCTATATTCTTCCACCATTCATTCATGCAATACATCTTTGTTGAGGACCAACTAAGCTTCAGGCAGAGGGGCTTATATGGCAGTGTTTGTGCCTTCATGGTGCTCATGATCTAGCCTGGAAAACAGACATTAAATATGGCATGACAAGTGCAAGGTGTGTTTGAGGAGAAGCAAAGGATTATCTGTTGCAAAAGAGGATTCCAGGCAGAGGAGCAGTGTCTGCAAAGGCCTACAGGTGAGAGACAGAGAGAGAAGTGAGCTAAGGACACGGAAAGCCAGTGAGAGAGGGGGGATGGGGGCAGGGACAGATGGTGACAGGTGAACAGGCTGCTGGAGAAGAAGGCAGAGCCAGGTTATGCAGGGTGTGTAGCCCATGCTGAAGATTTAGATTTCATCTCAAGAGCATTCAGAGGTTACAGAAGAATCTAAGCTAGAAGTGGTGCTTTTGAAGCTCACTTGGGTACTGTGTGGAGAACGGATTGGAATAGCACAAAATGAGTGGAGGCCAGTGCCCAAGCTGTGGCCGGGTGCAGTGGCCGGACGAGGCAGTAGCAGCATGCACCAGTGGAGACGGATGGGACAGAACTGGACAGTCTTAAGGGATATTTAGCAGATGAGGTCAATAGCACATGGTGATTGATTAGATATGGGGAATCTGGGCCAGGAGGGAAACAAGAATTTTATTTTATTTTATTTTTATGTATTTAATTATTTATTTAGAGACAGGGTCTCACTCTGTCACCCAGACTGGAGTGCAGTGATGTAATCTTGGGTCACTGTACCCTCTGCCTCCTGGGCTCAAGGGATCTTCCCATCTCAGCCCCCGAGTAGCTGGGACTACAGACACGTGCCACTATGCTCCACTAATTTTTGTATTTTTTGTAGAGACAGGGTTTCACCATGTTTTCCAGGCTGGTCTCAAACTCCTAAATTCAAGCAATTGACCTGTCTCAGCCTCCCAAAGTGTCAGGATTATATATATAAAGTGCATTGGGAAACTCAGTTTCTCATCTGTAAAATGGGCAGAATAATGGTACCCATCTTATATGATGACTCTTAGATGTATGGCATATACATATTTAAAGAAGTGTTTCATTATTTTTATGAATGAAATGTCATATTTTTAGTGACATGTATGCAGGAAAACCTTAGTGTTTCAGAATGAAAAATAAGAAAAATTAATTTGGTGTGTATACAGCTCTAAATGTTTAAAGTTCTGTGTAAACTGTTAATCATTATTTTAGGAAAAGGTGGGCATTTTCCATTGAAGTAAAAGGATCACATTTTATTCTGGCCTGAATTTTATTCTTTATGTGAAAAATATTTATTAAACACTTAATTTAGGCCAGTATTAGGCTAAGTATGGATCATTGAGCAAGTCATAGTTCTTAATCTCATAAAATTTACCAGCTGTGGGTTGCAATAGAGGGTAAATCAAAATACACATATCATTATATAATTATAATTGTATAAATGCTACAAAGGAAAA
This sequence comes from Mandrillus leucophaeus, assembly GCF_000951045.1. NCBI lineage: Eukaryota > Metazoa > Chordata > Mammalia > Primates > Cercopithecidae > Mandrillus > Mandrillus leucophaeus. The sequence continues at coordinate 1,959,103 of NW_012103865.1, forward strand.
GTAACTGAATTATAGTTGCAAAGTGCTACAAAGAGAGGTACAGTTTAACCTAGTTAAAAGATCAGGGGAGGCCGGGTGTGGTGGCTCACACCTGTAATCACAACACTTTGGGAGGCCGAGGCGGGCGGATCATGAGGTCAGGAGATCGAGACCATCCTGGCCAAAATGGTGAAACCCCATCTCTGCTAAAAATACAAAAATTAGCTGGGTGTGGTGGCACACGCCTATAGTCTCAGCTACTCGGGAGGCTGAGGCAGGAGAATCACTTGAACCCGGGAGGTGGAGGTTGCAGTGAGCTGAGATTACGCCACTGCACTCCAGCCTGGGTGACAAAGCGAGACTCTGTCTCAAAAAAAAAAAAAAAAAAAAACCAGGGGAAACTAAAGGGTAAAACCAGGAAAATGTAATACTACAAGTAACAAGAGAATATTTCTAAGCTCAGTAGTGTCAAATACTGACAAGAACTACCCAAAATGAAGATCCGTAGGGTCTTCTTTGAAATTAACAACATGTAGATTGTAGGGAATATTGACAGAATGCTGCTTATCAAAGCTGGGTTGGAGGCACGTGAGATGTGAGAGTATGAAGACAGCAGATAAGAGCAACTCCTTCTAGTCATTTGAAAGATGAGAAGAATGTGGGAATGCTTCCATACCCCAGGGGTTGTTCAGCAGGTATGTTGAAAGTATGAGTGCACAGGGCTCCTGGAGAAGCAGGCTAGAAGTAACAGAGCATGGAAAGGAGAGATACATCTTTTCCTGACTGAGGGCGGAAGACAGAAAGAGTGGAAATACAGGTTGCTTTGGATCGCTAGAAATTGAGGTGAGAGAAACCCAGTTCCATCAGTTTCTATTTTCTTTGCAAAATAGGAGATGAGGTGTTCTGCTGGAAGTGAGAGGAAAGGCAGGAAGGTTGAAATCCAAAGACAGGAAGGTCAAAAGAATTCATGAGAAGAGTTCGTATGGATACTGAGGCCAAGGGGAGAGTAAGATGATGCAGAAGTCACCCTTCTGTGGTCCTCCTTGAAGGTGGTAACCTGTCTAGTTCAACACTAATCCAATAAGGCGGTTATCATCCCACTTTACAACAGCTGCCTCTAGCATTGGAAACAAAACTGTTGGTTACTTACAATGCTGTAGTAGACACTATGGAAAATAGAAAGATGAGTCAACTCCAAGCCCTCTCTAAAGAAGATGAAACCATAGCACCTCGCACATTGGCTATCATAGCCTGGCCTATTTTAACTGATGTCCACAGCTTAAGAGGAAGACCCTCTCCTGACACTGCTTCTCTGGCCTAATAGATGTGGGGTGTGTCCTGTGCTGTGTCTGGGAGTTATATGAGGCTGAGTCACTCCTAGTGTCCGAAGAGTAGACAGGGAGAGACAGAAGATGACATAATGGAGTCTAGAGAGAACTGACAACGAGGAGCTGCTTGGCACTCTTTGCCAATGGTCCTCTGCTATAATTTAATTGTTCATTATGACCTGTTTCCCTCACGAGACCACAGGCTCCATGATGACAAGATCTTTATCTCATTCACTACTGAATGCCCCACACTTAACAGGGTCGCTAGGAAAATATTTATGAAATAAATACATCAATGACAAATTTTATAGAGCCTATTGCTTATTTTGTTGAGAACCTGTTGTCTCAAAGACTGACCCTAAATGGAACCAAATAAATGCATCACTCTTCTTTTTTACGGTCTCTTCCTCTGATAGGTAAAAGCGGAGTTATTAGAAACCTTTGTCTTTGATTCCTCCTTAGGACTCAGCCCTGATGGAGGCTGAGGAGGCCCAGCATGGAGCCTCTCCTCCCATCCCTGCCATAGTAGAACTCAGCATTATCCCTGAGGCTTCCATGAGGAGCAGCCAGGTGTCTGCCTTGGGGCTTGAAGCTCAAGAAGATGAGGACCCATCCTATAAATGGAGAGAGGAACACAGACTCTCAGCAACCCAGCAGAGAGAGTTAAGGGATGTGTGTGACTATGCGGGTGAGACGATGCCCTCTTTTCCCAAGGAAGGTTCTGCAGATGTGGAGCCCAATCAGGAAAGCCTTGTGGCTGAGACCTGTGACACTCCGGAACACTGGGAGGCAGCACCCCAGAGCCTGGCAGGCCAACAAGCAAGGACTGTAGCTTCCCCAGAGCTCTGGGCCTGCCCCATTCAGAGTGATCATCTAGACATGGCCTCATTTTCCAGTGACCTGGGAAGCGAAGAAGAGGAGGTAGAATTTTGGCCAGGACTCACTTCTTTGACACTGGGATCTGGACAGGCAGAAGAAGAAGAGGAAACCTCTTCAGATACCTCTGGTCAGACCAGATTTTATTCTCCCTGCGAAGAGCATCCTGCAGAGACCAACCAGAGTGAAGGCTCTGAAAGTGAGACTATCAGGCAGGGGGAAGAGCTGCCATCCGAGGAGCTGCAGGAAAGTCGAGGGCTCTTGCATCCCCAGGAGGTCCAAGTTCTGGAGGAGCAGGGGCAGCAGGAAGCAGGATTTGCAGGGGAAGGAACTCTGGGGGAGGATGTTTGTGCTGATGGGCTGTTGGGGGAGGAACAGATGATAGAGCAGGTTAATCGAGAAAAGGGAGAACAGAAGCAAAAACAGGAACAGGTACAAGATGATGTGATGCTTGGGAGACAAGGAGAAAGAGCGAGGCTCACTGGGGAACCAGAGGGTCTGAATGATGGTGAGTGGGAGCAGGAGGATATGGAGAGGAGGGCTCAGGGTCAGGGAGGTCCAGAACAGGGTCAGGGAGGTCCAGAAGGGAGAAAGAGGGAGCTGCAGGTGCCGGAAGAGAATAGGGTGGACTCTCAGGATGAGAAGAGTCAAAGCTTTGTGGGAAAGTCAGAGGAAGTAACTGGAAAGCAAGAAGATCATGGTCTAAAGGAGAAAGGGGTGCCAGTCGGTGGGCAGGAGGAGAAAGAGCCAGGGAGTTGGGATGGGGGCAGGCTGGGGGCAGTGGGAGGAGTGAGGAGCAGGGAAGAGGAGAATGAGCATCATGGGCCTTTGATGCCCGCTTTGGTAGCCCCGGAGGACTCTCCTCACTGTGACCTGTTTCCAGGTGCCTCATATCTCGTGACTCAGATTCCCAGGACTCAGACAGAGTCCAGGGCTGAGGAACTGTCCCCTGCAGCTCTGTCTCCCTCGCTAGAGCCCATCAGATGCTCTCACCAGCCCATTTCTCTATTGGGCTCCTTTTCAACTGAGGAGTCACCTGACAAGGAAATAGCTCAAAACAGCCAGCAAGAGGGATCCAGGCTGAGGAAGGGAACAGTGTCCAGCCAAGGGACTAAGGCAGTCTTTGCCAGTGCATCCGTGACTCCTCCAGGGACACCAGATTCAGCTCCTCCCAGTCCTGCTGAAGCCTCCCCCATCACACCTGCCTCGGTATCTGCCAGGCCCCCAGGTGCCTTTCCCAGGAGGGAAATCTCTTGTGCTGCACATGCTTCAGAGACTGCCAGTGCCCCCCTCTCAATGGATGACCCATCTCCCTGGGGGACTTCGGAGATGTGCCCAGCTACCCTCCATGGCTTCCCCTCTGCCGGGGCCAGCCCTCCCAGGCCCCCAGCCAACTCCACAGGCACCGTCCAGTACTTACGGAGTGACTCCTTCCCCGGTTCTCACAGGACAGAGCAGACTCCAGACCTGGTGGGAATGTTGCTTTTCCACTCCCACTCAGAGCTGCCCCAGAGGCCCCCCAAACCTGCCATCTACAGCTCTGTGACCCCAAGAAGGGACAGAAATAGTGGTAGGAACTGCAGCACCGTTTCAGAATCCCCTACTGCCTTATCCACTCCGAAGCAGGACTCTCAAGGATCCATCTCCAATCTAGAGAGGCCCAGCAGTCCTCCCAGCAGCCAGCCCTGGGGCTCCCCACATAATCCAGCCTTTGCCGCAGAGTCTCCCGCCTATGGTTCTTCCCCATCCTTTGTCTCCATGGATGTGAGGATCCATGAACCTCTGCCCCCTCCTCCCCCAGAGAGGAGGGACGCCCATCCCTCCGTGGTGGAGAGAGATGGCCATCCTCGTGTGGTGGTTCCCACACTGAAGCAGCATAGCCACCCTCCTCCATTGGCCCTAGGTTCAGGGCCATATACCCCCCATAAAGGCCCACTTCCGCAAGCCTCTGACCCCGCTGTGGCCAGGCAGCACCGGCCTCTGCCATCTACCCCAGACAGCTTCCACCATGCTCAGGTCACCCCCAGGTGGAGATACAACAAGCCACTACCCCCTACCCCTGATTTGCCGCAGCCCCACCTTTCTCCCATTTCTGCTCCTGGTATCTCAAGGATCTACAGGCCTCTACCCCCGCTACCCATCATAGACCCTCCCACCGAACCACCTCCATTACCCCCAAAGTCCAGGGGGAGGAGCAGGAGCACTCGGGGAGGACATATGAACTCAGGAGGTCATGCTAAAACAAGCCCTGCTGGTCAAGACTGGACAGTCCCCATCCCCACCTCTGCTGGACGCACCTCCTGGCCCCCGGCCACAGGTAGATCAACAGAGTCTTTCACTTCCACCAGCAGGAGTAAGAGCGAAGTGTCCCCTGGCATGGCTTTCAGCAACATGACAAACTTCCTATGCCCCGCTTCCCCTACCACTCCCTGGACTCCGGAGCTCCAGGGATCCACCCCTAAGGATGAAGCAGGAGTCTCAGAACATCCTGAGGTCCCTGCAAGAGAACCTTTGAGAAGGACAACCCCTCAGCAAGGAACCAGTGGCCCAGGGAGGTCATCTGTGAGCCAAGCAAGGCAGCCAGAAAAACCCAGCCATCTGCACCTGGAGAAGGCGTCCAGCTGGCCCCACAGGCGGGACTCAGGGAGGCCACCAGGGGACAGCAGTGGACAGGCTGTGGCTCCTAGTGAAGGGGCCAGCAAGCACAAGGGCTGGAGCCGGCAGGGCCTGCGCAGACCTTCCATCTTACCTGAGGGCTCTTCAGGTGAGCAAGGACCAGGACCACAGTGACACATCAGACCAGGCTTTTCCCAGCTCCTCCCACCTTATCCCATCTTCTGTCCTCAGGGTTCCTAACATTCCCTCTGCTGGCTTCACTCACACGTGTGCCTAACCTCAACACAGAGTCCCGAAACTCCCTCCAAGCTCCTTGGGATGCTCTTCCTTCTTCCCCTCTATCTCCCTGTCTCTCTCTCAACCAGCACCTTCTTTGGATGTCCCAAGGTTGTTTTGGACTCCCCTCTACTCTTCAGTTACAGTCCCCAGCTTGCTCTCCTCCTGGGTGGTAGAAAAGGCCTCCTGTACTTGTCCCAGTCCCATCCTGACCCGTGGCTGGGGACGTTGCTGGTACTGGTCTCCTTCACACTCTCTGCTTTGCCACTTTCTTCCCTCCCAGTTTCCCAATAGAGCCCATTTTCCCTTCTGGACCCCTACATCTCCTGCTCTAGGTCTTACCTTCTTTGGCTGTCTCTATCCCTCTGAAATCTCAGTTATCTTCCGCATTTCCACTTTTAGATTCAAGAGGTCCAGCCATGGAGAAACATCTGGCACCCTCGGACACTGTTGTTTTTCGGTGAGTCACCCTCTCCCCTAACAGCCACATGTACTCTCTTTACTTGGGATACTGAGATCCCCTCATGAGAATTTCCGTTGATAAGGGTTCTGAGACCCTGAATGGCTCATTCCTGTTTCTTCCGGGTGTAAGGAGGAGAAGAGAGAGATGCCGGGATACCAGGGTAGGGAGATTGTCTTTATCTACCTCATTCGGTCAGCTGAGCCTAGAAGTCATCCATCCTCCCAAGCCCTATGGCCATGAACGAAACCCCAAAAAAGCTCCATGTTAGCCCAAGTGAGTCAAGCTGCAACTCTGCCTCTCCGGGGGATTTGGTCTTGACATCCCAGCACACATCCCAGAGGTCAGAGACTTTGTCCCCCACAGTCGCCAGGGTTCTCTGTGTCTAATGGCCAGTAGGTACCCCAGAGCCCTTCTTTACTCCACAGGGAGAAAAAACCAAAGGAGGTCATGGGAGGCTTTTCAAGACGCTGCTCCAAGCTCATCAACTCCTGTGAGTACCTTGACATGGAACTATAGACCCAGGTGGGCATTCTGCCCAGCACTGGAGAGGGGCTTGTGACTGTCAGCAGTGGGGTAGGGATGACCCTAGCGAGAAGGCATTGCAGAAGATCTGTTTCCCCACCTCCACTCACGTCCCTTCTTCCTGCTTCTCTTCCTTCCCATGCTTCTTTGCCCTGCAGCCCAGCTGCTTTACCAGGAGTATAGTGATGTTGTCCTGAATAAGGAGATCCAGAGCCAGCAGAGGCTGGAGAGCCTACCTGAGACACCCGGGCCTAGCTCTCCACGGCAGCCTCGGAAGGCCCTGGTCTCGTCCGAGTCGTACCTGAAGCGGCTCTCCGTGGCCTCCAGCGGCTCCCTCTGGCAGGAAATCCCCGTGGTGCGCAACAGCACCGTGCTGCTCTCCATGACTCACGAAGACCAAAAGCTGCAAGAGGTACTGGGCAGGCCGCGGTGGGGAGGGGGCTATAGAAAAGATGACAAGGTCTCATGTGCTAGCATCCTTCTCTCCTGCTCACCACTGCCGCCAAGAGTTGGCTGTCCCCACCACACAGGCGCGTGTACATGCCACAGCTGTGGGTCATGTCCGTTCTGAAGAAGTTGAATTGTTTTCTGCATTTCACCACCTCCCCTTTTATCCTCACCTCCTCATGCCATAGGCCACTTACTCCTACCTGCTGTTGGTCTGGGCTATACAGGGTGGCCATTGCGTCTGAATTTGTGTGGAAGAATGTGGAGTTAATCCCATCATCACTGCTGTTTCAGGGTAGAGGAAAGCTTCCCTTTTCAACCAGGGTTTCAGGCTACACTACAGTTTTCCTCTTTAGCCAAGGCACATTCAGGGGCTCTTTGTCGGGTCCCTTGAAGAGGGCCCCTTGCAGCTGTCCTATGGTCCATCAATCTAACAGGGGCCTTAGAATGAGTGTCAGTCCCTGCTTGGTTGTTACTCCCAACAGCAAGACTGAACTAGAGGCTGTTTGCCTGATTGTAAGCTATTACCATTAGTAAGTTTTACATGGAGAGTGCCTCTTAATAATTTGTCTGAAATATGGGGTAAAACCTTTCTTCCTATAAAGACCATATGGAACAATGGAATAGAATAATGTTTAAGAAATTAGGTTCTGGAAGAAATGACCTGGATATGAAACCCACTTTTTTTTTTTTTAATTATTAATTTATTAGAGACAGGGTCTTGCTCTGTCACTCAGGCTGGAGTACAGTGGTACAATCATTGTTCACTGCAGCCTCAACCTCCTGGGCTTGAGCAATCCTCACGCCTCAGCCTCCCAAGTAGCTAGGACTACTGGTATGTACTACTATGCCTAGCTGATTTTTTAATTTTTTGTAAAGATAGTGTCTCATTATGTTGCCCAGTTGTCTTGAGCTCCTGGGCTGAAGCAATACTCCTGCTTCGGCCTCCCAAAGTGCTGGAATTACAGGCATGAGCCACTGAGCCCAGCCACAGAGCCCACTTTAATATTTCCAATTTACCTTTGGCCAAACGACATGATATTTCTAAGCCTCGGTTTCCTCATTTGTAAAACTGAGATACAAACAGTTAACCACAAGAATCAAGAAACATGAATGCCTGGTACATAGTAATTTCTCAAAAAATGTTGACTTTTCATTTTAAGTAAGCCAGACCTAGGTTTGAAACATGACTTCACCATTTACTAGCTTAGGCAGCCTTATAACTTCACTAAATCTCAGTTTCCTCACCTGCAAATTGAGGATAATAACGCCTACCTTTCAGGGTTGCTGAATGGTTTAAATGAAATAATGCATATCTAATTTAGCAATAATGTTTGATGTATAGTTTGATAAATATTAGTGCCATACTCTCTGCCTTTCAGAGGCAGGGAGGAGTAAAATTTGGGCCAGGAGGACTTATGGATAGACAATGCTTTTACCGAGTCAGAGACAGAATACATTTTTAGACTTTGCAAAGTTCAGACTTGAGAGCCCTGTTCTGGCTACAAATTTTTAAGTACAGAGAAGATATTTAGAAAATAACTGATCTTCCCCATATTTGTTGACCAAACAATGGGAGATGACACGAGTTCTAGCTCTCTTTTACCAACTCCAGCATACTGGGAAGTCCATCGGGGCTCCTGTTTGTGAGAAGAAAGGGCTTTACATTTCTCTCTCTGAAACACACATAATTCATTTTATAAAGTAGCCCCTCTGGGGTCCACAAAGTACTTTCACAGACTCCATTTCTTTTGACTGTCGCATCTTCCACAGTGAGATGGGGGTCACTATATCCACATAAAAGGACAAGAAAAGTGAGATTCAGAGAGGTTAAATGAGCCACCCACAGTCAGTCGTGTAGTGAATGTTAGAGCAAGAATGCAAATGAGCCCTCAGTGTCCCTGTTCAGGGTTGTTGTACGGGAGGGTCATCTGGCTGTGTCATTGGTCATCCAAGTCATCACCAGGGTGTGTGTGTCTCCTTTCTCTTTTCTATCCAGGCATCTCTCTTGAGGCCTCATGCTTTTCATCCAAGCTAGAGGCATGGTCATGAGTCATGGCGCACCTTGCTGGAACCTCCAGACAAGTTCTTACATGCTGGGCATGCATTAAACCACAGCTGCACCATCTTGTTCTCAGATATCCTCCTTCTGTCTCCTGCTCCTCATCCGTCCTCAAACCTCAAACTGAGCTCATCACCTTCATCCCCTAAATCTATGCCTTTTTCAAGGTTCTCTGGCTCAGTAAATTACTCCATCATTCACTCAGGTGCCCAACTCATAAAGCTTTTGCTTGAGTACAAAACATTAGCTTTGAACCGTCCTTCTCTTTAAGGCTCCATTTCTAGCAAATAATCCAACCCTTCCAATTCTACCTCATAAATAATTATAAAATTAATCTACTTCTCTTCAGCTCCATGGCTATTCAGGCCTTCATCTCTCATGTGGAATTATTACAACAGTTTCTTAACATGGCTCTTGCTTCTTTTCATCTTTTATTCTCATTCTGCTTAGAAATAACTTTATAAAAAACAGGCTGGGCGCAACGGCTCACACCTCTAATCCCAGCACTTTGGGAAGCCAAGGAGGGTGGATCAACTGAGGTCAGGAGCTCAAGACTAGCCTGGCCAATATGGTGAAACCCCGTCTCTACTAAAAATACAAAAATTAGCTGGGCATGGAGGTGCATACCTGTCATCCCAGCTACTCAGGAAGCTGGGGCAGGAGAATCACTTGAACCTGGGACACGGAGGTTGCAGTGGGTTGAGATCATGTCACTGCACTGCAGTCTGGGTGACAGAGCGAGACTCCATCTCACAAAAAGAAAAACAAAAAACTTTATAAAAAACAAATCTGGTTAAGTTATTCTCCTATGTAAAGCCTATTTTCATTGTCCCATTGTCTTAAGTCCAAACAATTTTACATTGTTTACATTACCCTTAAGGCCTCCTCGACTGCTGCAACTTCATCTGTTGCCACTACTGCTGTACACTTGGTTCAAAACATGCTCAATTTAGTTTAGTTAGTTAGTTTGTTTGTTTTGAGACGGAGTCTCACTCTGTCGCCCAGGCTGAAGTGCAGGGACGCGATCTTGGCTCACTGTAACCTCACCTCCCAGGCACAAGCAATCCTTCCACCTCAGCCTCTCAAATAGCTGGGACTACAGGTGCATGCCACCATACCCGGCTAATTTTGGTATTTTTTGTAGAGACAGGGTCTCTCTATGTCGCCCAGCCTGGTCCTGAACTCCCGGACTCAAGCGATGCACTGACCTCAGCCTCCCAAAGTGTTGGGATTACAGGTGTGAGCCACTGCGCCCAGTCTACTTAGTTTTTTTAATATAGATTTTATTGTGTATATTCAAGATATACAACATGATGTTATGGGATACATATAAATAGTAACACAGTTACCCTAGTGGAGCAAATTAACATATTCATCTGATTTTGTTATTCATTTTTTGTTCTTGTTTTTGTGTTATTTAGATTTCTGGAAAGCATAGTTTTCTTACACCTTTGAAGGACTGTACCTGTGCTTCAACCCTAGATTAAATCCTACTCAAATGCTCTTCCCCTCTCCCCGCAGATCAACTAAGGTTCTAGTGTGACTGTGAACCATAAAAGGATCTTGCCCACTGCTCTACCCCTAAAACATTACACAGTGGCTGGCATATTCCAGGGGGTAAATAAAATTCTTAGTTAATCTTCCTCATCTCCAACCTCCTAGGTCAAATTTGAGCTGATCGTGTCAGAGGCCTCCTATCTGCGCAGTCTAAACATAGCTGTGGATCATTTCCAACTTTCAACCTCACTCCGGGCCACACTTTCCAACCAGGAGCACCAATGGCTCTTCTCTCGTTTACAGGATGTGCGAGACGTCAGCGCCACGTGAGACCCCCCTTCTCTCAAATCCCACTCACTCAGCCTCGCTGTTGTGAGGCTTTAAATGTTTCACTGTTTTTTTCCCCCGTTAGAAACCCTCTCATTTTCTTATGAGATGGGATGAAATTGGGCCTCGGTTTCTTCCATGATTCCTGATGGCTGTAGGAAAAAGAATAGCAAGAAGAGGAGAGGGCCTGTGGGTGGATAGATCCATTAACGGAGAAGTAAATGAGCAATGCTTCCTGGGTTGAGGTTTTGGATGACTGTGGTCATGCACTGCATTGAAGATGAGGTGGAAAAACCATCTAAAGATCAGAAAACCTGAACAGGGTCAAAAGAAGAATGAGAAATGGAATATTAGAATAAAAGTGTTATATTAGGCTCAAACTCAGGACAGTTTTGGAGAGAATTCTAGTGCATAGCAAGGAGCACAGAGCAAAGGAGAGTCAATAGAAGTTATTGGCTAATGGAGTGAAGAAGTCACCAGCTCAGCGTACATCAGGGGCCAGTCAACTGCTTAACTGAGGCCCAGAAGTCTCATGAGACTTGTTTAAATCCTGTACAGGTTCCTTTCAGACCTGGAAGAGAACTTTGAGAACAATATCTTCTCCTTCCAAGTATGTGATGTAGTCCTGAACCATGCCCCAGACTTCCGCCGGGTCTACCTGCCTTATGTCACCAACCAGACCTATCAGGAACGCACCTTCCAGAGCCTGATGTGAGACTCATCCTCCATTCAATCCCCATGTAGGCCTGCAGTGACCATGCACCAGTCCCCAGCCCAGCGGGCTATCCCGAGAGCACACTTCCCCATCCCGCCCTCCGTGTTGGTTCCCCCAACCATCACATCTGAGCGCCCTGTACATCAGCTCCCACTGCTCTTTCCCCACCCACAGATATTCCACTGAGCTCCCTTCCCCACACCTTCACTGCATCCCCATTGGTCCCCACATCCTCCCTCCCCTAAGGCTCACTCTCCATGCAGGAATAGCAACAGCAGTTTCCGAGAGGTCTTGGAGAAGCTGGAGAGCGACCCCGTCTGCCAGCGCCTTTCCCTCAAGTCCTTTCTGATTCTGCCTTTCCAACGTATCACCCGCCTCAAACTGCTGCTCCAGGTAGGGCAGATGCTACCTTGATCCTCTCCCCTTAACTCAAAGGGATGCCCTCAGGAAGACCCATAACAAAGGACCAACCATTCTTCTGCCAGATCTCCACATCCTGTCTCCCTGCTGCCCGCTGCCTGCTTGCTTAGAAATATTTGCTGCTGAAATGGGGTCCCTGGGCTTCTCCATTCACCAGCCTCCAATCATTTCTTCCTGTTTCCCGTTTCTTCTTCCCCTATCACTCCTGCCCACTGTCTGTTCAATAGAACATTCTGAAGAGAACACAGCCTGGCTCCTCGGAGGAGGCAGAGGCCACGAAGGCGCACCATGCCCTGGAGCAGGTAGGCAGCCACCACCTCCAATCTGACCCTCCGACCCTCTGTGTGTTCTTCCCAGAGAGGTCTTCCCCGCCTAGGCCCGTGACTCCAGGGAGCATGGGAGGTGGGACCCTGTTGGGAGAGCTCAGCCACCTCCCTGCATCCACCAAACTTCCAAACATACACACCCCACGGCCACCTGTTCCACACTGAGCACACTCCACATCAAGGGACTGTGCCCTCTCCACCATCGCCCCCACATTCAATCTCATTTTTACTCAGTCCAAGAATGTTCTTCCGGGTCATGCAAAGTTGCCCAGGACTTGTGCTTGATACTGCCTGCCCAATTCCAGCCTGGGAGAAATGACCGAGGCTGTCATAACCTATTTCCAGATTGTTTGCAGGGGACTCAAAGGTCAAAGCCTCTAACATGGTGCCCTTCTCCTTTCCTCACTCTATGCACCCCTAGCTGATCTGGGACTGCAATAACAATGTCCAGAGTATGCGACAGACAGAGGAGCTAATCTACCTGAGCCAGAAGATTGAGTTTGAGTGCAAAGTGAGTCGGTCCCATGCACGCCATCCCTGCCCATAAACTGCCTCAACATGTTCTGCAGATGACCCCTAACCTGGAACCACCTTGCTCACATTATCCCCAGCCCCTCCCCTCATTTCTGCCCAACTTCTGTTCTGTCCTATTTCTGAGAGGCCTACTTCGGTCTCCAAGACATATTGCTAAGTGAAAAGAGAAGGTAAAGAAAAGTGTGTGTATTATATCACCTTTGGTATAAAAGTGGGAGGATACAAATACATACAGGTATCTGCTTGTGTGTACATACAGAAACTCTGGAAGGAGAATAAGAAAAAAGGAATAGTGGTTACCTGAGGACAAGGGGGTGCATTTGAGAAATGGGCAGATAAGAGAGAACTTTTCAGGATGAGCCTTTATAAAACAATGTTTTGCTGCTTGAGTCATTTATTACTTTATCAAATCTCTTTCTAGTCTAATCAGACCTACATAAGATTGGATCCAAATTTAGGACCAACATCCTTCATCGAAATACAAATCTAAAATAGACATTCCACATTCAAATTCCAACTTAGAACAGATTTTTTTTTTTTTTTTGACAGAGTCTCACTCTGTCGCTCCAGGCTAGAGTGCAGGGGTGCGATCGGCTCACTGCAACCTCCACCTCCAAGGTTCAAGCGATTCTCATGCCTTGGCCTCCCGAGTAGCTGGGATTCCAGGTCTGCACTACCATGTCTGGCTGATTTTTGTATTTTTAGTAGAGATGGGGTTTCACCATGGTGGACAAGCTGGTCTCCAACTCGTGGCCTCAAGTGATCCACCCACCTCTGCCTTCCAAAGTGCTGGGATTATAGGCGTGAGCCACCACGCCCGTGGTTAGAACAGATACTATCTTTACACTCCTGAAAAAGAAAGAAAATCCCTTATTCACATACTAAGCATAGACCACACCCTCATCTATAACCAAATTCTAGCTCCAAGACGCCCCACCTGGTTCTTCTTCTCACCCCCACGTTTGATTCCAACTGCTCACATATCTCTGGTGTAATAAAAAATGGAATTGATACCAGACCTGCCTCTAATATTTTAACCTCTAAGACACATACAGTGTTCACTGACTTGTTCCATCACATACCCTGATTGGACTCTTCCATCCCTCCTTCGGTTCAGGTTTGTAGGGCAGAGCTGTCCCACACACTCACTATCCTGAGTGGGACCATAGGCATCTTCTGTTTGCCTGAGCATACAACCATGGGATCCACACACCAGTGGACAGTGGTAGTTAGAGGGTTCAGAGAGAAAGAGAATCTAAGTGATGGGTTATGAGCCAGAAGGCAGATGTGGAAGAGATGCTTGTTCGAGGTGGAACTTGCATGGAAGTGTCATGGGAAGGAGGGTGGGACCAGGAGCAAACCTCATGCTTCTCCCATATGTGACACTGCCTTCTCTCTCTTCCTCTGCCCTGTAGATATTCCCGCTCATTTCTCAGTCACGCTGGCTGGTGAAGAGTGGGGAGCTGACAGCCTTGGAGTTCAGTGTTTCCCCAGGGCTGCGAAGGAAGCTGAACACACGTCCAGTCCACCTTCACCTCTTCAATGACTGTCTGCTGCTGTCTCGGCCCCGAGAGTCAGTGACTGGAGTGGCAGGCCAGGGCACAAGAGAGGAAGGGGATGAGGCAAGAGGGGGTCGGAAAGGGAGAGAGACAGGTCATGTTCCTAGAAGAGCCCTTGTCAATGGCTTAACCCATAGAGCCCAGGTCATAGCCTAGAGAAGAGAAAAACAAGCCCAAAGCAAAAAGGGGATCCCATCAAACTATGTCATGAGACCACATGGGAGGACATGTACTGTGTTATAGACACAGAGCAAAATGTAGCAAGTTAGCTTATCACGTTCTCATATCAGTCTATTTGTGGCTTCTTTGGACTAGGCTCAACCTACTGTTCTAGAGATACTTAGCTAATTCCAGATCTTAAGTCTCTGGTCTTAAGGTTCTTGGGAAATGTATATTAATTCTACCTCTTCACCTCTTTAAAGTGGTAATGTATCCATTGCACTAGGTGTGTGGTTCGCCAGACTAGTGACAAGCCCCGAGGACCCTGGAGCTACCATCTTGGGAGCAAGTTAGGACCATCTTGTGGTTTTTGTGGGAATTTGCAGGCTGCAGATGCAGGAATTTTGAATCCAAGGTTATGAGGGTAGGTGAAGTATGGAAACTCTAGAATCAGGTTGAAAAGATTTGTATTTTGCAGGGGTAGCCGATTCCTGGTATTTGACCACGCTCCCTTCTCCTCCATTCGAGGGGAGAAGTGTGAAATGAAGCTACATGGACCTCACAAAAACCTGTTCCGACTCTTTCTGCGGCAGAGCACTCAGGGCGCCCAGGCCGAGTTCCTCTTCAGCACGGAGACTCAGTGAGACGGGGCTGGGCAGAGGAGTTGGGGATGGGGGAAGATGGGCAGCCTAGAAAAGAAGTGGCACCAAGACAGAAAATGTGTCCAGAAAACAGCCACGGCCTCGTTTAACCCATTCAGGACTGGGGACCACCATAGAGAAATCCAAACGCCTAGAACTAACGGATAACTTGCAGGAGATTGCAGTGGGAGAGGGTACAAAGTCACCACCGAGGCCTAGCATCTATTTTACACTCTTTACTCAAGAAGGACCAGGTCTGTGTGGTATCAGAAAGGAGAAGGACTGGTATGGAGTGAGCAAGGGATTGGAATACTGATATCTGTGGGCACCTGCCTCCATGCCTGAGGCAGAAACCCTTCTATGCCCTAGCTGGTGCGCACAGATGTGAATAAGACAAGTGCCGGGTGACTTTCGCTTTCTGTGCTCCCATCTTCCAACCCAGTCCTCTGTTGACCAGAAATCCATAGTGTTGAGAATGCTTATTTGCTCATGTTTTCAATAATAATAAAATAAAATGCATTCACACAGACATACATTTTTGAGAGTATTAATAGGACCTATAAAATCTGGAACACAGTGCCTGCAATCATGAACATATAAAAGCCTGTAGCTGTTATTGCTATTATAAAAGATATATGAACAGTCGTTTAAAAGTTTGACATATCTAAGTGTTTGAGGATCCCTATGTTGTAGACACTTTTTCAGTTTTGTCCCTTGGAAGATACTTCAGAGTGGGACCGACAACACCTGTTCTCATTTATTGAACAGAAGGACTAGTAAAGGAGTTTGTGTGCGAAATAGCACATAAGTCAAATAATCAGATGCAGATGCATGTTGTTGGTTTGCTGCTTTGAACAGTGTTCTGGAACAGTAATAGTGTCTGGGCTCAGTTACCTAGGCACAACTGAGCGCAGAGGCAAAGAGAATGTAAAAACCTTCAAATGATTACAAACTTAGGCTTGGATTACACTATGCAACAACAACAAATAAAATAGACATATCTCCCTGATCTAATTATTATTATGAAACAATGCTCATCTCTGAGATATTTGGTTAGAGGGAGATAGGCAAGGGAGTATCAAGAATCATGCAAAATGGTGGAGGGACTCTAAACTGAGATGGACGCTTCACTTAGCACAATTTCCAAAACAGAAAATCTATAGACTTTATGACTAACGGACTTTATGCCCCAACTTGGAAGATATGAGAAGCCATAAGGAGGATAATTCTGGAAAGAGAAGAGGAAAAGTAAAGTGTGACAAGACATATTCACATATAGTTCAAGATTGTGTCATGTTTCCAACCAAAAGGAGTCCTATATAGTTTTGTGGTAGAAGTCGTGGAACTAATAAGTCCTTCCCACAGTCTTTTGCCATCCCCATCCTTGGCCCTCCTCCTACACCCCCACATTGACGCTATGACCCTGCTTTGTTTTCTCAGAAGTGAAAAGCTTCGGTGGATCTCAGCCTTGGCCATGCCAAGAGAAGAGTTGGACCTCCTGGAGTGTTATGGTGAGTGAGGGTCTAAGAGGGAGAGAAAAGCAAGCAGGGTCAGATGTCACCTTTGGATACAGGGGTTTAAAGGACTGGGTGGGAACTCTAGGCTTCCATTTATTGATATTCTGTAAAATGTCAGGGTGGAAGATTGGCCTCTAGAGCTTAAATTCCTGAAAAGTATCGCCTAAAACTGCTCGTCACCATGGCAGTCCCCCTTCCCTATACACGCCCTTCCTTGGGCAATAGTTTGCTCTTTTTAAAAACATTTGTCCCCTTAAGTCTAAGCTGACATTACTTCGCCTAGATTTTACCTGCTTGAAGGTCTTGCGAGGGTAGGGGAAGAAAGCCTGACGGTGGTGGGAGGTGTGCAGGAGGGTAGCACCCCAGATCTGTCTTGACCACACTTCTCCTTAGATGGTGACCTGAGGTCACCTACCCCAGGCTTCTGGGTGCCCATGGGGAGCCGCAGGCACACACATATTCTGTATGTGTCTGCGTTCACACCAAGACTGGACTTCTTATGCCTCTCATGCCAGCCCCACAGTTGTCCTCCAGCAAAGATTTCCTAATTTAAAAACAGAGAATCTGATCTCAACACTGGACCTTTAGTGACTGAAAAGAACAAACAACTACAAGGAACCCTGGGAATGAAGTAGGAGAGCCGTGTAGTAACTGAGCTCTGCTAACTTGCTCTCTGTGTGCCCCATCTGCTGGCTTCAGTTCCCCAGTGGGTGAGGAGGGCAGGAGCACTCTTTCTCCTTCATTTTGACCTTGTGAATGGCCAATGGGGAGGATCTTGAGAAAGCAAATAGTAATGCAGTATTCCGTTTGTTTTACAAGAGAATCAAGGCAGTGTGGTAACATAAAAGAGCCATAAACCCACATACGATGGAATACTGATAGGTGAAGCATTCTCTGAGGCTTGTTTTCTTGAGCTTCAGCTCTATGGACATGTCCCCTGGTTCTCAAAAACATAGAAATAGAGAAATCCTGAATGTCCTCAAGAGTCATCTGATCAACCTTGATCAATAACCATCTTGATCACTGATAGAAGAGGAAACTGAAGCTCCAGGGCATTCAGTCTCTTGCTTAGGTCAGACCTGGGTCCCCACTGGTTAAGTCTTTCTTGGTTCCACATCTGGTTCCTGGAAGAAAATGAACAATAAGACACAGACTCAGATTTTATAATCCAGTTGGAGAGGCAAAACATGTCCATGTAGCAGTTAAATAAGGGATAAATGCCTTGGCATGAACAAGCAGTCTTAAGAGTTCAGAACCCATTGAAGATTAGAGTCAGGGAGGGTTTCAGAGGGAAGATGGGTCATTGGCTGGATCTCAGGTATTCGAGATGAGGAACTAAAGGTGGTCACAATGTATTTCTCAACCCGTCTCCTCTGGAGAAGTGGAATTTTGGGTCCATTTCATTTCTGGTATGTCTATTTCTTTATTAACCATTTTCAAATTTCCTCTTTTGTCTGTGACTTTCAACAGCCCAAACCCGTCTCTATCTCAAGTCCTCCCACGCCACCCCCCTCCAAGTCCCTGTCTGTGTTCCAATCCCCTGCGTCTCCTAAGCTTTCTTCACACTCTTCTCTTCCAAAGACTCCCCCCAGGTACAGTGCCTTCGAGCCTACAAGCCCCGAGAGAACGACGAATTGGCACTGGAGAAAGCCGACGTGGTGATGGTGACTCAGCAGAGCAGTGATGGTAAGCGGGAGGACGTGTGAGCAGCAGGCCAGGCACTGCAGGCAGGGCAGCTCTGGGAACGTGTTCACTTCCTGCAGCTGCGGTAACAAAGTACCATGGACTGGGTGGCCTACGGCAACAGAAATGCATTCTTTCACAGTTCTGGAGGCAAGAAGTCCCAAATCAAGGTGTGGGCAGAGCCATGCGCCTTTTGAAACCTCTAGGGAGGATCCTTCCATACCTTTTCTGGTCTGGTTGCCCCAGCTGTTCCTTGGCTTATGGCAGGATCTCTCCAGTGTCTGCCTCTGTCTTCCTGTGGCTGGCTGCCTTCCTGTGTCTGTGTCCAAGTTCTCCTCCTTTATTTTTTTATTTTATGTATTATTATTATTTATTTATTTATTTTTTAAGGCAGAGTCTTGCTCTATTGCCCAGGCTGGAGTGCAGTGGCGCAATCTCGGCTCACTGCAACCTCTGCCTCCTGGGTTCAAGTGTTTCTCCTGCCTCAGTCTCCCAAGTAGCTGCGTAAGCCACCACACCTGGCTAATTTTTGTGTTTTTAGTAGAGATGGGGTTTCACCATGTTGGTCAGGCTGGTCTTGAACTCCTAACCTCAAGCAATCCACCCGCCTCGGGCTCCCGAAGTGCTGGAATTACAGGCGTGAGCTACCACGCCCAGCCCAAGTTTTCCTACTTTATATAGACACCACTTATACTGGATTAATAGCCACCTTACTCCAGTATGACCTCATCTTAACTTTATTAATTACATTTGTGACAACCTCATTCCCCATAAGGTCACATTTTGAGGTACGGAGGATTAGAACATCAACATAAACGTTGGGAGGGACATGATGCAACATTAACAGTGGTGAAGGCTCAGGAGTGGACAGCTGTAGACTTGGCCACACCCAGGGCCGCCATGTTAGGACACTTGGAGGCTGGGTTTATGCTGGAGGATCCCCAGTTCACTCAGCCTGAGGATTCAGAAAAGTCTCCAGGAAGGTGATCCAGGGAAGCAAGAGAGCCTTTCCCAGGTAATTCTTCCCACTCACCCTGTGCCCACAGGCTGGCTGGAGGGCGTGAGGCTCTCAGACGGGGAGCGAGGCTGGTTTCCTGTGCAACAGGTGGAGTTCATTTCCAACCCAGAGGTCCGTGCGCGGAACCTGAAGGAAGCTCATCGAGTCAAGACTGCCAAGCTACAGCTGGTGGAACAGCAAGCCTAAGTCTTCTCTGAGAGGACTTTCCTGAGCTGAAGAACAAGCTGCTCGTGGCAAGGGCTGGCCCCAGAACCCTGCAAGAGAGGCCTTCTATGGACAGAGAACTAGGCCTTCTCAAAGCTCAAGGACAAAATCCAGCCAACCCGGTCCCTCGGCCCAGGCCTCCTTTTGTGCTTTGTGCTTGGTGGAGGGATTTCGAGGGACTTTGCACTGGACACTGGGAACCTTTTATCATTTAAAAAAAAACAAAAAAAGGGGGGGACCATTGGGGCCTGAGCCAAGGAACTTTCCTTCTACTGCGTTACAGTGCTTAAACATTCTCCGCCTCCAGGGTGCAGATTCAGAGCTGACCAGAGTTTCTCTGATGGCCGTATGTTAAACAGAATCTGACCTCAGTCTCCTGGAGGGAGATGTTTAAGAGGGGTTAACACATCAGATGGGAGGGTCGGCCCGGTGACCTCTAAGGTATCTTCCAACCTAGAAGTTCTCCATAATTATGGTGCGAGGTCAGTGTGTCTCTGAGATCTATGTCTATTGGTGGCAATGTGAGGGTAATACTCTCTCACTCTAATAAACTTGGCACTTCTCCGAGTATTTTCTTCTCAAACTCCTCAGCACTGAAAAAGGTTCAAAACATGGAATCCCAAGAGTTCCAGCCTGTTGGGTTTAGGTGTCATAAAAGACTAAGGTGGTGCCTAGGTGATGGCAGTTCCTGATTCCTGCTTTCTGACCCCTGAGAGTTTGGACAGCTTTTCTGCTTGTTACAGCTTCAGAGGTTGTAGAAAAAGTTAGAAGTAATTGACAGGTGATGAAAACCTCATCTGTGCTGTACTCATAAGGTATAGGTATAGGATGATTTGGGTGGATTGGGCAGATCCGACTCGGACCATCCATGATTTTATATTCTGACCTGAATTACTGTGAAAATATCTTCTCAGCTGCTTTAGCTTTCTTCTTTGTGAAAGGCAGGATGGAAAGAGGCCTGGGATCCAAGTCACAAGACCCAAACTGCAGGCCCCACGCTGCCACAGTTCAACCCTTCTGTGTCTCTGTGCCCTTAAATGTAAAACGTGGGCTTGAATCAAGTAACGTCCAAAGCCCTACTTAACTCTAACAAATGTGTTATTCTCTAGTTTCTTTCAGGTTGCCTGTCTCGGTTGAAGAATATGACTAAATTTTTTTCTCATTAGTGTCCTTATATAACAATACCATAGTTATCTTTTATGCCATCTTTTCATCTATAATAGTCCTTCCTTTGACACTCTACTACTATGTTTCGTGTTTAGGAGGCTCAGAAGTAGAATTGCATTGCAGCTTTGTACAAAGGTAAGAATGATGCTATAAAGTTTGTCCTAGGCCCACTTAACAATGATGTGACATAATTGTCATCCTTTTAATAACATACTATGTTTTCAGTGTATCCTAACATATGTTAGCTTCCTTAATTTTTTATTTTTTTAATGTTTTAAGTTTAATTAATTAATTTTTTATGGAGACAGGATCTTGCTGTGCTGCCCAGGCTGGTCTCAAACTGCCGGCCTTAAGCAATTATCCTGCCTTGGCCTACCAAAGTACTAGAATTACAGGTGTGAGCCACTGTGTTTGGCCAGTTTACTTAATATTGAAAAAAATTATCACTGTAGTCATTAAGATGTGGGCTAGGCTGGGTGCAGTGGCTCACGACTGTAACCCTAGCACTTTGGAGGCCAAAGCGGGCAGATCACCTGAGGGCAGGAGTTTGAGACCACTGTGTAGCCAACATGGTGAAACCCCATCTCTAGTAAAAATACAAAAATTAGCCGGGCATGGTGGCGCATACCGGTAATCCCAGCTACCTAGGAGGCTGAGGCAGGAGAATTGCTGGAACCCGGGAGGCAGAGGCTGCACTGAGCCAAAATCGTCCCACTGCACTCCAGCCTGGGCAACACAGTGAGACTCCATGTCAGAAAAAAAAAAAAAAAAGATGTGGGCTAATATTATTTTATCATAAGCAAGATGACATTGCAAAAATATCAAAAATTGGATGGTTTTAGAGAAGTTCAATTGAGGTTTTTCTCTCTTTTCAAAAAGCCAGATTTTTAAAGTAGATAATATATATTATTTGTATGTGCTATAATTTGCACAAACTAACATATAAAATAATAATTGATTCATATTGATTGCAATAACAATAATTATAATCCAAACTATTTGTGTAAACCAGTATTTGAATACTGGCCCTATGGCTCAAACAGTTCCATATCCAGCCATATATTATTTTCAAGGCAAATTCTCCATTATTTTCTCAGAGAGATACAATATCAGCTTCTGAATGCAAATAATTTTTTGAGTTGCATGACTGCTTCTTTGCTTGAAGTTATTAAGGCTTTCTCTTCCCTTTGAACATAAGTTCTGTAAGACTTCTAAAACCATTTTTTAGATTTTTAATATGTATTCATTTAATTGGGTTATGCTCACCTAATCTGGGATATTAGAAAGCATTAGGCTTTACCTGTCTTTTAAGTCCTTGGTTAAAAAAAGAAAAAGAGAAATTTAGACATGAGTAATGTCTCTTCAGTTGAATTACTAACTATGCTTTAGGTTTGGAAAAATTTAATATAGGTTCACTCACTGTCCCATCCGTCTTCAAATTTCCAGAATTGAACTCAACTTCTTCAGTGATTACTGGCACCATTACATGGCCATTTCTTAAAAGAGATTATGAAAACAATCATCAACCAAGACTTTTTGGACAGAACTGCATTTGAAGCATGTATGAATATACAGTATTTTGTTGCTTTCTTAAGCAAAACAATGCATTGAATAGTGTCTTCAGGAGACTCAAAAATAGTTCTATTCATAGAACCTTTTCTGAATTGTAATATGCTTGGAGCTTAAAATCATATAGGTGTGTGCTCAGTTATTTTATGTGTGCACTTGACCACATTGGACTTCTGTCATTTTTGCCTAAGCACACAGCTTAGAAAGCTACTTTTTAAAGTTTATTTTTACTACCAACTTGTACTTAAAGTTAACTATGACCTTTAGCTTTTAACTGTGCACTACTTGCTCTGTCTTGGCCATTTGTAGTGATTTTAATAAGATCGGCCTACAAGTATCTGGAAAGCACACAGTTTAATATGTGTTTATTTTCCCTAATTTTGTTTTTTGTCTCAAATAACTTTTATGTCCATGACAGATAAAATGAATCTGAGTTCTATGACTGATTTTGTTTTAATTTAACCTTTAGGATTGAGGTGGTTAAAAAGTCTTTTAAGGCCAGGTGCGGTGACTCACGCCTGTAATCCCAGTCCCAGCATTTTAGGAGGCTGAGGCAGGCGGATCATGAGGTCAGGAGATCAAGACCATCCTGGCTAACACAGTGAAACCCTGTCTCTACTGAAAGTACAAAAAATTAGCCAGGCATGGTGGTGGGCACCTGTAATGGCTACTCGGGAGGCTGAGGCAGGAGAATGGCGTGAACTCAGAAGGCAGAGCTTGCAGTGAGCACCCCTGCACTCCAGTCTGGGTGACAGTGTGAGACTCCGTCCCCCCAAAAATAACAACAGCAACAGCAAAATGTCTTTTAAAACCCAGATTACATTTGCTGGTTCCCCTTCCTTTGCATGTATTTACCCCCTTAAATAAATAAACTTGATTATCTTAGGGACCCCATGTTGGTCTATTCTGCCCCCGCCCGAAACGGAGTCTTGCTCTGTCACCCAAGCCGGAGTGCAGTGGAGCGATCTTGGCTCACTGCAACCTCCATCCCCCGGATTCAAGCAGTTCTTCTGCCTCAGCCTCCCGAGTAGCTGGGATTACAGGCACATGCTACTGGTAGTGCCTGGCTAATTTTTGTATTTTTAGTAGAGACGGGGTTTCACCATCTTGGCCAGGCTGGTCTCGAACTCTTGACCTCATGATCCATCCGCCTCGACCTCCCAAAGTGCTGGGATTACAGGCGTGAGTCACTGCACCCAGCCGGGTCTATTCTTGATAGTCTGTGTGCTTTTTAAGTATTTAGCGATGTTGCCCTTATCATAAACTCCTCTTGTTTATGGGGTCAAATGAGAATTCCAGTGTTTTGGTGTACTGGCCCTTCACAGACAGTTATTCCCCACCCATCCCCTTGAGACACATCACTGAGACTTGTGCAGGTTTGTACTTGTTTCAGACTTCTACGTAAACACCTTTTGTGGTGGTAACTCCGCTCTATCACTGACACAGTCCAGTGACCCCAGAGCCACACTGGCTGTAAACATGACTCAGAAGCTGTGTGATTACAGCACTTCCAAGCCTGTAGTTGAGGGTAATCTTCTAACTCTGAAGTCAGGTGTGTGGAAGGGCCGAAGGTTATGAGTCAATGAGCTGAAGAGAGACGGATGCCAAACTCAGTCATGATTCAAACGCACTTCTTGCTTAGATTTAGAAAACATTCTCTATGCTTACTAGTCTTTGACCCATTTTTCCAACCCGCCCATTGTAAATGAAAATCATGGAGTGGAAGTTTCCCTAGCTGCTTCCTAGGAATAGCATCCATTCACCCTGCAGTTCCCAAGGAGCATCGCAAAAACGAGGCTGAGGGCACAGACAAAACTCTGGCAGTGAAGGTGAGTGAGTGAGGGTGTTGATTCTGGGTGGCTGTGAGTGGGGCATCTGTGTAGGAAAGGAGCCGGGTTGGTGTGCGTTACAAACTTGTCTCCGTACTGCTGGGGTGGGGGTAGCTGGTGTCTGCTGCTCCGTGAATGAGTCATGGGCTGAGGGCAGAACTTGCTCTAGGGAGGGGCTGCGTCTGGCTCACAGCATTCTGCAGAACCACCAAGGGGCAGATGAATATTTTCCAGCAGTTTACCTGAGCATTTCAGAGAGGCAGCTAGCTCTGAACAATGCAGATGGAAACCCAGAAGGAGAGAGGGAGCCAGTCCACGTGGTGTGCTGAGTGAGATGGGGGCTCTGCATCTGCTCAGACCAAGGGGCTCCTAAGCGCCAAGGAGAACGTTCAGATTGTTGGGGAAAGGGTGGGCAAAAGCAACAGACCGTGGAATATTGTGGGAGAGTCATAGCAGCCCAATGGGACAGACTGTAGGCTATCCCAGAAGGAGACAGTCTCAGGGAGAAAAGGGAAATGCAGAAAGCAAAGAAATGATGGGCCCTGGGTGGGACTCAGCCAGCCCGTTCTAGAGTACTTTCTTATTGAGATCAACGTGTGGTGCAAATGAGAAAATTATCCACTGCTGGATTTGAAAGAACCCTGAAAGTCTTTGTGTCTAATACCCTCACTGGTTACAATGGAGCCTGGAGAGGGGAAGTGATTTACCTAAGGCCCTACAGCCGGTTGCTTATAAATGACAGATTGGTCCAGCTCCATGTCCACCGCTAGGATGTAAGCAATTGACCTGCTGAGATTGTGCTCATCACCGAAAGGGTGAAGGTGATTTGCCATACAATGCAAAGGTTGAGTGAACAGAAAATGCACAGGTAGAATATTTTTGAGAGAGGAGGAGGAGGTGGTGGTCACACTTGTGGAATTGTTAATAAGCAGGTTTGGGTTATGGAATTGAGCTTAGCCAGACAACATGAGCCAGAAAACACGAACCAAGGTGGTGTTTTCAAAGCAGTTCATTGTCCTTGCACAAGCAGGGCCTTAAAGCACTGAAGAGTCCAGTATGTGTGTGTAGAGGTGGCTGCTTAGATTCAAGGAAAGAGAGTACAAACAGATCTTTGGGAGAGATGGGATTTATGCAGCAAGACTGGGCTTCCTCCCTGAAATAAAATAATACTTGTGATGGGCTCAGTAGCTCACCTCTGTAATCCCAACACTTTGGGAGGCTAAGGTGGGCAGATCCCTTGGGCCCAGGAGTTTAAGACCAGCTTGGGCAACATGGCAAAACCCCATCTCTATAAAATATTTAAAAATTAGCCAGGTGTGGTGGTACGCACCTGTAGACCCAGCTACTAGGGAGGCTGAGGTGAGAGCTTGAGCTCAGGAGGTTGAGGCTGCAGTGAGCCATGATCACACCACTGCATTCCAGCCTGGACAACACAGCAAGACCCTGTCTCAAAAAAAGAATTAAATAAAATAATATTTGCATTAACAAATATAAGGGAAAAAAGATAAGGTGTGTTTCAGTTAAGAAACCAAGGGAAATGAATAGATATATTGAGACAGGATGTCACTCTGCTGCCCAGACTGGAGTACAGTGGCATAATGTCGGCTTACTGCAGTCTTGACTTCCTGGGCTCAAGCAATTCTCCCACCTCAGCCTCCCGGAGTAGCTGGGACTACAGGCGTGTGCCACCATGCCCAAGTAATTTTTTTGATTTCTAGTAGAGATGAGGTATTGCTAGGTCGCCCAGGCTGGTCTTGAACTCCTGAACTCAAGTGATCCTTCCACCTTGGCCTCCCAAAGTGCTGGGATTGCAGGCGTGAGCCACTGCACCTGCCAAATGTGTATTTTTTTAAGTGTTTGACAATCATCTTTGAAATATGGTTCTCGGAACATTTTTTTGTGTATCAGATATGAAAGTATACCTGATTTCACCAATTTAAGTAATTTATAGGAAGTAATAGAAAAGTCAGACCAAAATAACAATCTGTTTTGTATGGGGCAATGAGGTGAAATAATGAAATAGTCAAATTGGAATGCTTGGAAACATTAAACGCTTGTGGTTGGTAGCTCAGATGAAGGGGCTTTTGAGAAACTGAGGATTGTATCCCTGGCAGGCTACAAGAATATGGGTTGGGGTAAGGGTGCAGGAGCTTGAGAAGGGTCACATTGGGTAGAATTATGTGGAAAGGATGACATACAAACCAATAGAATGAAAGTGTACCAGAAAGCACCCTGGAATCTCTGTGGGTGGAAATTCCATTCTCAGATAATGAAACTGTGGCAGTAGGAATGTATGTGAGGCAACCTGCCAGGGTAATGAGATGAAGAAACAAAATGTGAAGGCTACAGAATGAAGAAGCAAGTAGGGTGCAGAAGCCACAACCCTGGGTCTGACACCTTCTCCCCTGGGCTTGTGGGCTTATGTATTTTGCACATCTTAGTCCCAGATGCCTGGGCTCTGAAACCCAGAGTCCGTTTGACGTTCTCTCCTCCCCACCCATGCAATCAACTCATTGATTTCTTCATAACATTGATCACATTGATTGCTTTCCTATTTCCCTACTACTGTTTTGGTCTGAGTTCCTCATCCCTGGGTACTGGAATGACTTCCCCACTGGTCTATCTACTCTCAGTCTTTTCACCCACAATCTGTCTGGAAGAGTGTTCCACAGTCTCAAATTTGACCTTATATTCTTTACCCCTCTCATTGTCTACCAGGTAATAAGGCTGAGCCCAACCTAGCCATCCAGCGTCCATGAGCCCCCTCTGTTTCTCACACTGCCCCTTAGGTTACACATTCACTAACCTCACTGCCTGCTCTTCTCACACATTCCAACTCCCTTTCTAGTTTTGGAACATTCAGCTTCCTGCTCTCTTTGACGGCTATTCTCTCTTCCCGCTTACATATCACAATAATGTGTCTATTTCTTTTTAAATCAAACAGTACTGAGCATTTAAGTTATTTAAACACAGACCCAGGGCCTGTGGAAAGATTTGATTCTAACTCGAATCTAGCTTATAACCCACCCAACCCCAGCTTTTGACCTTTAACATCACCTTCTAAAACTATCACTAGACATTGCTATTGCAGTCGACATCTCATGAATGGGCTTAAATCACGTCCAGAATGTATTCCTTTTGCAACTTTGGGCAAATACTTCAACCTCTCTGAGTCTCAGATTTTCACTTGTCAAATAAAGAATACCTTATAGGGTGACTGTGAAATAAAATTACCTAGCAGAGAGCCAGATACACAATGCATGCTAAATAAATAGCTAGCATCATCATTAATATTTTGCCTAAGGACCAATTTCTGGGTTAAGCTATTTCAGCTACTCACGGTCTTGTAAAACATACAAGCACACAAAATTGGCTATCGTTTATAGCCTTTTACTTGTTAAGGCTTTCAGTTTTTTCAAAGATATATTAGCATTCCCAAAGCAAGATTCTTCTCTCTGCACTTACTGAAATGGAGAATAAAAAACTAGAAGACTTCCATCTAGACTTGGTCAAGGCATTTATTTCAATTTTATTTTTTTAAAGATAATTGTAAGATAATTTTTAAAATAGAGATGGGGGGTCTTGCTATATTGCCCAGGCTGCTCTTAAACTCCTGGACTCAAGTCATCCTCCCACCTCGGCCTCCCAAAGTGCTGGATTACAAGCATGAACCACCACACCTGACCTTGGTTAAGGCATTTTTTAGGTAATCATTTAAACCTGTTTCTTGCTCTGTGAATTTGGATAATTGTATTTATATTTTCACACCTGTTCACCCTCCCCTCCAGGACCTATGGCCCTGTTTGGGCTTTTGATCATTTCCCAATCCAGCACCTCTCTGAGCTCTTTCTACTTGTACTCTCAGGCTGTCCCTGACCCTTATCAATGCCACTTTTTCTTCTGCCCAATGCCTCTTCCCTATGTTGTTGTTTCCATAGGAAACATAGTGAGTCTGCCTAAGACCATTTTTCTTCCTGCTACATGCTGCACCTGCGTGACTTTCTCGTGAACTAGTGTTCTCTGCACTGAATAGGCCTAAGAGCTGCCTTTAGTCTTTTTAGTCCTCGTCTCTGTTACAGACCATAGTTCTATATTTTTCTTACAACAAAGGTCTGTAAGTTCTACCCTATGGGGGAATATATATATGTATATACGTATATACATGTATACATATATGTATACGTATATACATGTATACATATATGTATATACATATATATACACATATATATGTGTGTATATATTCCTCAAGTCTGTTCACTCTTGTCTCTTCACCCTGCCCTACTCTACACATCTCTTAGTGAGGCTGTCTCAGTGGCCTTTGATTATGTCCCTACATCTTCTCTCTACATCTATCAATCTCATTCCAACTTTCCTTTTTTTTTTTTTTTTTTTTTGAGACAGAGCCTAACTTTGTCACCCAGGCTGGAGTGCGGTGGCGCCATCTCAGCTCACTGCAACCTCCACCTCCTGGGTTCAAGCAATTCTCCTGCCTCAGCCTCCTGAGTAACTGGAACTATAGGCATGCGCCAGCATATCCAGCTAATTTTTGTATTTTTAGTAGAGACAGGGTTTCACCATGTTGGCCAGGATGGTCTCAATCTCTTGACCTCATGATCCACCCACCTCAGCCTCCCAAAGTGCTGAGATTACAGGCATGAGCCACCGTGCCCGGCCTGTTCAACTTTCTAAAACACAAATATGGGCAACTCATGCCCATGAGTTAAAACTGACAGTGCAACTGTTTGCCCAAAAAAATGTGCAAACACTCAGCATTGTGTGAGGCCTTCCCCGATCTCCCTCGCAGCCTCATCTGCCACCTCAGCCCCTCCACTCAAACCCAGTCACTCTGAGCTTCTCCCTCATCCTATTACCAATCTCAGTGGTCTTAAACTGGCTATACTTTCTACCTGAAATATCCTTCCTTACCTTCTCTGCTTATCCAAATTCCACTGTTCCTTCACAAGCTAGCTCTAATGCCTTAGACCTTAAAGCTTTCTTACGTGGCTTTTCCTTCATTTGAGTGCCTGCCACTCTTTGTTCTCGGGCTAGCACCTCACAGCACTGGCCCCCTATGTTGTAACTGGTCATGTGATTGTCCGGCTCCCCAGAGACAGTGGCAGTTCCCTGAAAGCTGGGACGAGATTTTGTTTATCTTTGTGCTCACCCAGTATTGTTTGTGCCCGTAAATCCCCGTCACCTGATGGAACGGATGTCTGCCCTATATCTCAAGGCTTTGTTATAAACTCAAATGAAAGGGTATTTGTGAAAGAACAGTATGAACTAAACTACAAACATAGGAATGCCGAGTCTCCCGGACTGGCCCTCTGGACTCAATATCAGCACTGGGGGGTGAATGAAGAAGGTGCGTCATTCCTGGGGAAGCAGATTTGCTGTTGACTAATAAAGACCATTTAATTGGAGTGGGGCCAACAAAAGCCTAATTGTCTTTTGTAGCCTGTTTCTATTTTGTGTTCCATTTCTGCAAATAATATTTGATATAGACATTTAAAATTATTTCTAATAGGCTATCTCATAAAATTATCCAAATAACTAATATAAAAGATTCAGGGCCAGGTGAGGTGGCTCAGGCCTGTAATCCCAGAACTTTGGGAAGCCAAGGCAGGAAGATTGCTTGAGCTCAGTCTGGGTAACATAGTGAGACCCCATCTCTACAAAGTATCAAAAATTTAGCTGGGCGTGGTGGTGCTTGCTTATAGTCGTAGCTAGTCTCGAGGCTGAGGCGACAGGGTTGCTAGAGTTCGGGAGGTCAAGGCTGCAGTGAGCCATGATCACACCACTACACTTCAGCCTGGGTAACAGAGCGAGACCCTGTCTCAAAATAAATAAAATATTCAGCCTACAGGAACAAAAAAATATAATGGGGATCAAACAGATTTTAGAACATGAAATGACTTTTTTGGACAGTTGTTGAGCCTGTATGAGAGTTCTAATGGTGAGGGGTAGGGTGGGTGGTTACTAAAATGCCAGCAATGAACCCAGGACTGCCTAGGAGTCTGAACAGCAAGAAAGTTGGGTAAAACATGGAGGCCAACTTCAGGATTATCTGTTCGAACTGGGAAACTAACATGGATGTAGATGTCCTTAGCAAAGTGCTACAACTAGGATCTGCCAGGTTTGGCAAAAAATAAATAAATAAAGATTAAAATTAAAATTAAAAATGCAAGATATCCAAATAGTGCAGGGAACATGCTTATGCTACAAAATTATTTGTTGTTTTTTCTGAAAATCAAAGTGAACGGGACATCCTATATTTTATCTGGAAAACCAAGCTATAACCCAAATGACTTTAACAACTTTGAGCCTGATGTTATTGACAGGATGGGGCTCTGGAGCATCTTGGAGAAAGAATTGAGGAAGATTAGCATGGACTCTTCTTGCTGTACACAACCGAGTAGTTTAGGGCCACAGTGACACTGGTGGTAGATTGCCATCTAGTGGAAAGATACTAGTAGTGAACGCTAAAATTGGAGGACTAGACAGATTTTTCATTTATTTTTATTTTTATTTTTTTCTGGAGTTGCCAGGAAGGATTCTGCTCTGGCCAACTGCAAAGTCCTGAGGTTGCACTGTTAGAGGAGGAGGACATGGGCGGTGGGGAGGGAGGGGAGGAAGCAGGTGGAATAGGAGCAAGGCTGAAATGCATTTGCCTCGTGTTCTAAGCAGAGTGCCTAGACCATTGCTGCATTCCAGCAGGCAGAAACTTTGCTCCCTCTCCACGTTAAACCAGAGCAAAAGCTAGAGCTTCCTGTAAGAAGCGCAATATTCTTCCACCTGAGGATGGCTCAAAGTGATGTGGAACTATCAGAAACAAAATTCTAAAGATATAATCACTCATCGTTACAACCAGCGACAAAGGAAGTCATCCAAAAGGTGACAATGTGGCTACACAGGCAAGCTCGGATCTTGAAAAGGTTGAAAAAATGCAAAAGTTAAAAGAAAGCACACGCTGGAATTCCAAAGACGGTATCTCAACGTGAGAAGCCTGGAAGAAACTCCACTCTGCAAGCATGTGAAGACCAATATGAACAGTAACACTGGCAATCATAATAATAAAACCAAACTTGGGACAGGAAGGAGAGAGAAAAGAGAAATATACTCCTGCAGCCAGACATCATAATGTCAACATGCAATACAGACACAGCAGATGCACTTGAGTTTTGTTTCAGACTATCTTCCCAAAGAAATGAAAATATTCTAGAAATTAAAAGAGTTGGGCCAGGCGCGGTGGCTCATGCCTGTAATCCCAGCACTTTGGGAGGCCGAGGCAGGCAGATCACAAGATCAGGAGTTCACCTGGCCAACATGGTGAAATCCCATCTCTACTAAAAATACAGAAATTAGCTGGGCGTGGTGGCACGTGCCTGTAATCGCAGCTACTCAGGAGGCTGAGGCAGGAGAATTGCTTGAACCCGGGAGGCAGAGGTTGCAGTGAGCCAAGATCATGCCATTGCCCTTCAGCCTGGGCAACAGGGCGAGACTCTGTCTTTTTAAAAAAAAAAAAAATAGATGAACTTAAAAACCCAAATTGGAGCCTTATAACTTTTAAATCATCCTATATTCTTTCTAGTACAGGACAAGAGAGGGTTCCTAAGACTTACTAGAGGCAGATATCCTAATTTCCAATGGCATGATCTGTCTAAACTAAAGGACAATAAATTTAATGTAAAATCTTATGGAATTCTATAAGATTCTTGAAAAGTGGTTTATGAACACTCAGGTAAAAAATAACCAGGAAAGACAACAGGTGTTCCAAACTAGTCTATCTCATTTGTTACATATTCAGGTTTACAAGAATGTTATATTATCAGAGTGCTATACAGAGAATATGTTTTTGATTTTATTGAATCGTACAGGAGTTTTATTCCTAAAATCCTTGAGGGAGACAGTAAAGGATGGTATGGGATGATAACACAGTTTAGGAAGATTTGTAGCTAGTTTAACCGTCTATACAAAAAAAAGAAGTATCCATTAATGGAGTATTTTCAAAGAGGAGTACCAAAATGTCCTGTGCTGACCTATATTCTGTTGACTAATTTATTAATGATTTGATTATAAAATATGTAAAACATATTGATCAGATTTGCAGGCAGAAGAAAACTGCAAAAAATGGCTAATATTATATAAAAACTCCAGAGCATCTTAAGCTCAATATTGGGCTAAAATTAACACAATGAAACTGAACAAGCCATGTAAGTCTCTGTATATTTAGATTAGAAATGTCAATTCTCCAAGTGCAAAATAAGGAGGGTGCACTGCCTTTAAAACAGCTTCTATTTAAATGACCTAGAGGTCATAGTTTTGGACCAAGAATATGAACCAGCTGCACAAAAATGCTAATGTGTTTTTAATAGAGACACCATTTGTAGAGTATCCCATTTAATGGAGATGACAGCTGTACCAAAGTGTTGACCAGACCACATTCAAAGTAGACTTCATTTCCGACACCACTCCTAAAAGGAACATGGGCAAACTCACATTTATTTGAAAAGAGGTGTCCAGGGTGGCAAAGAGCCTGCAGCCCGAGCCCCATGAGGGCTGGCAGACAGAGCTCCCACCATCGCCTGTAGAAAGCAAAGCTTTTGTAATAGGAATGATATACAGTCCCTTAGATTTGTGATTTATTTTTTGTAGCTCTTGGAAAATAAAACCCAGATCCATCAAACAAGATATTGGTTTATTTCTAGTAGAACAATTTTATAATAAAGCTGTTCAAAAATTCCGCAGGCTCTTGTGTAAGGCAGTTAGCCCCAAGCCCCAGACCCTCCAGTGGGAAAAGAATACTGAATGGTGCCCCATCAACGGTGGCTAGAAGAGATTCCTGCAAGGCAGGAGCTTGGATTTTTTTCTTTCACCCCTAAGTTTCTATGCTTCTAAGATGTTTTCACCATTTTCTCTTTGTTTAGTGTTTGTTTTTAATTCTCAGTTAACTCATTTTATTTTTAGTATACTATTAGATCAATACTTTTTATCTAAGAGTTGCATGTAAGGACAGATATCCAAGTTGATTTCCCTTCACTTGGTGTTAGATGCTGTATTTGCTCCATGCAGAGGTGCTACTAATCATTGAATAGCGGGAGCACGAACCAATGGAGATCTGGAGGAGAAAATATCCAGCCACCATGTAGGGCTTTGAAAGCAACAGAATGCTCTGGGGGTTAATGGAAAGAGCAGTTACAGTCTTCCATCTGTTTTCCCCTATGTCTGTTTTTAGGCTGTTCATTTCATGAGCCTCATGAGACAGAATGTGAAAATAAATAGAGATATATAAATACATACTTTTAAAAACTCAGTTATCAGTTATGCATCATAAAACCTTTCATAATTTAACAAATACATATCCTAATCCCTAAATTAAGGATACTGAAACCTGGCTATTACAATCTGCATCACATACCAGCCAAGTCGACCCTCTGGTTTTCTCCTGACTTCTGCCCCTCTGGTGAATTTCTGCATCCTCTAAGACATTTTCTCATTGGCTTGCACTTACCTATTGCTTTAATCCATCTCTCTAATCCCTAAACACTCCTTTATTAGGAGAACATTGATCTTTATAACTATTTACTGACTTTCCCCCTTTTCATATTCATCTTCCTGTCCCTTCAGCTTTCTCTGCCTTTTTTCTTTTCTTTTTTTTTTTTTGAGATGGAGTCCAGCTCTGTCTCCCAGGCTGGAGAGCAAGTGGCACAATCTCAACTCACTGCAAGCTCCACCTCCTGGGTTCACGCCATTCTCCTGCCTCAGCCTCCTGAGTAGCTGGGACTACAGACGCACACCACCATGCCTGGCTTTTTTTTTTTTTTTTTTTTTTAAGTAGAGACGGGGGTTTCACCATGTTAACCAGGATGGTCTTGATCTCCTGACCTCATGATCTGCCCTTCTCGGCCTCCCAAAGTGCTGAGATTACAGGCATGAGCCACCTGCACCTGGCCTTTCGCTGCTCTTTTTGAATTCCACTTCCTGATTCATGTGTCATCTCCTGTCTCTCCCAACCCCTGGCCTTTTTCCTTTGTTCCCCTCCTATCCTGTTCTTTCCTACTTTAGACCCTTCAGGTCCCTTTCCTCTAGTCTCCAGATCTGTGCCTTACCTTTTCTCCTCTGTTTAAATATATTTTAGGATAGATTTTCTTCTGTGGTTATCTTTCTCTTTCATCACCCAGTCAACGTTTTGCTGCTTCTTAGACCTACTGTCTTCACCCTTTATTCATCTTTCTGGTCCTTTTCGGTCCCATCTCTCCCATCTCCCAGGCACCACCCACTTCTCTTTTTATACAAATTGGTTGTGTACCTTCCTTCTCATGCTCCCTTTAGCCCTTAACATCCTAAAGCAGGATCTCAAGCATAGAACCAATAAGGTCTAATTGATGTTTCTTCCTTCATTGCCTAATTTGTCATTTGCCTAATTTGACTCACCACCAGAGGACAGAAGGAAGCTATTCAAGTTCAATGTGGATGCAGAATCACTCTGTGCAATGGAACGGGAGGCTGGTACATCCTCACTCAGTGTCCATTCCTTCCTGAGCTCCTGACCCCTCGTGCAGACATCTAGGGAGCATTCTCCATCTTTGGTTGTCTCTTGTTCCCTCCTCTTCCCACATCTCAACCTATAACCAAACCTCCCTAGATTAGCACCCAACTTCAAATGGTAATCATCAACAAATGCAGGAGGTAAAATTGCAGTCTATGGGGGAGAGTTAAGCATGAAATGGTTGGTGATCATTTTAGGGGGGTGATCTCTCAAGGCGCTTAGTGAAGTGTCTTTTGGTGCCTCTGCAGGCTGGGGTGGGAGAGACAGAAAAGATTGTGGACCCTTCATTCTGGCCCAGTAAGGTCTGGGCCATTACAGTCTGGGGATGCTGTCATGTCCTCCTGTGCGGGAGGGAACTGTCTACTTGCTATCCTCGGAGTGCTCCTCGGGCCGCCCTCAACACACACACTCAAAAGAGCTGTGGGAAAGTAAGTCATCGTTCACAATCCTAGAGAAGTGACCTCACATATTCTCAGGCTTCTCTTGTGATCCTGTCCCTACAGGGCCCAACTTCCAGAGAAAGACCCAGACTCAGATTTGCTCAGGGTCAGTCATGGGTTTGGGAATAGAATATGGTTACATGTTGGGACCGAAGGAAAAGCCCAAGATGCCCAGTTCCTTCTTCAGTGGGAGAGACGGGCCCAGGGAAGAGGCCCTCCATGTGGTCCTGCCCGGTGGTGCCCACCTGAGAATGGCATCCAATAACTGCTCAGCCAGGTGGAATAAAAGGAAGAAAACGGAGCTCTTCATTAGTGTGAGCGCGGAGACACATCACTGAGACACATCACCACAGAGAAAACCCCAGGACGGACTAGTTTACTGCTTACGGCGGACACTCCAGCTCACTTGTCAAGCGAGGGTAGGAAACAAACAAAAACACCTGATACAACATTCAGAAGTAACACAGGCCACCTGCTTCCTTCAGGAGCCCCACACGGAGTGTGAAGAAAAGGGAAGGGCCAGCCCTCTTTCTTCCTTCTCATATCAGCAAGACGAGCCTACACAGGGGAAACATCTGACTGTCCCCTCAGTCTACAGAGTCCACACTCTTTCCCAAACCTCCAACCCCTGTCCTCTCAGCGGGCCTAATCCTGTCCCACCAAGCAGCCTCTTTTCACTCTTTGACCCCCCAACTAGGGGACATGGCTATTCTTGTCATCCCCTCTGGCCTCCTCCAGTGCTGAGGGCTGATCCAGGGAAGCAGCTGGCGGTTCCTCTTTTGCCTTGCTGAGTAAGAGCCCAGTCCCTGGTCTGGCCCCTTCAGGCAGCCAGGAGAGAGCTGACGAAGGCTGCCTGCCCAGAGCCTGGGTGCAGGGAGCTGGAAATAGATCGGGAAAGTAGCCATCCCCTCCTGGGGGATGCCCCGGAGCTTGCGGGCAGAACGGACCAGGGAAGGGCAGCTCTGGCAAACAGGGGTCACTCCAGGAGGCTGTGCCTGTGGGGTCAGAGGGTGTAGGATTACCAGACAGGACCGACAGCATCAACTATCATTAACTGTGTTCTACAACAGATCCCCCCGTGCCCCAACACACACAGACGCAGCTTAGGACCTCAGTGCAAGTCTTCCACCCTTAGGACACAGGCTCCAGCACTCGAGGTCCTGTGGTTTAGTAACATTGACACAAAGCGAACCATGGATCAGGCCAATGCTGTTTCATACACGCAACAAGGAGACCAGGAACCACCTGATCTTGTCTCCCCTTCTGCTAGAATCTAGTTTTAATATGACAGATGTTTCTGGGATTTCAGAGGTCCGAGTGGCCCAGCAGAATATTAGCTGCCATCTACTCTAAGCCAAGTATTTTCACTCCTGTTGTTTATAATCCTCACCAAATCCCTCCCTGACATAGAACTGTGAGTCCCATTTCAGAGTCCCAGAAACTGAGACTCAGGAGAGCTAGTAACTGGCTGAGCTGGATTTCAAACCTGTTTTCCTAATGCCAGACTCCAGAGTTCTCTGCTAACTCTCCCTGTGCTCTGCAGCCTCTGCAGAATTCGAGGGAGAAGAGCTTCATAAACCAAAGGTTTTATTCACCACGCATGACCTGCCTCAGTCTACCCTCCAGATAACGTGGCTCTTTGTCCCCTCCCACCCACCTTCCTCAATCCCAAGGGGACCTTCTCTCCCAGCCCCAACTCACCCATATTCCCAGCAGGGGGCTGCATCAGGATCTGCCCTGAGGAGGCACCTGGGCAATAGCCCTGTGACGTGCCCCCGCTGGGGCCACAGGGAAACGTAAACAGAGAGTCTTCGGGCGGTGGAAGTGTCAGTGAACTGGGCATGGAGAAGGGGAAAGTGGGGAGGTAGGGAAACTTGGGCTGAGGGGACTGGAAAAGTGGGGGCTGTGGAGCCTGGGAGAACTGGAAGAGTCCTGGCTGGTTGCTCTGTTGGTAATCCTGGGGCTCCAGCTCTTCCAAATATGAACAGTGGGGTGGCAGGGTGATGCTGCAAGGACAGGGGAACAGCTGGTGAGGTGCAGGGGTGGAGGAGCTCCCCATTCCTACTACAGTAGCTGAGTCCCTTCCTCTCAACTCCTTCTCATCTCCATGGTGACCCCAGCCTTGCAAGGCTGCTGCAGCTGCCTCTTCTCCTGCCTCCTGCTCCTAGCATCTTGTCCTTGTTTCTGCTCTATTGCTGTGATCCCCTAGGCCATTCCCCAGATCCCCTTATCTCTTTCATCCCCAACTCCTGTACTACTCTGTGCTCCCCTCAGTTAACCCTCTTCTCTCTCAGGGTCTATCTTCTCTCCATGTACACCCCCACCCCCGCCCAGATAACTCGACTGACCTACCCCCTGTAGGTTCCTTACCTTGTCCCCCAGGACCCACAGAGGCCATCCTTGTTGCTGCTGTCACTGCCAGCAATGTCCATCAGCAGTGGCATCAGTTGGGGTGTGTGGACAGGGCCAAGGGCGAAAGGAAGGTCGGCCCTTCGCACAGGTGGGGGGCTGAAGAGTGGGGGGGTCACCACCCTCTGAGCACCCTCACTGTGTTGGGTGGGGGCCAAAGTCTGGTCAGAAGTCAGCAGCATGGGGGGCTCTAGGAGCAGAAAGCAAAGAGGGGCTATAAAGGTAAGGGCAATGGGAGGCATGTTTGGCATTGCTGAATGGTAGACACAAGACATGCCAGGTCCCCCTGAATAGGCCCTGCTGGCCGAAACACTGGAGGACTCCGGTCACTGCCACCTCCATCAAACAAGGTCCGTCTTCACTATCTTTAGTTGCCATTTTCCCCCAGCTCTGAAGGTGGGAGCTCACCTGGAAAGGTATCCAGAGGGGACTCCTGAGGGAAAGGGTCAGGCTTTGGCTCCATGGGCACAGCAGGTAGGAGCTCAGCTGCAGAACTGGAGGCAGGAAGAATGAAGACTGTAGCTTTGGTGGTCTCTGGATTTGCCCAGGCGATCATTGCCAGGAGAGACACCAATTCCTAAACTCTGCCTCCTACAGAGCATTGGCAACTTCCCAATCCCATGGCAGCCAAAATCCCTGTAAATCTTAGCTGGCAACCCCAGGACTCATGCCTAGCCTTCCAATGCTCTCCTTCTAGACCCTCAGGATCCCAGCTTGGACCCCA
The DNA here is from genome assembly GCF_000951045.1 of Mandrillus leucophaeus. Classification (NCBI taxonomy): domain Eukaryota; kingdom Metazoa; phylum Chordata; class Mammalia; order Primates; family Cercopithecidae; genus Mandrillus; species Mandrillus leucophaeus. Next base: position 1,996,959 of record NW_012103865.1, read on the forward strand.
CTTCTACCCACAGGGATGATACAGAAAGAGGAGGAATTCTGACCTGCATTGACTGCTGGCAGGGCCAGGGGCTGCAGCATTGTCCTTGTTTTCTTTCCCATTCAGTTTCTCCATTTTTCGCCACTTGGCCCGGCGATTCTGGAACCACACCTACGGGGGAAAGGTGCTTGAAGAACTGGAGAAGAAGGGCAGAGACTCAGGCTTAGGTCCTGTCTGTTGCACAAGGAGCTACAGGACTTTGGAAGGTCACTCCAGCACTCTGCTTCTGAGGCCTCTGTCAGGCTGGTTTTGTCAAAAGTCTGCAGTGCCTTCTCCTAATGCTCTCAGGCTGTGGCACTCTGGAAACAGTCAGGGACACAGCCACTTCTGAGGCCTCAATTCAGCTTCTACCCAGGCTGCCCCTAAGCACTTACTCTCCTATTCAAGAGTTTCAATGGTAGGCCCTCCGCCAATCCACCCTGCCACCAGGGAGCCGGCCCCCTTTACCATGATGCGCTGGGGAGTCACCCCCACCGTCTGGGCAATCTCCCGGCGTTTATCACTGTCAGGATAGTGGTCTTCTTGGAATATCCTCTCTAGCTCCTCCAGCTGATCTGAAAGAAGAAGAAACTTGTGTGAAGAGGACAAATGCCAGTGACAGGCAGGCAAAGAGAAAGAGAGATGCTCACCAAGTATCTCCAACAGATGGGGCCACTGCCCCTAACCCAACACTTTCCCAAAGCCTTTTTCCTATTGGGCTGGGCCTTCTCACTCTTGAGTGCTATAGCCGAGAGCAGTATGTTTACTTTCCTTACTTTTCTACCCTGGTCATTTTCTGTTTTTCTTTTTTAGATGGAGTCTCACTCTGTCACCCAGGCTGGAGTGCAGTGGCGCAATCTCACCTCATTGCAACCTCTGCCTCCCAGGTTTAAGCGATTCCCCTGCTTCAACCTACCAAAGAGCTGGGATTACAGGCACAGGCCACCACATCTGGCTAATGTTTGTATTTTTAGTAGAGGCAGGGTTTCACCGTGATGGCCAGGCTGGTCTCCAACTCCTGAATTCAGGTAATCCACCTGCCTCAGCCTCCCAAACTGCTGGGATTACAGGCATGAGCCACTGTGCCCAGCTCCAACCTCATTTTCTGATGTGATAACCCAACCTTCCCTCTGAAGGTCAGAGATAGTGGCACTACCACGGCCCAAGAGAGAATCCGGGACGAAGTGACGTACAAACTAACCACATCCCTCGGGTCTCCTGGGGGTAGATTCTTCGCACAGCCCCACCTTTTCCCAGGATGATCCCAGATCTCTTCAGTTTCCTCTCTTTAGGGACTTACCTGAGCGGTATAGGGTTCGTGTCTTTTTCTTAAGTTGGCAAGTCACTTCCGGGGGCCCCTGCTTCTGGTCTTTGTTTTGGTTGCTCTGTGCCAATGTACTGAGGAGGTTGGCCAGGTGGCAGGGCCCCCGGCCTGACCCACAGGGCACTGGGTTGTGTGTGGCACGGGCTGAGTTAGGGGCACCAGGAGATGATGTTGGGGCCAATCCCGTGGCGTTGGGCTTTTTCTGCTTCCCGGGGGCTGGAGAATAGGACCTCTTTCCTGTCTTCACCTCGCCCACCGGGAGGGAGCAATCTTCCCCCGGCGCCTGGGGCCTGGAGCGGGCTACCGTTCTGTCTTTGTGGAGAGCCCTGGAGCGGGGGGGCGGGCACGGTTTCCCAGCATCAGCCCTAGTGGCTTCTCCAGAGACTGCTAGCGGCTTCTTCTCTCCTGAGATGGTGCAGGAGGGTGGCGGTTCCTCACTCTGAGTGTCCTGAGCATGAGGGGCTGAGCCCCGGAGCAGTTCCTCCTCCCGGGGTCTGGCAGCCAGGGCCTTCTCTGCAGCTTCCTGGCCTGTGGGGAGCCAACATCCACTGACCTTAGCATCAGGGAGAAGGAAGAACTGGCCAAGAGGAAATGTTGCTTCCTGCTCTGCAAACGGTTTGATCTTAAGCTTTAATTTGTCTACCTATCAAATGGGGTAATAATTCCACACTTACCTTCCTAGCTTGACTCTTGTGAGGATTAAATCAGATAACCCAACTTCTTTCAAAAATCTAGACAAATGCATGCAATTCTGAGAAGGCCTTAGTTCATGGTATCTCCTAATTTGGGAGTGTTCACTCCCTGTGAGTTCCCTTTTTCCCAGACACCAGGGGTATGAGTTTGAGGGACTGTTCAGGTATCTCCAAGGGATCATGTTGGGGCTGGGGGTGGACCAGGAAGACAAAGAGAAACAGATTGACAGGGATTCTGCTTCTCCCAAGGCGAGATGCTGTTCCTGCTGCATCATTATTAACATAGGCATTATTGCTTGGAAATGGGACAAGGCAGGATTCGATCATCTCCAGCAGCTGAGGCAAGAACATCAAAAGAGATAACAGGGACAACCACGGAACTCTGTCTCTGCCAACCCTACTCAGCCCCATACAGGCCCCCCCACCAACCACCACCCAGCATGTCCATTTCCTCCCGCTCCCTGCAAAGCAAAATCTCAGTCTCTGGTCAACCTCTTTTTCGAGTAAGGAAACCCAGCTAGAACTAAAAATCCTACCATTTATCCCTAAAGCTTGGCTTCCTTTCTTTGAGCTGACTGATGCATCGGGAGCTTACCATGTTCCAGGCATGGCACTAAGCACCTTTCAAAGATTGCACAGTGCATATTTAACCTCTGTGAGAACGGCACTGCTAATATTCCCTTCTAACAGATGAAGGAATGAGGATAAGACAGCAATGTGTCCAAGATCACACAGCACCCTGAGCACATACTCTGTGTACTTAATCACGACATGGAGTCCTTCCTGGGGCCATCAAATGGTCCCCCCACTTTCACCTCCCAACTGACTCATAACCCCAAGAACCCTGAGCTCAGGGAGCTGCTTTATCATTTCCAACTAAATTGGAACATTTGTAATGAATGCTTAGTAACGACTAAGCTATTGTTACATTAATGAAAATTGCATGAGATAGGTCTTAAGGAATAACTTTGTTGTTGTTGTTGTTGTTGGTTTTGTTTTGCTTTGTTTTTTTGAGATGGAGTCTCACTCTGTTGCCCAGGCTGTAGTGCAATGGTGCAATTCTGGCTCACTGCAAACTTGGCCCCCTGGGTTCCAGAGTGCCTCTGCCTCCAGAGTAGCCGGGATTACTGGTGTGTGCCACCACACCCAGCTACTTTTTGTATTTTTAGTAGAGATGGGGTTTTGCCATGTTGGCCAGGCTGGTCTCCAACTCCTGACCTCAGGTAATCCACCAGCCTCAGCCTCCCAAAGTGCTGGGATTACAAGCATGAGCCACCGCGCCTGGTCCTAGGAATGACTTTCTAACAGAGTGTCAAGGAAGAAGGTCATGGTCAAGGGTGCCCTTCCAAGTCCCTTCCTAGGAGACAGGCTGGACCCGACTTGCATGAGAGGGTCTGGGCTGGTGAAGAGGATGCACAGGCCTCTATGGAGTGAAGGGACAAAGCTGGCTGGTGGTGTGGGGAAGCAGGGACAAATCTGTTTTACAGCATTTTAGGAGAGCTTGTACTGTAGCAAAAAGCCTGGTACCCAGCACTGTGGGTGCTCCGTAAACACTTGTCCTATGGGAGTGATGTGCCCTTGTAAGAAGGGGACAGGTGTCAGACCCCAGACTGGAAGGATCCTGGGGCTCCCAGGGTTCTCTCCCCAGGGCGTTGGGAGATTGGAGGAGGCGGGGGGATGGGTTGCAAACCCAAAGCTCAGGGGCAGTGAGGTCGGCCTCCTCCCACCCTACCCCACCGACTCCACCCGGCCCTTGGCCTACTGAAGCTCTTAGGTCGGCTAACGCTGAACTGGTGATCACAGGCCCCCCCAATCCCACAGCCCCCAAAGCCTGACCCCCTCGCAGGACAGGGTCTCCACACTCACCCCGCGGTCCCTGGCAGGGATCCTCTGTGGGTTCCATGGCCTGGACTCCCGCCGCTGCGGCCGGCCCGTGATGCACAGGCGCGGCCTAATGAAGCCTCACCGGGC
>NW_012103865.1:2001693-2027894 GCF_000951045.1 Mandrillus leucophaeus
TTTTTAGAAGAGACGGGTTTTCACCACGTTGGCCAGGCTGGACTAGGACTCCTGACTTCAAGTTAACCTCCCGCCTCGGCCTCCCAACGTGCTGGGATTACAGGCGTGAGCCACGGCGCCGGGCCCCGGTACTGATCTGAGGGTCTCCAGCGCACAAGGGCTGCACCAGATGATGACGAAGGAGCTGAAAGAGCCACAGACTCCGTAGATCGGGTGCAGTCCACAGAGGAACTTCAGGTACAGTCAGAGGCGGCCCTGCCAGGGACGGTGTGGTCGCTGTGTTCTCATCCATTTGATGTTTCGATTTTATTCTCTGAAAATAGAAGGGACTTTCTATACGGTAGATCTCACGGCGGGGGGTGGGGGGGAGGACCCTCATGATTCCTAGTTCACAGAATGTTTCTTACCATCTTTATACAAGCAAAATCAAAATTTAAAAATTCTCGCCTCTTCTCCTGAGCGGGGAGGGGTAGAAAGTGGGAGGGCTGGTCAGATAGAAACAGGTGCTTGGAGCTGGGTGGGGAGCGGGCGGCCTGGAACAGAATCCAGGTGTTTTGCTTTAAGGATTTAAAAGACTTTGGACACCACGTGCTTTCATGCTGAAATCAGCTGTGGGTACATTTTCCTATTCCTTTAATTGCCTTGAGGGGCTTGGCCTACACATGTGGACTTTGGAGGATGGTGAGAGATTTAGTTCTTTCTGAAACACAAAAATGTAAACTAACTTCGAATATGATCAAGACTTCAGGCATCCCCTGTTTCATTCCATGCCTTCCATAACGTGGACAGCCTCTGTTTCATGAGGCGTTCAGGCAGATGGGGCCCAGTTTCTCTGCTAGAAATGAAGCATTCCAGGACAAGTGAGCAAGGAGTTGTGGGGCACTGACGTTGCTTCCAGGCACATTTGATGATGAAAAATCAGGACCATTTGGTGGCGACATGGTAAATGGAACCCAGGCACGTCCTTGCTCACAGAAGCTTACCGGTGGAGGGGAGATCATCAAATGATCATGTCAGGATAGTGTGGTCAGTGGTGAGTTAGAAGTATGAAAGGCTACGGAGTATGAAAGTATGGAGCATGGAGGAGCAGGAACCCCTTCTGGACTAGGATGGAAGCTTCTTGCAGAAGGCGACACGTGGGCTATGAGCTGTGGAGTTTACCACATCACAGTCCCACTTAAAACCTGACAGTGACCCCTGACTGCCAGCATGAATGCCAAGCTCTGAGATCTGAATCTTTCCCCTGGATCCTCAGCTCCCCTGTGTTACCCACCGCGGTATTTCAGTGGTGTTGTGTGTGTCTTTTTTGGCCTAATGTTTCTTAAAGAATGTTCTTAAAACCCCCTGGATCAGAATTTCTTAGGGAATTTGTTTAAAATGGGGGTTCCAATCCCCAGAAATCGTAATTGGCTGGTCCAAGGAGGTGCCCAGAAACATCCATTTGAAGCCCCTCAGGTAATTTTTGTACATTGCAGAGTTTGAGACGCTTTTAGACTTTGCAAAAACAAAGTCAGTTAAAACTATCCTGTGGATAGGAGTAGGGGCAAGGGATGGTAGGGGCCTGTGTGGGGAAAGGAAATGACCTTTTGTCCATTACTGAGGTGTCTACTGCAGTGAGAAGCGGGGTGCAATTAATTTCTTAACAGATTATCCTATCACATTAAACTGAAAATAAGTCATCCTTCTCTGCCATCGTTAATGTTGTATTTCCTCTCTCTGGCTGACTCCTCTCTGCCAGGGTGAAGGTCAGAAAGCAAAGATCCAAATTCCCCATAGGCTATATGGCACCCTTCCACAAACTGTGAAAGATACAGGTTCTAACTCTGCAACAGATTGGCATAGGGACTTACGGAATTTAAAATATTGACATTTTTTCCAACTGGGCACAGTGGCTCATGCCTGTAATCCCAGCACTGTTGGGAGGCCAAGGTGGGCAGATCACCTGAGGTCAGGAGTTTGAGACCAGCCTGGCTAACATGGTGAAACCCTGTCTCTACTAAAAATACAAAATTTAGCTGGGTGTTGTGGTACACGTCTGTAATCCCAGCTACTTGGGAGGCTGAGGCAGGAGAATTGCTGGAACCCAGGAAGCGGAGCTTGCAGTGAGCCGAGATCGCACCACTGCACTCCAGCCTGGGTGACAGAGTGAGACTCCGTCTCAAAAAAGAAAAAGAAAAAAAAAATTGGCATTTTTCCAAACATAGAAATGAGGGATTTTTTTCCCCACAAATAATATAGTTGGATGTTTTTGTTTATTTACATGAAGAATTTTATTGGCTGCAAGTGAATTTTATCTAAGACGTACATTGCATGGGAAAATGTCTGATGAGTTTTGTTGGGAAGGTGTTGTGTTTTTGATATATCCTGTTAAGTCATATCTTCCATGGATCAACTTCAAATGAGGGAGGTTTGTCACGGAGGTTAAAATACTGGCTAGATGCAAAGAGACAGCTCAGTTGTATGGAGGACAATAAGGTATTGTTTTAGGGAAACTTGGGGCTATTTCTTCCTAAGTCCTGTTTGGTTGCATTTCATCTTTGTGATCAGCTGACTAGTTCATAGACTAACTCAACTTTGTTTAGAGGACAGGGAGGTATTTTTTAAATTTTTAATTTTTTTTCTGGTTTCTTAGTTTTCAGAGCCAGACTTTATACTATTACCACCATGTACTTAGCAAGAGCCATTTCTTCCAAAATCTTTTTTTTTTTCCTCACAGATATGAGAACACCAGAACAAAAAGGAAGGTGTCTGATACTAAAAAAAAAAGTAGTTAATTTTTTTCAGTCTATGAAGAGTAAGTGAAATAAGTGTTCTTGGTTCCTTCTCCCTCTCTCTCTATAATGAGAAAAATAACCAGAAGAAGGCGGCTGATTGAGAACATTTTTTGAAGCAAAACCACAAGGTAATGTGTTCTTGTTCTGTGGGCCACACCCCAGTGTAGGCAGCATCAGGTCATCGGAAGACCTAGTACCAGAAAGGCAAGAATAAGTTGTGAAAGACAAGCAGAAATCTGCACCGGCCCTGGCCAGGGAGATCATAGTCACAGCAAGTATGGGAGGTCAGGGCCCTCGGAAAACCACCAGGAAGAGATGACATGTCCAAGGCAGAGAGAGCGAAGGGAAGCCTGATCCAGGCACATGTTCAGGGACCAGCACTGCCAGAGCCTGGGCAAATGGCCGGATGATTGGATAGATACTGGGGACCGATGACAGGGAAAAAGTGAATGGTCCCAGAGACTGGGAGAGACACTGGCAACTGCCAAAGTCCCTGCCCAGGGGCTTCCTGTGGAAATCCCAGAAAAGGATGGTTTCAGGTTGCCTGTGAAGGGAATTAGGAACACCTGGCTAGAGTGGAAACTGCCGGGCAGGGCGAGGACAAGTTCTGGCGTGAATTAGCGTTGTAACTTCTAATGCCCTTGCCCCAGACACTCAGGATAATGTGCGTCTAACAAGAATGGTGACCGTGTTTTAAACATTTTTCTGCTGCTGCTAGTGTTTGCAATTAATCGCCACTGCTGGTGTTTTGTAATTTAGAACATACTTTCACATCCGTTCTAATTCTCTCCTCCTGATGTGCCTGACTTTTGCAGGCACTTTGTTCTTTCTATTGTATTCTAGTCTTCTCCAGGATTGCAATCGCGATTGCTAATTACAGCATGGCATACAAGGACCCCTCAAAACCCAGCCCCAACCTTCACTCAGGCTTCCTGTTTGGCTACCACCACTCCCCTGCCCCCACAGTCTCCCCTACTCTTCCAGATTTTTGTTCCAAGCTTTTACCCCTTAGAAATGGCCATGCCTTCTCAGGGTCACTGATCAAGCTGTTTATCAGCATGAAACATCTTTTTTTTTTTTTTTTTTTCCGTGGCAAAGTCTTACTCATCCTCCAAAACCCAACCCAAATATTCCCTTTCTGGGGAAGCCTAGCTTAGCCTTCCACAGCCAGAATTAACTGCTCCCTCCTAGGGCCTCCCCTTGTACTGTGTTTACATTTATATTACATCACTGCTCACAGGCTGAACTGATCAGGGCTTTGTGTATTCTCCACTGGATTGGGAGTTCTTAGATAGTAACATGCATCTATTCATGCCCGGTGCTTTCTTCTTGCTTTGTAAGTATCAACTGCTTGAGTTCTAACTACCCTATGAAGTTCTATTATATGGTTATCCCCATCTTACTGAAGACACTGTAGCATAAAGAGTTTAATACTTCTCCAAAGGTGACAGTGGCCACCTCAGATTTGAACCCAGTTAGTGTAGTTTCTGCCTGCACTCCTAAACACTAGCCTCCACTGTTTATTTGATTGTATCCATCACTATACTGGCATAGTGAATCCTGCATGGGGGATGGGTAAGTGACGAAAAGTTGACCATTGCCAGGAGTTAGGGAACAGGGGAGTGAAGTGGCTGTGAGTTCAAAAGCATAGCAGCAGTGATGGAACTGTTCTGAATGTTGGCTATAGCGGTGGTTCCACAAGTCTACACACAAGATAAAACTGCACAGAACTAAATACACACTAGTGCATGAAAACTGGTGAAATCTGAGTAAGGTCACAGATTGTATCAAGTCAGTTTCCTAGTGTGGTATTGTACTGGCATGACAGAAGATGTAAAACAGGAAAAGGGAATATGGAATCCCTGTATTATTTCTTACAACTGCATGTGAATCTACAATTATCTCAAAAAGCAGGAAAAAAGTTGATCCTAGTGTTCTGACCACAAGTTTGGTTCTCCTGGACTTGGTTAAATATAATTCACAGAAATAACATTTTGGTATAGTAGCATTATTAACCTTTGCTTGACGGTAATTTTAAAATATAGATTTAAATGATACCTACATATTTAACAGGGCTGTAGGTAGGCAAAGTAGAAGAATTTATATCTAATTTGTTCTAAAAGTAAAACAATAACATGTATCATAATAGGAATGCAAATTTATTAGAAAAAATGGCAAATACTGAACAATGAAAGGAAAAAGATGATATTTCTCATCAAACAACAGTATCAGTTATTAACAATTTGGCATATTTCCTCACAGGATTTTTTCCATTATTGCTGTTTTGTATATGATTTTCATGATTGTAATTACACTCCATATATAATTTCAAGCATTTCTTCCTTAAAATGTACTATGAAAAGCACAGTTCTGTATTGTTTCGAAGTCTTCAGAATTTATTGAGTGGCAGTACTGTAATTTAACTATTTTCCAACTGTTGGAGCAATCTTTTAACTTAAATATTATACATTTTTAAAAATTAAAAAGGCAAATTTGAAATAAAGCTTATATCTTTGTCCTGTAATGGCTTTTAAAAAATAAACACCTCTTCCACTTGGTTATTGGTCTATATATATATATATATTTTTTTTTTAATAGTCTCAAGCCCGTGAGAAGCCCTGAAGTTGTATATTTCACAGGAATAGACAGGCTGCCTGGCTGGTAAGTGGACAGCTAAGGGTAACTTCGAGAAGAATTCTGGGATTTTGAGTCATAAAGTTGACAGCCAGCAGGGCAGCTTAGCTTTAGTGAGAGGCAAGAATGTCCCTGAACAAGGTATTTTTTCCTCCTTCGGTATCTTCGGGCTGTACCAGTGGCTTGATAGATTTTTCTGATGTTTGAGTCTAAGGTCAGTGGATCCCAAGGGGGTGCTCTGCCAAGAGTCCTCAGTGTATGGGAAGACAACTTTGTCTTCTGTCCAGAGTGTGCTGCTCACAATTTTGCTGTTGCTTCTAGGACATGAGCTCACCCTCCTGGGCTTCGAAGCCATCCTTGTCTCTGGTGTCCCAGGTACCCTCCAGGTCTGATGATGTTAGTGTCAAAAGGAGAGTAGTGTCATGGCCAGCGGGTTCCTCTATCCTTTTGGGGCAACAAACTTTAGGCTCACTAACTTTACAGTGACAATCCTAAATCTGTAAAATTGAAGATACTTGAGCTTGTCTTTAAATATCTCCTTTGCTTGATGTCAACCAAGGGCAAGAGCAGTAGTGTGGGTTAGAAGCTGGGAGCGACTTCCTTTGCATGGAGGAGGGAATGGTGAAATATTAGGCTTGCGTTTAGTGAGGCGTGGAGATTAAACAATGATAGCAGACTAGATTGATTACCTGACAAATAATTAGGCCTGCAAAACCTGTCATTCCATTGGTTGGAAGGAAGCAATCAAACTGGATAGGCTATGAGATCCAGCCTTTGTTTTGTAAAGGGCTTCTGATCGTTTCTGTTTTACAAGCTGCATTGCTGCATGCTGCACATGTTATTAAGGTGGTGCAAGGGAGTGTAGGTTGTGAGTGGGCAACCTGGAGCTCAGTTAGGCTCTCATTCAGAGCAGTCATAAGGAAAAGGAGAGCAGAGCAACAGAGAGGAAGAAGCCATATTTGGAACTGGAGATGTACTAGATATCATTGGATATGCATTCTTGAATCAGGAGACCTAGATTATGATCTGAACTCTTAGAGATCCTCTTCCAAGGTCCAGTTCTTCAGCTTCTCTGTTGATGTGGGCTCCTGAGCAAGGGAAACACATCTCTCAAACTTAACCTGATTTTCAAACTGAATTCCTGATTCCCACCCCCAAACTTGTCACTCCTCCTGTCCTCCCGATCTTTGTATCCTCCACCCAGCTGGAATCACCCTTGATTTCTCTCTCTCACACAGTGTCTGTGGAAACTGCCAGATTATTCCTGTTGCCCTTTTTCTACTCCCAGCCCACTGTCACCAATTTTCCAGAGACTTGCATGTGAAAGTCTTAAAATGTACATTAAGGCCGGGCGCCGTGGCTCACGCCGGTAATCTCAGCACTTTGGGAGTCCGAGGCAGGAGGATCATGAGGTCAAGAGATGGAGACCATCCTGGCCAACATGGTGAAACCCTGTCTCCATTAAAAATACAAAAAAAATTAGCTGGGCGTAGTGGTGTGCACTTGTAATTCCAGCTACTAGGGAGGCTGAGGCAGGGCAATCGCTTGAACCCGGGAGGCTGAGCTTGCAGTAAGCTGAGATCGCGCCACTGCACTCCAGTCTGGCTAAAGAGTGAGACTGTCTCAAAAAAAAAAAAAGAAAAAAAGAAAAAAAAATGTAAATTAAGTCACATATGTTTTTCTCCTATTTGTATGCATCAGTGATTTTCTAGTGTACTTAGAGGAAAATTAAAACTTCTTGCTGTGATCCTGTGTGATCTGGCTCCAGTTTCCCACCCTAGCTTCATCTCAGGTGACTCTTCAGATCTTTCAAGCACTTGAAATAGATCAAATTTTCCCATTTCAAGGGGTTCACATACACTGTTCCTGTGCTTGGCCAAACTCTTCTCTTTGTTCTTGTGACTAGTTCATAGCCAAGATTTAGTTTAAATGATATCTCTCAATGTCAATTATTTCAGCCACATTATCTACTTAACATTTGCCTCCTGATATTTTCTTGTTGTATCCGTTACAACTCTTAACACAACATGTAATTACATGTTTATTTGTTTACAATCTACCTCTTTTACTATATTTTAAGTTTCATGGGTACAGAAACTATCCCAGTTTGTTTCAACAATGTATACCTGTGTATAGGACATATCTAGCACAGTGGCTGGGCTCTAAGTGTTAACTATTTGTTGAATGAATTAATAAATGAACTAATAATGTGGACCTTTTAGTTGGAAGAGAGAAGATTATCAGATTCATGATACATGTTGCAGTTTTGGGAAGTTCACAATTTGATACATTACAGGTATTTGGTAAGCACATTAAGTTAGAATGCTTCCTGAAAATACGGGTTGGCCATTTTGAGAGCTGAAGAATCCAGAAACTAGGGATAAAATGTGGCATTTCAATATCCGTTCTAGGGAATACAATGAGACTTCACTATACTTTGGTAAAGTCCATAGTCACCAGAGGCCATTGCTTTTCAGAGGCTGAGAAGAGAAGCAACAGCTAGAGCTACAGCCCATTAGGGCTGGTACAGTCTACAAAGATGGGCACAGACAACCAAAAAATGGCTTTGTAGGCTTCGTATAGTTGAATCTCGCTTTTTAAAATTCAGTCTGACAATCTCTACCTTTTGATTAGGGCATTTCGACCACATATAAAATTTGTTGAACCTGTAATTCCAGCACTTTGGGAGGCCAAGGCAGGCAGATCACGAGATCAAGAGATCGAGACCATCCTGGCCAACATGGTGAAACCCCATCTCTACTAAAAATACAAAAATTAGCCTGGCATGGTGGCACATGCCTGTAATTGCAGCTACTCCGGAGACTGAGGCAGAATCACTTGAACCCAGGAGGTGGAGGTTGCAGTGAGCCAAGATCGCACCACTGCACTCCAGCCTGGCGACAGAGCGAGACTCTGTCTCAAAAAAACAAAACAAAAAAAAATTATTGATATGGTTGAGTTTAAATTTATGATCTTAGTGTTCTTTTTCTATTTGTCACATTTGTTCTTATTTCCTCTTTTCTGCTAATTTTTGAGTCGTTATTTTTATGATTCAATTTTATCTCATTTGTTGGCTTATTGAATATATTATTGATTTATAACATTCATTGATTTTTTTTTAGTGATTGCATTAGGACTTATAGGATATATGTTTAATTTATCAGAATGTGCCTTAAAGTGACATTAAATCACTTCATTGAAACATAAGACCTTACAACATTAGACTTTTATTTGTTTGTTTTAATGCAGAGTCTCGCTCTTTTGCCCAGGCTGAAGTGCAGTGGTGCGATCTCAGCTCACTGCAATCTCCGTCTCTTGGGTTCAAGTGATTCTCCCAGCTCAGCCTCCTGAGTAGCTGGGATTACAGGTGTGCACCACCATGCCCAACTAATTTTTGTATTTTTAGTAGAGACAAGATTTCACTATGTTGCCCAGGCTGGTCTTGAACTCCTGACCTTAGGTGATGTGCCCGCCTTGGCCTCCCAAAGTGCTGGGATTACAGACAACATTAGACTTCTGTGTCTCCCCTCTCAGCCTTTGTGCTATCGTTATACAGTTTTCTTCTACGTGTTATAAACCCCACAACACGTGGTTATTTTTTTATTTCAATGGTCAGTTATCTTTAAAAAATATTTTCAAAATAAGGAAAAAGAGTATTCTGCATTTGCTTACATATTTACCATTTCCAGTGCTGCATCCTTTGGATAGATCCAAATTTCCACCTGATATCATTTTCCATGTTAAAGGAATGTCTTCAAGATTTCCTGTAGTAAAAATCTGGTGGTAATTTCTTTCAGCTTTTATATTTGTGATTGGTGTTTATCTTGTCTCCATTTCTGAGAGCTGGGTATAGAATTCTATGCTGATATGTTTTGTTGTTGTTTCTTGAATATATAAAGATGTTAGTCCATTTTCTTCTAACTTATATATTGTCACTAAAGAGAAAGCTGCTACCTTTGTCACTAAAGGGAAAGCTGCTATCACCAGGCTTTGTTTCTCTGCACAGGTGATTCTTGTCTCCAGCTGATTTTAATATTTTCTCTTTTTCACTGATTTTAAATAGTTTATGATGTGCCTTAGTGTAGTTTTCTTTATGTGTCTTGTGTTTGGGATTCATTTAGCTTCTTGAATTTGTGAGTTTATAGTTTCCATCAAATTGGGAGAATTTTTTCATTATTTGTTCAAATATATTTTTTTCCATCCTTCTCTCTCTCCCTTTCTTTGGGGCCACCGATTTTACGTATATTAGCCTTTTGAAGTTGCCTTATAATTCCCTAAAGCTGTTCATGTTTTTTGTTTCTATGTTTCGTTTTGGAGAGTTTCTATTGCTATGTCTTCAAGTTTTGTAATTTTTTCTTATTCAGTGTCTGTAGTTATTATATCCAGTTTATTTGTCATTTCAGACATTAACTTTTTTCATCCCTAGATGTTTGATTTGGGTGTCTTATATCTTCAATGTCTAAACATGAAAATATTCTCCTTTACCTTCCTGAATGGATGAAATGTCCTTGTCTAATGTCCTTGCTTTAATGTCCTTGTCTACTATTTTTATTTCTAGTTCTATCAATACTTTTGTTCAGATTATGGCTCATTTTTTTTCTGCTTCTTTGCATGGCTGGATGTGTTTTATTAGATGCTGTACATTGTAACATTGTGAATTTACTAGATTTACTGTGTGAGAGTGTGTGTGTGTGTGTGTATGTAAGGGTGTGTGTGTGTGCTTGTGTGCTTGTTCTGTATCCTGTTACTTGGAAGTACTTTCATCCTTTCAAGACCTACTTTTTAAGTTTTTTTAAGATAAAGAAGGCTTCCATCTAAGGCTAATTTTCCCTACTACCAAAGCAATATATTCTAAATACTCCACTCAATGCCCCATGAATTACAGTGTCCTTCCATACCGACTGGTAGAAATCCAAACTATTCCTGGCCCTGTGTGAACTTTACTGGTTATTTTACCTTTTCTTTTTAATTGGTTCTTTCCTGGCTAGGGTAGTTTCCTCACACACCTGCAGTAATTAGTCCCCATCTGAGGGTTCTCTTGCTCCATCCTTCTCTCCTTCAGCTCCTGTCTGGGTGTTCTCCTTCCCAGTACCCACCCAAATTCTCAATTCTGTATCCTCAACTCAGGTAGACCACCCTCTGGCCTGAAATCTGGAACTTTCCTCTAGACAATAAGCCACAGTAATTGTGGGCTCATCTTGTTTCCTTTTTCTCAAGAATGATTGTTTTGTACTGGCTGTTGTCCAATATCTGAAAATCATTGTTTTACATATTTTGTAAAGTGTTCTAATTGTTTGGATGGTAGGGTAAATATGGTGTCTATTTGCCCATTTTGGCTGGAAGATGAAGTGCCCACAAACTATACATTTTGACGAGTTCTTCACCGTGTACAGGATAAAGTTCAAAGTCATTAGTTTAGCATACTTAGTACATTACAAGCAGACTTCATGACAATCCCCTACCCACACCTCACCCACTTCTAGTAACTCAAGACAGCATGCCACATCTTGACCATATCCGTACTTTTTCATGTCTTAGTGTATTGCACATGCTCTTGTCTTTGCCTAGAATGACTTTATTCCCCTGTATCTTCCATCTTTCCAAATTCCACTTGTTCCCCAAGACCCAACTCAATTACCAGTCCCTCTGTTAAATTTTACCGGACCTGAGTGTTAGTTGCTACAGGATATGATTTTATTACTTTCTTAGGACACTATTATGGAGTGTTGTTATTTGACTTACACACCTGATGGAGATGTCTTCGTCTCCTCAAGGGCAGTAACCTCAACATCGTATATTCACATTTTCATCTCCCAGCCAAGCTTAGTGCCTGACTTAGGTTCTTGGCAAATGTCTACTTCTGAATGAATGCCCTGTCACAGTGCATAATCTTGCTTTCTGAAATAGTATTGGCTTGCTTATTTGGAGGAATGTGGGAATGATTTAAAAAATAAAACTTGGACTGGAATAGCCGCCATGGTCTAGCAGGTGTTCTGTGTTATGTTAATCACGGAGGATGCTGGGCAGGTGCTGGTTCTCTTCTAAGCCTTTAGCTCAGCATTAAAACAATTCATAGCCAATAGCTGGGATTTTTCTCTCGCAGATGGTGGAGTTCCGTGACTTACATCTGGGAGAGGTAAGTGCAGGAAGAGTTGTTCTTTGGAAGTTCCATAAAGGGAATATAATCACTTCCAAAGCATCAGCTTCAACTGAAAGAGCTGGAATCAGCTACTTCTGGCCTGATCGAAGCTGGTATCTTAAGCAGCTATGTCTCAGGTATGCCCTGAACTGCCTGGGGCATGTGTCTCGGTATAATGTATATTAGGGATTCAAGATTCTTAACTGTTCTTGAAGGCTAACAATTTAGGAAAGAGCAAACATTTTGGAAGCCCACCTCCTTATTCAAGAGGGAGAAGCGTAATCAGTTATGTCTCAGAATAAAACAAAGTCCACCAGAATGCTACACACACACACACACACACACACACACACACACACACACACACACACACACTCCCTTACTCTCTGTCTCTCTCTGTCTGTCTCTCTCTCCTGAGTTTAGTTGCCTGCCAGACAAAGGAGCATATACCGTCAACAAAATTCACTGAATACTTAACAGGAGGGAGTCAAGGTGAGGATCAAAAGGCTCTATTCACTAGGAAGGGGCTTCAAGGTGGTTATACTAAGCAGTGATTGAAAGCTCCATTTCTGAATGGAACAAAATGAGTTCTTGTTTGCACATGTTTGGCTTAATCATGTTCCATTAGTCAAAGTGTTCTGTACTTTGGTACACTGGTTCTGACATACCAGATTACTCACAATTCTGAGTCCTTTATCAGCTTGGGATGTTGGTTTGCTGAAAGTTCATGGTTGTTTAATGACTTCATCTGATTGGAAACAGTCTTGATGAACCTAACACTCAGTTTTGACTTCTTCTATGCACATGTAGCTATAAATGCAAAATTGTCCTTTTACACATGTTATCATGTGATTTATCCCATGTAGAATTTGTGCAGGGGGCATACCTGATTTAGCTTGGAGAAGGGCGCAACACGAACTGTATATTGGCAGGGGAAAATTAATGATATTCGATATATAAAACTCTGGAAAAATATAATTTATCAAATGCTGAAGAAAAGAATTTGGGCTTTGCAGTAGGGAAGACTTAGTTTTGCACCGCAATTTGGTCACTGATTTTCTGAACACGTTTGTCTTAATCTCAGTTTTTTTCATATAAAACAGAAAATATCAGTCTTAACAGCTAATGGGATGATTAAATGAGATGATGTATGTAAGCCAGCTCCCTCAGTGTCCTACCTGCTTCTCATGGGATAAACAGTGAATAGCTGATAGCTTTTCTGTGGAGCAAACCTCCACCTACATGCACACTGTATATGTGAGTGCCTCCACTGTCCCTGCATACCCTCCTGCACTCTTTGCCTCCTTCTGACAATGTCCCTTCCACTTCTATACTTGCAACCCCCTTTTCATATATAACTTCTTTTATTTCTTGTTTCTCCCTGAAAACACGCTATTTGCAGATCCAAAAGATGACCTTAATTCATAGTCTTCATTAAAATTAGATTCTATTATAACTTCAGTACAGCGTTCCTGTTTATTATAAGATTCTGAATGCTTGGTGTTGGAAATTAGACTGCCCTGAGGAAGGCAAATCATCAAATGCAGGGGCAAAAGAGTTTTAGATTTGGTAACATCAGAGAACTAGTGTCTTAGATGTCCAGAACCAGTGAGTATTACTCCCTTCATTTTCTATCCCCAATACAGGGCCCTACATGGCCTATAGCATAATTCTAATTTTACTCAAATGGCAAAGATCTTCTCTGATACACTCAGAACACTGTGGAATATTTGGTACTTGTTGGCCAAGGCTGGAAGATCTGTCCTTCTTTCTGTGCACAGGAGAAAACAGTGACATTTGAGACCAAGGAATGTGTGTGATTATAAACCAACAAATGCTCAAGTTTCCATAAAACAAGATGGAGAACTGGGTACCCTATTTCATTAAAAACAAAAAACAAAACAACAAAAAAAGTATATGCCTTTGAGAATATGTAAGAATCCTGGATATCTGGCCCTGAAGTCTGAGGGACTTTCTTCACCATTTTCTTACCAAATCTAGTTTAAAGCTTTCTCTAATGCATTTGAAGAATTTTTCTAAAGGAGTGACAACAGTACATGGTACAAAGTGGCTTAGAGTGACTGTAATGTTGTTTTGCAACATTTTAGGCAGGATTAGGACTATAATATTCATTACTGTTTGATATGGTTTGGCTCTGTGTCCCCACCCAAATCTCACCTTGAATTGTATTCCCATAATTCGCACATGCTGTGGGAGGGACCTGGTGGGAGATGATTGAATCATGAGGGTGGATTACCCATACTGTTCTCATAGTAGTAAATAAGTCTCACGAGATCTGATGATTTTATCAGGGGTTTCCACTTTCGTGTCTTGCTCATTCTCTGTTTGCCTGCTGCCATCCATGTAAGATGTGATTTGCTCTTCCTTGCCTTCCACCATGATTGTGAGCTTCCCCAGCCACATGGAACTGTAAGTCCAATTAAATCTCTTGCTTTTGTAAATTGCCCAGACTTGGGTATGTCTTTATCAGCAGTGTGAAAACAAACTAATACACTGTTTGTTCAAAAAGAGCCATCCATGAAAGATGTGTACAGTGTGAACCTTATGAAAGAGGAAACAGAATATTGCAGTGTGACTAGGACAGGATATGTTATGCTGCATTTTAAGAAAATGAATCCTCAAATCCCAGAGTCTTGAAACAACACAGCTAATTTGTCTCTCATAGTACATGTCCATCACTGGTCAGCAGGGCATTCTGCTGCATGTACACAAAGGCCCAAGCTGACCATCTTACAGCTCCTTCATCTGGAGAGCATATCTTCCTCCTCAGCCCTGCCAGCAGGAGAAATGACGGCCGTTCAACTGCCTCAGCTTCTTCTGTCTCTATCTCTCCATTCTTCCTGAAAACTTACTATCTGCAGGTCCAAAAGATGATCTTTATTCATATTCCTCATTGGGAGAATGGAAATTGAAAATTGACACCCCTCCCTTCTGCTTATATTTTGTTAGCCTGAACTAGTCTATGGTCATGATTAATTGGAAGGGCACTGGGAAATGTGTGAGAAAATGAAATATTTGGGACAACAGTATTGTCTTTGCCTCAGCCTGCTCTTTTGATCACTGAATATCTATTTATACCCTATATTAGTCCATTTTCCCACTCCTAATAAAGACATACCCAAGACTGGGCAATTTACGAAAGAAAGAGGTTTAATGGACTTAACAGTTCCACATGGCTGGGGAGGTTTCACAATCATGGTGGAAGCCAAGGAGGAGCAGGTCACATCTTACATGGATGGCGGCAGGCAAAGAGAGAGCTTGTGCAGGGAAACTCCCCTTTTAAAAACGTCTCATGAGACTTATTCACTATCAAGAAAACAGCATGGGAAGCCTGCCCCCATGATTCAATTACAACCTGTGGGGATTTGAGATGAGATTTGGGTGGAGACACAGTCAAACCATATCATTTAGTCCCTGGCCCCTCTGAAATCTCATGTCCTCACATTTCAGAACCAATCATGCCTTCCCAACAGTCCCTCAAAGTCTTAACTCATTTAAGCATTAACTCAAAAGTCCACAACCCAAAGTCTTATCTGAGACAAGGAAAGTTCCTTCTGCTTATGAGCCTGTGAAATCAAAAGCAAGTTAGTTACTCCCTAGAAACGATGGGGGTACAGGCATTGGGTAAATACAGCCATTCCAAATGGGAGAAATTGGCCAAAAGAAAGGGGCTAGAGGCCTCATGCAAGTCCAAAATCCAGTGGGACAGTCAAATCTTAAAGCTCCAAAATGATCTCCTTTGACTCCATGTCTCATATCGTAGTCACACTGATGCAAGAGGTGGGTTTTCATGATCTTGGGCACCTATGCCCCTGTGGCTTTGCGGGGTACAGCCTCTCTCCTGGCTGCCTTCACAGGATGGTGTTGAGTGTCTGTGGCTTTTCTAGGTCCATGATACAAGCTGTCAGTGGATCTACCATTCTGGGGTCTGGAAGATGGTGACCCTCTTCTCATGGCTCCACTAGGCAGTGCCCCAGTGGGAACTGTGTGTGGACACTCTGACCCCACATTTTGCTTCTGCACTGCCCTAGCAGAAGTTCTCTATGAGAGCCCCGGTCCTGCAGCAACTTCTGCCTGGGCATCCAGGCATTTCCATACATCTTCTGAAACCTAGGCAGAGGTTCCCAAACCCCAATTCTTGACTTCTGTGCATTTGCAGGCTCAACACCATGTGGAAACTGCCAAGGCTTGGGGCTTGCACCCTCTGAAGCCACAGGCAAGTCCTGCTTTGGCCCCTTTCAGCCATGGCTGGAGCGGCTGCAATGCAGGGCACCAAGACCCTAGGCTGCACGCAGCACAAGGACCCTGGGCCCAGCCCACAGAGCCATTTTTTCCTCCTAGGCCTCTAGGACTGTGATGGGAGGGGCTGCTGTGAAGACCTCTGATACGCCCTGGAGATGTTTTCCCTCCATTATTGTCTTGGGGATTAACATTTGGCTCCTCATTATGTAAGCAGATTTCTGCAGCTGGTTTTAATTTCTCCTCAGAAAATGGGATTTTCTTTTCATTGTATTGTCAGCCTGCACATTTTCCAAACTTTTATGTTCACCTTCCCTTATAAAACTGGATGCTTTTAACAGCACCCAAATTACCTCTTGAATGCTTTGCTGCTTAGAAATTTCTTCCACCAGATATCCTAAATCATCTCTCTCAAGTTCAAAGTTCTATACATTTCTAGGATGGGGCAAATGCCACCAGTCTCTTTGCTAAAACATAACAAGAGTCACCTTTTCTCCAGTTCCCAACAAGTTCGTCATCTTCACCTGAGACCACCTCAGCCTGAACTTTATTGTCATATTGCTACCAACATTTTGGGCAAAGCCATTCAACAAGTTTCTAGGAAGTTCCAAACTTTCCAGCATTTTCCTGTCGTCTGAGCCCTCCAAATTGTTCTGACTTCTGCCTGTTACCCAGTTCTAAATTCGCTTCCATATTTTTGGGTATCTTTTCAGCAACATCCCACTCTGCTGGTACCAATTTTCTATATTAGTCCATTTTCATGCTGCTGATATATCCAAGACTGGGCAATTTACAAAGATAGAGATTTAATTGGATTTACAGTTCCATGCGGCTAAGGAGGCCTCACAATCATGGTGGAAGGCAAGGAGAACCAAGTCACATCTTACGTGGATGGCAGCAGGCAAAGAGAGAGAACTTGTGCAGGGAAACTCCCCTTTTTAAAACCATCAGATCTTGTGAGACGTATTCACTATCATGTGAATAGCATGGAAAAGACCTGCTCCCAAGATTCAGTTACCTCCCACCAGGTCTCTCCCACAGCCTATGGGAATTTGAGATGAGATTTTGGTGGGGACACAGCCAAACCATATCACTTCCTTATTCCCAATTTCCATGGACAACCTAAAACTTCAATTTGATCAATGCATCTGGCACCCATTCCAGGATCACTGAATGCTATACAATAGTTACCATATCAGGTTAGGACCTGGCTCTTCTTGGTCTGCAGATCTAAGAGCTAAGAAGATGAGTTTTCTGCTGCCCATATAACTAGTACCCAGTGGTAAAACAAGAACAGATTAACATCAATAAACACATTCTGGAAAGCCAAGAATGGAAGTTATGAGCATGCACTCTTCTGCTTTATTGGCCTCTTCTCACTAGAAAGAAGGGGCTCTTCCTCCACTTTCTGGCTTTTTCCGGCTGTCTGAAAGGGGTCTTATATTTCTAAGTATAATCTATCCCGCTGCATAATTAGTGTAAATGATATTAAAGTGTCTGGTGGGGAGGAGAGAGGCGAGTATCTTTGAAAGGGGCAAAGACATGTCCCAAGGAGGAAGAGGTCATGGTGGGAACCCAGGTACTGCTTTGGCGACATCTCAGCAGGAGGGAGAGGAACCCGACAGGTTGGCTTAGTTTGTATCTCAGGGAGGCCCAGGGGAACTGCCATTCCACCTGTTTTTCCTTTTTCAAGGCTCAGTCTTTCCTTTTTTCTTCCCTGCCTCCCTTACATATTTCTGGAGCACATGCTGTGTGCAGACAACATTTGGAAGTGGCCTGTGGATTTATCAGGGAATACGTGGCAGTTCTTACCCTGTTGGCACCAATAGTCTACTGGGAGAAATAATTATAATATTGTGTGATAATTCTTAAAATTAGAAATACTATCAATGTAATCTGGGAGGAGAGAAAAGGAAATGGCCAGCCCTAGAACATCGGTTTCTTCAGTGAACTCTTTATTAATTTCTGTATTGTGCTCTCCTGAATCCTTATCTCAAGAAACTCTTTGACTCTTTGTTTTTTGAATGTGCTTTCTCTGTCTCATATATTTGTACTTCTTTTTAATATCCAGAGGAATTTATTATGGGTCTGTTTTTGTCCCCTAGGGTTCTTCAAATCGTATAAACTGAGGTAGTACGAGAATTTATGGAAAAATATATAAGTAGCTCATAGATTCTGGCAGCAGTGAAAAACCAGACTTGGAAAATGGCTCAGCAGAAGAGAAGTTCCTCTTCCAGTAAGATTCTGGGTAGGGCATTACCATGGGAACCTTAATACTAGAGTGGTGGTTGCTGGGACATCTCAACTCTTTTTGCATCTTTAAGTCTTCAGTTCAACACACTAAGTCCTGAGTGGAAGCATCTAATTGACCTCACCTTGATGTGTGTTTACATCCTGGTCACTAGAGGGTAGGGGGAGGGAATAACTGGCTGCTTCTCCCATAGTGAGGGGTGGGGCCCTGCTCCCACCAAGATCCACACAGTAAAGTTTCTTCCAAAATAGGAGAGTATTTGGATATTGAATATATAGACAAGTAACTTCTCTCTCTGTCATTGCCTGCCTCCATTTTATCAGAAAATTCTGATTCATCCCAGATCTTTAACTCCAGCTCTGATCGTCTACACTTGTTTTTCCAAATGCATTCAGGGGCATCCTCTTGGGTGCTCCATAGGATAAACTCACATAGGATAATGACCAGGCACATCATCCGTCTTCCCCTTCTCGGACTATTTCTTTGAGAATCACCTGAGAAACGAGGTAAAAATGCAGATTTTCTAGACTTCCTCTCTCTCCTCTGCAATGCTGATTTTTGAGCTTCTGGAGGAAAGCCCAGGAGTCTGTCATTTTCAGCAGGTGGCCCAGGAAATTTTCAAACTAATAATGGCTGTGCTCTTTGGGAAACAGGGTTTTCATCTATTACAAATTTTCGCCAATGTTTTCTCTGCTGTATCTCTCAAGTCTTCCCAATCTTTTCCCTAAAACAGTATGTCTTCTCTATTGCAAAGACTACATTCAAGCCATCTTTATTACTAACTTTATACTCTATCTGTCCCACCATCACCAGTACAGAACTTCTTATAGGCCTCTCTACCTATTCTGTGGCGATAGCATCAGGGAGATCCAGGGAAACTACCTTCTACCTTCTGCATCCCTTGGAGTTTGTCTGTATTTCCAGAAATTGAGTTTTATGTGGCTGCTTTGGTTGATACAGTATGAGATAACTGGAGGCCAGACTCGGTGGCTCATGCCTGTAATCTCAGCACTTTGGGAGGCTGAGGTGGGAGGATCACTTGAGCCTAGGAGTTCAAGACCAGCCTGAGAAACATGGTGAGACCCCATCTCTACAAAAAATAAGAAAATTACCCAGGTGTGATGGTGTAAGCCTGTGGTCCAAGCTACTGGGGAGGCTGAAGTGGGAGGATCACTTGAGCCCAGTAGGTTGAGGCTGCAGTGAGCCATATTCATGCCACTGCACTCCAGCCTGGGTGACAGAGTGAAAACCTGTCTCAAGAAAAAAAAAAAAAAAGAAAAAGAAAAAGATAACTAGAAAGGCACAGGTACTGACCATTTAGAATGGGTACTGACTAGAAGCAATAGGTGACTGATGCAAAAGTGGCCTGAATCTTCATCACAGTAAATAGTAATACTTTGACTAGACTTCTGTTTCTGCAACCCAACAGGTTTTCACTAGGGCAGATTTGCACAGGTCATGCCATAAGTCAAATTATTTGTCAATGTGCCCTTCTGGCCCTGCTCAAGGGATGTTCTGTGTGACCTGCAGTGAATATTTACTCTCTTGTTTGGGCACAGTATGGGCACATTATGATCCAGCCCTTATGATCTCCTTTGGATCTTTCTTTTCAAGCGTGATGGTTTAAAGGATTGTTTTGTACTGTGGAACTATCCATAGAAAATTATTTTGAGGGTTCTTCTATTGTTCACTAGCCTGGCTTAAAAGTATGGCTTTACTTTCTGTCTTTATGGTAAGCGAGAGGTTAGAAGGATATGCTTGAATAAGGAGACTGCCTTCCTCTACACTGACAGTATTTTATTAAGAGGATTAGAACATTTTCTTTGTCTTGTATTTTATACATTGATATGATTTTATGTCTTCTCTCACCTTGAAACTTTCTTTGTAGATTTTAATTTAAAAGGTGAAGAAGTAGGCCTCAATTTCCTTGATTCTTTGAACTCTGAGTTGGAAGATGATGGTAGTAAATCACTGGAGGCTCAGAGGTGAGAGAGTACCATTTGTTCTGGGAGGACTCTACGTCGTAAATTTGTCCTTAGACTTACAAGAATGTTAAACACCAAAGAAAGAAGCCTACATCATCTCTATTCTCGACCTCGAGCGAGGATTAGCTTTGTCCTGGGCAGCCTGTAAGAACACACAGTCTCACTGCTCCCTTGCGTTTGTGCACTAAAGCTCTGCCCTTCATGGTCAGTCAGAGCAGTACAACCAACAGCTCAATGCCAAAGCTGAATAATATGGGAACGTATCCTGAGCACTTCCAATTTATTTAATAACGTATATGTGAATCTAGGTTCACATATTCAGATACGTGAGAAATACTATCTTTTTTTTTTTTTTTGAGATGGAGTTTCACTCCTGTTGCCCAGGGTGGAGTGCAATGGTGCGATCTTGGCTCACCGCAACCTCTGCCTCCTGGGTTCAAGCGATCCTCCTGCCTCAGCCTCCTGAGTAGCTGGGATTACAGGCATGTGCCACCATACCCAGCTAATTTTGTATTTTTAGTAGAGACAAGGTTTCTCCATGTTGGTCAGGCTGGTCTCAAACTCCCGACCTCAGGTGATCCGCCTGCCTCAGCCTCCCAAAGTGCTGGGATTACAGGCTAACATCTTTATTTATGTTCTCCAAATCAGTCTAATTAGAAATTGGGCATGTCATACTGAGGGGTTCTCTAGGGTCCTGGGCCTTATACAGGAGAGACCACCTACTTGTCTGTTATTTGTTCTTACAGATCATCAGGGACATCTGCTCTTCTTGTCTAAACATTCTCTTTAGGTCTGAGATCTCTCTGCTTGGGAAAACAAGATATTCTGTAAACTGGTTCGGTGGGCCTATCTCTGTAGAAGCAGCACAGTCCTCTTCTCTGAGGTCTTGCTTCTCCTCCCTGACACTCCCCACCTCCTCCGCGCAGGGACAGATCTTTCTTTTTGAAGCTCCTTCTTGCTGTCTGCTTTTTCTCTCCATTCTACAATTTCCCTGAAACCTTGTTCTTATACTGAATCATTAATGACAAAAATTTAGTTTCCCTTTCGTTGAGAACACAGGGACAAAGGCTCAGAAAGTGAGGGGTCTCTTTGCGTCTTATCCTTCTAGTGTAGCAAAGAAAAAAAATAAAGAAGGCTGATAGTAGAAGTCTCATATCCTAATAACCAGGCACTTGTTGAGTTCCTACTATATATAACACTCAGTACACTTTCCTTCTTGTGAATTGGTGCTAATGGTAGCTTAGGCACTCTGTTAAGCATTGAAGGCGTATGGTGGTCCTTGCCTACATCAGGTGGGGTCCAGGGTGCAGGTCAAAAAAATCAGTTTTTGCAAATTTAAGCAAAAGGGGCTGGGTGCATCAAAGAAGTCCCCACTCCCCCTCCGCCCCCAAACACTCAAAAAAAAAAAAAAAAAAAAAAAGAAAAGAAAAGAAAAGAAAAAGAAAAGAAAAAAATGATGTGGAGTTAGCCAGATGAATGAGAGAAAACTCTTAAGAAATATGTAGGGGCCAGGTACGGAAAATGAAGAAAGACAAATAACAATGAATAATCTAGGCTCTGCCCTCAAAGGCCTTTACAGCTCGGTGAGGAAATGGGCCTTTATATATGTAATACAAGGCAATGAATGAAAGGAGGCAAAGCTAGTCCCAGTTCTGCTTGGAAATTGCAGCATCAGGGCTTTTAGAAGAAAAGTTGGTCCTGAGTAGCATATAACCTTTAAATACTAACACATGGTAGAGTTGATGTTCAGATTATCTGGACAGGTCAAATCTGTCTGGACAAGGGAGAAGAGTAGGCTGCCTTGCGTAAACAGTAGAACATTCTAAATGGAGAAGCCACTTTAAAATTCTCTTCCTTGAAACCTTGCATGGTCAGTGGCAAAATGTCACAGCTGAGTTTGGAAGAAGACATACCATTTACATTGATTAAATCATTTTCATTAATCAGGGCAGTTAATATTGTAATGTTACAATATTACAATGTAATGCTACATGCTGGGTGGCTGTGTTGTTAGATACTATTGCTACTTATCAAATAGCAATACCTGATCAATCTGGAAGAATAACTTATTAAGGTGTTCATCTGTATTTTAGCATCATTGCTATAAACAAATCAGAAAGAATGGAAGCTATCATTTCTTTGTGGACAACTCAACCCTCTCACCCCACACACCAACATTTTCTTTACCTAACAAGCAGTAATTTGAACCCAAGACCAGGGATGGTAACAGTGCGGTGTTTGCTGTCCCTAGAGCAGATTTAGAGGAGTGCATTCCCTCAAATCTTTGAATCACAGTGTGGAGGAAAAAGGTAAGGGCTTTGAAGAGGCTGATGGGCCAAACCTGGAGGATAGTTTATCTGCAGTGAGAAAAGGGGTAAGTTCACCACACCATTTCTTTCTCTCTCTCTTTTTTTTTTTTTGTTATTTTTTGTCTCATAGTCATAAACTTAACTCTGCAATCCGGCTAGATGTGGAAGAGAATAAGGAAAATATGGAACTCAAAGAACTGTAGCAAGAGCACAAAGATTATAGGATGCTGAGAGCAAATAGGGTAGGGGGTGCTCTCCTGAGCTGCAAAAGGAATGGTCTGGTAGCTAAGGTAAAACACAAATCAAATTTATTAGATTCGCCCACAGTCAGCAGTGATGATCTTCTTGCTGGTCTTGCTATTCCTAGAACAGAAGCACTCCATGACTTCCAGTGTTCATGCCATCTTTCACCCTGCCAAAGACCACACGCCTGCCATCCAGCCACTCAGTTTTGGCAGTGCAGATGAAAAACCGGGAATCATTTGTGTTGGGTCCAGCATTTGTCATGGACAAGATGCCAGGACCCGTATGCTTCAGGATGAGGTTCTCATCATCAGATTTGTCCCTGCAGATGGACTTGCCACCAGTGCCGTTGTGGTGTGTGAAGTCACCACTCTGACACATAAACCCTGGAATAATTCTGTGAAAGCAAGAACCCTTATAACCAAATCCTTTTTCTCAAGTTCTCAGAGCAAGACAGTTTCCTGTGGTCTTTGGAACTTTGTCTGCAAACAGCTCAAAGGAGATGCTGCCCAAGGGTTTGCTATGGCGATGTTGAAGAATACTGTGAGGTTGAACGTGGCTAGTGGCAAGGGGCTCTGGGTAGCATGGGTGGCATATGCAAATCTCCCCCTATGACTATTTCATGTGTGTATGTATGTGTGTGTGTGTGTGTGTGTGTGTTTGTAATCTGTGAATGGTAAAGATCCATGCCCCATTTACACATTACTTCCTATTTGGTTAATAAAATTCTGTCTGATGTGTGAATGCCTGGAGTGGGAATAGGAGATTAACTCTGAGATCCATGCTCTTGAGGTTTATCAAGAAGGATTGCTAGGCCTAGGCTTAGAATAATGAAATACACCGCCCATCTGTGAATGAATGATGTGGGCTCAGACAGTGAGCATCTCAGCAGCAGTCTGCACTAAAGACTTTTGTGCCCCAAACATCACTGAGTTTGAGTTTCTCCGCATGCTGTTGCATGAGAGTTAAAGATCACATTTAATTTGATTCAGGTGTTATTACCAATAAACTGATCTATAAAGAAGTTGCAAGACTACTTGCAAGGGTATATTGAAATGAAGAAGCCAAGTTCTCTCTTTTTTTTTTTTTTTTTTTGAGATAGAGTCTTGCTCTGTCACCCAGGCTGGAGTGCAGTTGTGCAGTCTCGGCCCACTGCAACCTCTACCTCCTGGATTCAAGTGATCCTCGTGCCTCAGCCTCCCGAGTAGCTGGGATTACAGGCGTGCGCGACCATGCCTAGCTAATTTTTATATTTTTTAGTAGAGACAGGGTTTCACCATGTTGGCCATGCTGGTTTTGAATTCCTGACCTCAGGTGATCCACCCATCTTGGCCTCCCAAAGTGCTGGGATTGCAGGCGTGAGTCACCGTGCCTGGCCAGAAGCCAAGTTCTAATTGTGAGTTCTGTAAATACTGAGAGCTTTCTGATGTGGCTGTGGAATAGACTGGTGTCCAGTAGAACTTTCTGTGATGATGGAAACATTCTAGATCTGCACTGTTCAGCCCAGTAGCCACTATATGTGGCTATTTAAATTTAAACTTTCAATTAAAATTAAATACAATTTTAATTCCTAAGTCACACTGGCCACATTTCATGTGCTTGGTGGACACATATGGTAGTGGCTTCCATATTGGATAGTTCTGGAATCAAAAGAGTCTTCTGTGTAGGTGATCTTTACAGCTGGTATTTGGGAAATAGTTTTCAACTTTTCTGCTAAGTCTGATAGATTAATCGACCAGAAGGGGCTGCTTGAAGCATTGTGTGGGAAGCACTTGCAATCATATTTAGATACACTGAGAGAGAATGTTGTGGTAAATAGTAATCTGAGTGTGGGAATGAGGTACAGTGCTATGGTTTAATTATTTACCTTTTCTCATTTTAAACTTTTCCTCACATCAGAGAGAACACGTGTATTGAGCAAACCATTCAAAACCTCGCTTCTCATGTGATCCTGCTTCCCATCTGTTTGGATCAGCTGTCTCAAGGAGACACCTGTTTCTGCTCTTCGTTAAGGGTGGGGACAGTGAGTGCACCCCCTGTCTCTTTCCCCACAAATCACATACAGTCACACACACAGTGTAATATAGTTGATCAGCAAACTTTCCTGTCCTGTTCTCCCTTGCAGACTTACATGTGGGATCCTCAGAGAAGACTCAGGGAGATGGGAATTGGGCAGGCAAGCCTTGATTAAAAGGAGGAGTAAATGGTGAAGGAAAGAACCGCTTTTTCTGTCCTCATTCCCCTATAAAATTGACATATTTTTTTTCCCACTGAGAACAACAGTAATATCTCTGGTAATATTATGCTACCATGAACTAACATCTTTCTTTCCTTCCCTATTTTGAACCCTTGGGTGGTTTGTCTGGCCATCACACATCGTGATTTTTGAAAGAATTAAGTACATTGACCTCTTGCTGTTAGCATTTCTGTAGTTTGCTCAAGGAGTTTATTTGGGGAAGGGAAGACGAATGGTTCATAAGAATAATTTCTTTTTCTTTTACTCCCTTATTGTGTATGAGTCTATTTTTTCCCCCCAATAGCTATGACCTTCTTACATTGGTGTCTAGAAGAGAGGTTGGCAAAAGCCAACATGCAATGTAGGATTTATTGAACTGAGGTGCCTGGGATTTAACGGAAAGTCTTGTATTTAGGACTGTGTCAATGGTACACTATCTGATTTTCCCCACTTCAATGGCTAAATGAAGATTATCTGAGACATGAACCCAATTCAGGCTGGACTGCCAATAGCTACCCCAGAGTTGCCGTTTAGCCCTGGTACCCTAATAATGCCGCTTGTATCAATCCCCCGTTTTTTCAGTACTTCACCATTAGGATACCGTCCACAGGGTTTGCAGATGGTGGGCCCACTGAACTGAGCTGAAAATATGGCTGTAACGTTTACATTGTCTACTTGGCCAACAAGCAGTGGAAATATACACACTACTTGTATACATGTGGAATATACACATCATAGTTTAGTAAGGTTTGGCTGCCACCTGGTGGGGGAAATTCTGCAGTATGTTCCTTTCAATGTCAAACACATAAGTAAGACTCAAGTCATTAGTCACCTAACTGTATGCTCGGATGCTTAAGATATTCCAAAATAGTTCCGTTACCTTAAAGGAATTAAAGACTTATAATTGTGGTTGTGTTAGGGCATGTACCTGCTATCCGCAAATATGATTGCCCATTAACCAAGTAAGACTCAGGCCCCAAAGTCTTTGTCTTCGAGGGTTCTTTCCAGCTCTGAGGTTGTGTCAGTCTTCACCTTGACTTTGAGAATAAACTTGAGGCCAGAATTATTAAGATTCTTATTGCCAGCTGGAGCTAACACACATCCTACCAGTTCCAAGCCGGGTGTGAAATCTCCTAGAAACCACCCACTCTTAGAACAGATCTCATGGAACAAATTACAACAGGAAGGAATCCTCACCTCCCTTTATCAGAAAATAGCCCTGTAAGCAAGGAGCATGTAAAGAAGTAGAATGGAAAAGCAGGCAAGTTAAGTTTTAACAATGCTAAGTACCTGACAGATTTTCCTTAAGTTGATTCTTTTTTCTAATCAATGTCTAAAAAAAAAAAAAAAAAAAAAAAAAAAAAAAAAAA
>NW_012103865.1:2027944-2188202 GCF_000951045.1 Mandrillus leucophaeus
CTTCTCTAGCAGCCGTCCTACGTTAAAAGGCTGGGGGAAAAGATGAGGAACCAGCGAAGGGTACAGAAGACTGACCAGTGAGACAGGAGTAACAGGTACCTGACAGATTTTCCTTAAGTTGATTCTTTTTTCTAATCAATGTCTAAAAAAAAAAAAAAAAAAAACTACAAAAAAAAAAAAGGAAAATGATGATCTACTTTCTTTGGGTTGTGGAACAATAAGTAAGACATCTTGATCTTGTAGAATGACCATATAACAATATGTTGAATCAGATTTATACCCTTCCCAGATTTCCTTGCTTCCTTTTCCTGGGCCACTGGCTGCTGGCTCCATGAAGAGTCCCATCACTGCTGTCCCCTCACGGAATCTCACTGTCTACCTTGTCTTCCGGCATTGGCGAAGGCCCAGTTCAATGGGCCTAGTCAGGTCAGGTATGGGCACCAATGGTGCTGCAGCTCCCACTGTGCCAGATTCAGTGAGAGCCATGCTGGAGCCTGCCTTCCCCTGGGAGAGGCCAAGGGAAGAGCCTGGACTCAGCTTTCCCACTGGCTGCCTGGAGGAACCAGTGATAACCCTAGTGAAAGTGCAGGGGTAGGCACTGGGTCATAGGCAGAGGGATTCGCTTGGGCAAAGGCCTTGAGAGAGCAAAGAGAGTTTAGAGAACTGCACGTTGTCAGCGTGGCTGGAGTGTGATGAGCAAATGGAAGAGGAAGGCAGAAGACAGATGACACAAGGCTTTGCAGGATGACCTTGAACCTTAGCCAGTGTCAATGGTAAGCTATGTAAGCAAAAGAGTATTGCAAGCACGTTCGTGGTTTAAGAACTGGCTGCAGGGTAGAGACGTGATTAGAGGGAGACAGAACTTGAGAAAGGGAGACAAGGAGATGGTTGGGGGAATGGAGACTGGAGATGATGGGGGCACTAGGTGGTGGCAATTGACTTGTAGTCAGGTGACCAGAAGTCTGTTCTGACTCTGTCACTAACTTTGGTTGAATTATTTAAGCCTTCTGTTGTTCCATGTTCTCATCAATGAGTCAGAGTTAAAACTACCTCAGCTGGGTGCAGGGGTGCACATCTGTAATCCTAGCACTTTGGGAGGCTGAGGCAGGCAGATCACCTGAGGTCAGGAGATCGAGACCAGCCTGGCCAACATGGTGAAACCCCATCTCTGCTAAAATACAAAAATTAGCCAGGCGTGGTGGCATGTGCCTCTAATCCCAGCTACTTGAGAGGCTAAGGCAGGAGAATCACTTGAACCCTGGAGGTGGAGGTTGCAATGAGCTGAAATCATGCCATTGCCCTCCAGCTTGGGCCAAAAGAGTGAAACTCCATCCCAAAAAAGCAAAGCAAAGCAAACAAAACAAAACAAAACAAAACAAAACAAAAACTACCTCATTCCTAGTCTTTAGAATTAAATAATTTGAATGCACTTACTAATAGGTGCTTCATAAATATGATTTGGGTGTGAAAGGTATGAGGACGGAGTGGCCTCCCCTGAGTTAGCACAGCTGTCAGGCCAGCTGAGCATAGCCACCACCAAGGCCTCACTAAAGTAGGCCCTAGGTTTTCTCAAGATAACAAGTGATTTACTTGGATGTAAGGAGAGTTATCTTTAAATACTGTCTCCACAGGATTAAGGCACCAGAACGATTGCTGGTGATAGAAATGTCAACACCAAAAGGCCGGCAGGACACTAGAAACAGCAGCGTCAGGATGTGCCAGCTGGCATTTGCTGCATGCTGTGCTATGCGTGTGTGAACACACAGACACATAAACATTGTAATTAACCATCCTGGCCTGATAGTATGTTCATACAGTCAAAACAGGTGATGGATTTGAAATGCAATTTGAACTTAATCATTTGGGTGAGGTGATTTCAGAGTCGACTAATTTAGCAAACCACTTTTAAAGGGTGCTAATTAAAAATTGCCTGGGGTTATCAATTTGCTGCCAGAACTGCAGAAAAATGGGCATGGAAAAATTTCAGTCCAGCTAATTATTGGCTAAAGCATAAGACTCGATTACCATGTCAGGGGAATTTTTTTAATGGGGATATTTTCATTCAAAGCTTTTAATTTTTTAATTTAGGGGAAGAATTATTGAGACGCTAGAATTATTATTGAGAGACTAGAATCCTGGGGTGAGAAAGACATAGTATCTTATTTGCTTTATTTTGTTCATCATTAATTCTATCTAGTGTCATTAAGGCAAATACATTTTTGTGTACTAGATTGAGGAACCTTGGAGTCCTAGTTTGTAGACACTTAGTTGTCTGAGATAGCACTGAAGTCTAAAACCTAAGTGGACAGTTCTGGTGTTTATTTCAGTCAGCAGAATCTCAGGGTTTGAAGAGAGCATTTAGTATGCTGTGAGTGTGGCTGATGCAATTCTTCTTGGTGCTTTTCCACTTTCCCATAGATATTTTAAAAGTTAGGTGTCCAGGAAATCTCAATAAGAATCAGACTGTGAGGTTTTAAAGGGACAGACAGCATGATGGTTTTATTCTGTGCTCAGTTCCCATTGCCTGGCACGTGGAAAATTCTCAGCAGGTGTTTGTTGAATGAAGGAATGCATCTGCCATGTTGCTCTAGAGCCTTGGGAAACGTCTGTGAAAACAACAAAAATCGTTGCCCTCATGGAGATTACATTCTAGCAAGGGGAAGAGAGAGAACATAATAAATAAGTAAATTATGTGGGATGCTAGGTGAGGAATTCTTTGGAAAAAATAAAATCAACACTAAGTAAGGGGCATTGAAAGTGCCGGGGCATGGTGGGGTGGAGTTGGGTTAGTGGGCCTATTTCTTTATTAAATACAAAGCTCCGAGGAGGCCTTGTTAAGAAAGTTAGGTTTGAAAAATGATATGTGAATGGCAAGAGCCCTGGCTAGATGGACATGTGGGGAGGTGCATTCCAGGCAGAGAGAGCAGCTAGGACCAAGGCTGCAAGAGTTGTGTCTGAGGAATAAGGAGGCCCATGAGGGAGGCCCATGAAGCTTGAGCAGAGTGAGAAGAGGGAGGGCAAAAAATAAGATTAGAGAAGTGATGGGAGGCCATCTAGGCTATTTCAGTTCATTGTAAAGACTTTGCCTTTCTTCCTAATCCTAAGCAGGATTTTAAGTAGAGAAATGGCATGACGGGAGGTGGCCACTGTGCTAACGGTCAGGAAGGAGCTCAGGGTAGAAGCAGGAACCACCAGGAGGCCACTGCAGTAATTCACAAGAGAGACCACGTGACCTGAACCAGCGTGATCATGACACAGCAAGAAGGAGTCAAAGTCCATTTTGAAAGCAGAACTAGCAAGTGCAAGAGAAAGAGGAAATCAGAATGAATCCAAGGTTTTGGGCTTGAAAACGAGAAGGACGGGATTACCAGCAATTGAGATGGGGAGGTAGGAGATGACACAGGCTTTTGGGAGAAGAGTACCGGTTTAGTCTTGGACATGCTGAGTGTGAAAAGTCCATCGGATATCAGAGTGGAGATGACAAGTAGAAGATTCAGTATGTGACTTTCCAGGCACACATTGTTGGAGACCATATGTACTAGGTGTGACCACTAAGAGTGAGCAGACACAATGAAAAAGAAAAGAAAGAGGCCTTCCCTAGCAGCCGTCCTACGTTAAAAGGCTGGGGGAAAAGATGAGGAACTAGCGAAGGGTACAGAAGACTGACCAGTGAGACAGGAGTAACAGTGGGAGAGTGGAGAGTTTAGTGTCCTGGGAGTCAAGGGTAGAATGTGATAATTGTATTAAATATTGATGAGACATGTCAAGTCCAGTGAGGACTGAGGCTTGACCACTGACTTCAGCAACACGGATTCACCAGCACCCAGTTGTTTTGGTGGAATGGGGAGGCCAATGCATCCTTGGAGTGGGTTTAAGAGAGAAACAGGAGGGGAATTGGAACTACAGTGCACTTAGACAACATTTAAAAGTATACTGCAAAGGAGAATAAAGAAATGAGGGGCCGGGCGCGGTGGCTCAAGCCTGTAATCCCAGCACTTTGGGAGGCCGAGACGGGCGGATCACGAGGTCAGGAGATCGAGACTATCCTGGCTAACACTGTGAAACCCCGTCTCTGTTAAAAAAATACGAAAAAACTAGCCGGGCGAGATGGCGGGCGTCTGTAGTCCCAGCTACTCGGGAGGCTGAGGCAGGAGAATGGCATGAACCCAGGAGGCGGAGCTTGCAGTGAGCTGAGATCCGGCCACTGCACTCCAGCCTGGGCGACAGAGCGAGACTCCGTCTCAAAAAAAAAAAATAAAAAAAAAAATAAAAAAAAAAATAAAAAATAAAAAAAAGAAATGAGGTAGTGGCTGATAAAGGAGGTAGGGTCAATAAAACAATTTAAGGAAGTACTTTTTATGCCAATCGGAATGATCCAGGGGAAAGGGGGGAAAACCCCATGATGTAGGAAAGAGAGGGGCAGGTTATAGGATGATCCTGAAGGGACCAGAAAGGAGAACTGTGCACAAGTGGATGGCCAACTTTGATGCGAACGGTGGATGGTTCATCTATGGTAACAGAAGGAAAGGTGGCAGGGGCAGATGCTGGTGGGTGGAGAATGGGATGGAGTCTGAGTTCTTTTTTGATTGCTACAATTTTCTCAGAGAAGTTGGAAGCTAGGTCACCAAATGGAAGTGAGGAGTTGGGGAAGAGGTATTGAAAGTCTGAGGATGAGGAGCAGCCATGAAATAGAAACAAAGAAAATGGGAGAATGAATTGTTTGGGGATATGCAGTAGAATTGCCAGGCATCATTAAAGACCCACTTAAAAAAGGTGTATTGGGATGTGTGCATGCAATTTTAAGTGAGGTCAGACATCCTAGTTGTCATGTTTTGTTTTTGTATGTATGCATGTATGTATGTATTTGAGACAGAGTTTCGCTCTTGTTGCCCAGGCTGGAGTGCAATGGCATGATCTCAGCTCACTGCAAACTCTGCCTCCCGGGTTCAAGCAGTTCTCCTGCCTCAGCCTTTGAGTAGCTGGGATTACAGGCCTGTGCCACCACACCCAGCTAATTTTGTATTTTTAGTTGAGACAAGGTTTCTCCACGTTGGTCAGGCGGGTCTTGAACTCCTGACCTCAGGTAATTCGCTTGCCTCAGCCTCCCAAAGTGCTGGGATTGCAGGCATGAGCCACCACACCCGGCCTTGTTTTTTTTTTTTTTTTTACCTCCCCCCGGAAATTTTCAGGTGCTGGAGAGGGAGAGGGTGGGATTGTGATAGGGTTTTTCCTGGTGAGTCTGAGTCCAGGGGATAAGCAATAGCATGATTCTAACTGAAATGGAGTTTGCACAGGTGCTTAATGATTGTCTGTTGAATGAATAAATGATTTAAGGAAAAGCTGAAACTTTATAAAAAAGAAAAAACGTGTGCTTGGGAATTAGTGCCATCTCAATGTCTGAGAAATTGCAGAATGAGTCAGACAATGAGGGTCTTCGTGCTGGCTGCTGTTCTGCGCGCCCTGCCTATTTCTCTGTCCTTCTTCCGTGGCCTGTCTACACATTTCTATTCATGAGGGCCTTGGAGAATCACATTTTGTCTGCCTCTGTGGGCCTCGTTGAGCCTCTCTGTTTCTTCATAATGTTTGAATAATAATTCATGTCTTCATAATGTTTGAATAATAATTTACTGAGGTTTTTTTTCTTACATATATTTTAAATATTTTAAATCAAATACAACTATTTTTAAAAATTCTGATTTATAAACATACATGTCACCTATTTTTACAAAATATAGAAAAATGTAGATAGATTTATAATGAAAAAACTTACCTACAATATCATTATTCAAAATCAACCATGTTAAAAATTTAAATATATTCTCTTCCAGTATTGGCTATTATTTACATACATGTAATCGAAATGTACATATGCACTGTATCCTTTATGCTCTTAATATTAGTCTATTACAAATGTCTCACAAATATCCTTTTTACTGGATGCATAAAAGACTGTCTTCCACTTCTATAGCAACTTTGGTGTTAATAATTTAAGGTAGGCCAGGCACGATGGCTCACGCCTGTAATCTCAGCACTTTTGGACACCGAGGCAGGTGGATCACCTGAGGTCAGGAATTCAAGACCAGCCTGGCCAACATGGTGAAACCTCATCTCTAATAAAAATACAAAAAGTTAGCCAGGCATGGTGGCAAACACCTGTAATCCCAGCTACTCAGGAGGCTGAGGCAGGAGAATCGCTTGAACCCAGGAGGTAGAGGTTGCAGTGAGCCGAGATTGTGCCATTGCACTCCAGTCTGGGCAACAAGAGCAAAAGTTCGTCTGAAAATGAAACAAAACAAAACAATGATTTAAGGTAATGTTGTAATTCTGAGTGGTTTAGAAAAGGGAAGCAAACTTTCCACTCTCTTCTTCTTTCCCTATCTCCTGTGCCCACAGTGAATGCCCCATTTTTGCACTTTCTACAGTCTTCCCCATCTGTGTTCCCAGGTACTTCTGTCTCTTTTTCTTTCTCTTCCCATGTCTCTTTGACTCCTGGCCCCTTTCTCTCGTTTGTCTCCTATTCAATTACCATAATGTAAGTTCTGTGAGGGCATCCTTATACCCTAATGTCTGTCTTACAGTAGGTACTAAAATTTGCATGTAAGGACAATGACATGTCAACCTGGAATATCCCATATAACTGGACTGTCTGGTTTATTGAAAGTTAACTTCTAATGAAATGGCCAGGGTTAGTTTCCTGCCGAGGACTGTGGAACTCTCCTCTACCCAGTGAAACTCATTTTTATCTACATTCTTGCATCCATAGTCTTACAGAGAGCAAACGCTTCAAGTCATAAATCTACTTAGAAACCTGAGCAGTAGATGCAGTGTTGGTAAATTTTCAATGAGGCCATAAGAATGCATTTACAAAATGTACAAAGTTAAGGTTGCTTGTGATGATTTTAGCTAATCAGCACAATTTTAGAAGGAAGCAGATACATCTGCCCTTTCCCTCAAACTTCATATAGCTGTAAAATGTTAGATTTCCTGGGGAGTTACTCAACACAGAACCTTGGAGATTAATTTAGAGGCCAGATCCCCACAAGCATTTGTCTAGCCTTAGACTGAACACTTCTGTTGCTGGGAGCTTGCCATGTCTAGTGGGAATGGGTCTGTTCCGTAGTTGTTGTTGGATGGAAAAATTGTTAGCAGAGTCTTTTTTATGTGAAGATGAAAAGTGCCTCCCACAGAGTCAACAAAAAGGTTCTGGTATATGGAATTTTTTTAAGGAGGCTAAAGTATGAATAATTGGAAACTTTAGTAATTTGAGGCTTCTGTAATTTCTCTAATTCTTTGTAGTCCATCCATTTACCCCATCCCCTTAAACGCTAACATTATTTACTTGATTTTAGTTCTGTGAAGCTTTGGCTCTTATAAATGACACATCTACCCAAGAGAATGGTTAAGCCATAGAGCAACTTGTGGAAAGTTTTCATTCCTCAAAACAGGAATGAATAACAATGGCCTCAATATGACTAACATTATTAATGTATTTATATGGGTATATAATTACTAGAGTATCTAGAGAAGAAATTATGAAAATGATTTGCATATCCACTTCTTAAAATTTAGGGCAGGGAGGCCAAGGCGGGTGGATCACGAGGTCAGGAGATCAAGACCATCCTGGCTAACACGGTGAAACCCCATCTCTACTAAAAATACAAAAAATTAGCCGGGCGTGGTGGCGGGCACCTGTAGTCCCAGCTACTCGGGAGGCTGAGGCAGGAGAATCGCTTGAACCCAGGGGGCGGAGGTTGCAGTGAGCTGAGGTCATACCACTGCACTCCAGCCTGGGTGACAGAGCGAGACTCTGTCTCAAAACAAACAAACAAACAACAACAACAAAAAACACTCCTGTATCTCTCAAGCCTTGAAATAATATATTGGCTTCTTCATGATTTAATCCATGGCTTCCTCATGAAACTCACTGCTCAATGCCGCTGGCATGCAAATATTCCAACTGGTCATGCTGCTCAGTTCCTTGCAATAGAATTGAATAAAAACTTGGATTAAAAGGTCAACTTTAAAATATGCCTAATAAATTCACTGACTAAAAGCTATCCCAACACCTTTCTACACCATTTCTCTCCATCTCATTATTCATGTAGGCTTCCCTGAATTTTAAGGAATGCCAATAAAAGAGCATAATGTGTGGAGCATTGGGGCCTAGGACATTTGTTTCATGAATAAGGAACTAAAGGTAGAGTGAAAGGTATTTCTTAAATAAATTACGTTGATATGGTGGAGAGAGGAGTATTGATGGGTGCTTATGTATTTTCTATAGCGCAAAAAAAGTAAAACTCACATATTATTCGAAGGAATCCCTTATTCTATGTCTTTCATACATTTGGTCCCATAGCTCTAATACTGGGAGGCTCCTTACTTCAAAATGATTGTTTTTAAAATTTCCTAACCTATGACATTAAAATTATTGGGGTTATTCAGCAAGTTGTGGTAGGACAAAGCATGAGAATTTCTATAAGGGAGAGCTGAGTAGAATGTCATAATATTACATAGAAAGTTTTCTTGTGCATTCTACAAATAGTTGCTGAGTAACCACATATGTTAATAAAAGTGATCCAAAGGTAACTCTTTTGGAAGGAATGAGATCATGTCCTTTGCAGGGACCTGGATGGAGCTGGAAGCCATCATCCTCAGCAAACTAACACAGGAACAGAAAACCAAACATTGCATATTCTCCCTCATAAGTGGGAGTTAACAGTGAGAACACATGACACAGAGAGGAGAACATCACACACCAGGGCCTGTTGGGGGCTGGGGGGCAATGGGAGGGAGACCATTAGGGCAATTACCTAATGCATGCGGGGCTTAAAGTCTAGATGACAGGTTGATGGGTGCAGCAAACCACCATGGCACACATATACCTATGTAACAAACCTGCACATTCTGCACATGTATCCCGAAACTTAAAGAATAACTATAAAATAATAATTCTAACTCAAACAAAAAAGAATTATTATAAAATAAGAATTCTAACTCAAAAATAAAACAAAAGATAACTTTTTTGGGAGGCCGAGGTAGGCAGATTGCTTGAACTTAGGAGTTCAGGACCAGCCTGGGGAACATGGAGAAACCCCATCTCTACAAAAAAATAAAAAATTAGCCAGGCATGGAGGCTAATGCCTGTAGTCCCAGCTACTTGGGAGACTGAGGCATGAGAATCACTTGAACCCAGGAGATGGATGTTGCAGTGAGCTGAGATCGCGCCACTGCACTCCAACCTGGGTGACAGTGAGACCCCTGTCAAAAATAAAAGCCCATAATCCCAGCACTTTGGGAGGCTGGAGGCCAAGGCTGAGGTCAGCAGTTCGAGACCAGCCTGGCCAACATGATGAAACCCTGTCTCTACTAAAGATATAAAAACTAGCTGGGCGTGGCGGCGGACGCCTGTAATCCCAGCTACTCGGGAGGCTGAGGCAGGAGAATCGCTTGAACCCCGGAGGTGGAGGTTGCAGTGAGCCGAGATCGTGCCACTGCAGCCTG
Source organism: Mandrillus leucophaeus (assembly GCF_000951045.1). Lineage (NCBI taxonomy): Eukaryota > Metazoa > Chordata > Mammalia > Primates > Cercopithecidae > Mandrillus > Mandrillus leucophaeus. The sequence continues at coordinate 2,037,446 of NW_012103865.1, forward strand.
GCTAGGGGGGCAAGAGCAAGACTTTGTCTCAAAAACAAAAAAAAAAAAAGAAAAAAGAAAATGAGCTGGGTATGGTGACTGTAATCCCAACTACTAGGGAGGATGAGACAGCAGAATTGCTTGAATCTGGGAGGCAGAGGTTGCACTGAGCCGAGATTCTGCCACTGCACTCCAGCCTGGGCAACGAGAGTGAGACTCTGTCTCAAAAAAACAAACAAAAAAAAACTTTTTTGGATACATTTTTTGTGGCCTTAGTAATTTTCCAAAAGTGAGTTAACAGTGAAATTTATTTCTTTGAAAACACTGAATCCGAATCACAAATAACGAGATTTAGCATAGGGAATTCAGCTGCAGATAACAGAGCATTTGTTTGTTATGGTTTTAGACTCCTCAGGCTAATTTCATATGCAAGTTAAAGGTTTAATTTGTAGAACAAGTAAATTTAAACACAAGTAAAATATTCGAATTGAATGCCAAGGTCTCAGAGTATTTGAAAATCACATGTACTCTTGTCTGGAATCCACCTCAACTCTTGACAGCCATGGTCATGCCTTGAACTTCCAAATCGAGAAATCACTCCAGCTACAAGATTTCTAACTCTGAAAATTTTCTCTTAACCTCTTACTTCTTCCATTTTTCCTGTTAAATGAAGTCAATTAAACACGCTCTTCACTTGCTGGGCATGATGGCACGTGCCTGTAATCCTAGTTACTTTGGAGACTGAGGCAAGAGCATCCCTTGAGTCCAGGAGTTCGAATCCAATTGGGGCAACACAGGAAGAACCCGTATAATAAAAAAATAAAAAATAAATGTCCTCTTCGTATTTACTTTGACTCTTTTAGCTTACACTAATATTCTAAGCCTATCTGATTACTTGTCTCCTGGCTTTCATGTTCCCTTAGCTAGCCATTTTGAGCAACTTAAAATTGCTTGGCCTTTTGATTTTTCCTTTGTTACTAGCTGAATGTTTTGCCCTGGACCATGCCTTTAGGCCTGGCCTTGAACTTGGCACATCACTTTCTTCTTCAGATATGTGAACAAGGAAGGATACAACCAGATCTAACCAGACTAGGTTTAGGCTATTTATCTTTCAGACTGAGGAACCCATTCAAGGGCAACATTAACATGAGGCTTCTTGACTTATGACGCGGTTAATCCCAATAAACCCATCCTAAGTTGAAAATATCATAAGGCAAAAATGCACTTAATACACCTAACTACCAAACATCATAGCTTAGCCTAACCTACCTTAAACGTGCTCAGAACACTTACATTACCTTACAGCTGGGCAAAATCATCTAACCCCAAACCTATCATAATAAAGTTATTATGAAGAATTTTACATCAAAAGTCAAAGTTCGAAGTAAGATTTCTACTGAATTCTAGCTTTTACACTATTGTAAAGTTGAAAAATCCTAAGTCACCCCATTGTGAGTCAGGGAATGTCTGTATCTACTTTAAATCTTGGTTAGTTAGGGAACAAGGAAAGAAAACAGCAATAGTTGTCAGGGACTAGAGAAGCAGTACAGTATGTTCCTTCAGCACGGGTATTAGTGGGGACTTTAGTTACTGCAGCAGTGGAGTAAATACTCACTGCTCACTTGCTACAGACAAGGCCCTACTCTAGAAATAGGAGATACAGCAGATGACAGTCAAGGACCTCAAGGGGTTCATATTCTAGTAGAAGGTTCATACTGTTTAATGGTTAACAAAATTATGCCATTCAGATGAACCTCTGCTCTATTCTTGCCTAATTTTATTCTCATCATTTCCCATGTTTATTGTTCAAAAATATAATGGGCTATTAAATATTCACTAGACTTTGGGTTTTTTAAAAAAATAAATGTTATGGTATGATTTGCCACCCTACATTTATCAGTTCCTTTGACTATTAGTTAAAAACACTTTTCTACCTCTGGACTCTGTATACACCTCAGATTTCTTGGTTCTCGGGGACCAGCTATGGGTCCATTGTGAGAAATTTCCTACTTTTCAACTGTCGGCGATCTCAGGGCCTTGCTTACGTTTTTCAAGTTATTTGCAGGGATGTAGTTAGTTTTTATTTGTTGTGTAGAAAGTCCTTGCTTTTGGCGGTAGAATTAAGCACTTAGAGAACAGTCCTTGGATCTATTTACTTCCCATGACTTGTGAAGAGGAGTGATGTTGCCAGGACCTCTTTCCTGGGTCGTACCCAGAGCTGTTTTGTGCACGCTGTGAGCCTCCAGGGATGCCAACCCAATGGAGACTCATTGATCAAGGCTGCCTGGAGAACTGTTTTGAGATAGATTCTGAGGCTCAGGCTGGGGCTCATCAGAAAAGAAAATTATGATTGATAAGTGAAATCTGCTGTGGGCAAGGAAGGGCAAACTTGTACTGTACACGCCAGGAATTTTCGAATCTGTGACTCCCAAGAAAGGCTTGACCTTGTAGCTTCAATTTTAATCTCCGCAGGTATAAGGATAATTCATTTTATTTTGAATAGAATGCTCTAAAGACAATTTAAATAATCGAATACCCCTGCCCATTTCCTAAGAGAGTTGTGTTGATTGTTTTATTCCCAAATAGGATCACATTGAACCTGCTGTCATTGGTAGGTTATTCCTCTTAACACACATGTAAGAATAGAAACTATTATTAGTTTGGTGATAAAGGCAGTGAAACAAACACCAAGAACAGAGTGGAAAAATGTTCTGTGTGTGACCTTGGTTAAATTGTGAGCAAACAAGGTGAAATATCTCCAGATATATTTTTGCTCAAATATGCTAGTTTTAAATAATTTATTGAAATCATTTAAATTCTGAAACATATTTTAAAAATATTTTAATAATGGGATATCTTGATTCTTTGATGGGAAAGAGTTTTTAAAATTACACTCCTGTTGTCCTAAATTTATGGAAAAAAAATGAATGTTCAGTGCAAAACACTTGCCAATATACACACACACTTTTTAAAAAAGGTACTTTTATGCATTTTGCTCTGCCCTTAGGTGCTCTTTTTCCAATCTAGAATATATTTCTGGATGTTTTTCAATTAAGAATAAAATTATTGGAGTACACGCATGTTTGTTTGCGTGTGTCTATGGACTGGGTCACAAGGTATACCAGATGTATTTCTAGTGGGCCACGGTAAATATAGTTTGAAAGTCACCATTCTGACCGTACGCCTCTCATACTGACAGAGCCTTAGAGGAGAGAAGAACAGTTTCTTGCTGCGTACTGACTTGGCATATATCATCAGTCGCAATCACGCCACATCTATGTGCTGCTTTATTTTCACAGTTCAAGTAAAGCTGTGGAAAAGTCTGAGCAGCACTAGTAGGCAAGATCTGCGCCAGACACGGAAGCATAACGCAAAATGCATTCCACACACATAGAAGCGTGACACAAAAGTGTGAGCATTTACCTGTATGAATGCCCCAGGCTGTGTTCACCTCTTCTTTGCTCTGAGTGATTCTCACCCATGCCCCCCTCTAGCCCCAATTCCTCGAACCACACATATAACTTATTACATGGCATGGTCATGTGTGACTTCAACCAGGCTGCAATAGCTGTAGCCATTTTCAGATTTTCCCTGCTTTCTAACAAGAAGTGAGATCATAGCATGTTTTCACTAATCAGTGATTTAGATAGACTGATGACATTTGGGGGTGACAATAACTACATTTATAAATGCTATAAATCTGACCCATAGAAATAAAAAGTGACTGGAGTCAGAAGGTCAAGGAGCACCTGTCACTTTCCCAGCAGGGCCCAACCTGCAGTCTCTTTTATGGCCACACGCTGCAGGTCAGGATCTGAACTGAACAGGAGCGAGAGAAGATGGACTTCCTGGGAGGCTCAGATAGTTCACTGGGTGTACCTGAGATCTCACCATCTGCAGCCTTGTATTGTTATAAAAATAAGTGGATACTTCACTGCCACGGTGGGGTAGCACAGAAAGAGAGATACACTTAGGTAGTTTTAAGGAATGGGAAGGGGGGAAATATAGTTGTCCCTTGGTATCTGCAAGGACTGGTTCCAGGACAACCTCTCCAACCCCCAACCTGCAGATACCAAAATCCGTGGATGGGATACTTAAGTCCCTGATATAAAATGATGTGGTATTTGCATATAACCTATGTACATCCTCCCGTGTATGTTACATCATCTTTAGATTACTTATAATCCCCAACACAATATAAATGCTAACAGCTGTTATACTGTATTGTTTAGGAAATAATGACAAGAAAAATGTCTGTATGTGTTCAGGACAGATGCAACCGTTCTTTTCTTTACAAATATTTTCAATCCATGATGGATTGACTGAATGTATGGATGTGGAACCCACTGATATGGAGGGCTGACTGTAATAAAACCAGCACCTAGTGCTGTATGAAAGGAGAGAAGGTTAGCACTTCCCTTGACAAGAATGGAAGAGGCCCTTGGGCCTGTCAACATGTGTATGGTTAAAACCAGCACCTAATTCCTCAGTAGCCTGGCAGGAACTGGGAATGGTGGCCTATGTTTTAAGAGAACTCCTTCTGTGGGCCCCCAATGGCTACAGCCTGATACTCAGGTGGTAGTGTGAGATAAGCCTCAATGCTTTTTTTTTAATCCCCTGTCCCCCAGTATTTACTAAGGTTCAGGAAACTATATTCTTTTTTGATAAGTATCCATTTATTAACACTGGTAACATTTTCAGGACAAATAGAACATGCATTCTTTGGTAGTAAAATTTTAAAATCATAGATATACTTCTTTTATATATTATGAATATATTTTGAGTAAGGAATATATAACTAGTCTTCAGAAACTGAAGATGGAAACATGGCTGAGTCTCAAACTCCAGTCAAGCAGAAAGTAACGACAAGTGCCGAAAATGCCACAGTCACGTGGGTCACTGCTTCTTTCATTCTCTACAGACAACGTGAGTCTCACATTGTCATAGCACCAAAAAGAAAACAGTTACTGTCACTTTTCTTATAGCAACATAGGGATTTGTGTACATAAAACACATTGGACAGGTTTTCCTTCAATCATGATTTGTATGTCAACAGTTGGTTTCATAAAACATAGAGAAAGGTGGAAAGAAGATAGAAGATGGTCTCTTTACAAAAGAAAGGTGAATACATTTTGATGCACCAGGTTGTTTAGGCTAAGTCAGTAACTGTGTGTATTATCAGCCCTATGATTGCTAAGTGTCAAAATTTAGAATTTCAGTGTGGGAAAGAACCTCAGACACCATCAGTCCAACCCCTTCCATTTTACAGCTAACGAAAGGGGTCCGGAAACTTAGGTGAATATCAGACTAGGATGAGAACGCAGGCTTTGGAGTTAGGCTCCTTAGTGTATGGTGTTCATGTATCCCCATAGACAAACTCATTTTCTGGTAATGTGAGTACACTTCTGGTCTTTGAACCAACAGTTTTTCAGTCTAAGCTATGTCAGAAATGAATTTGATATTTATGCTTGTTTCCTCTGCACAGCTTTTTCCACCTAGGTTGTGATGTTGGGGGGGTTAATGTGTGAGTAGGGCTCCATGAATCATCATTAATCTTTCACATCATTTCTCTTTGCTTATAATAACTACCTATTTTTAAATTTGACAATTAGGTCAGTGATTCCTGATTTATTTAAAAAAGACAATGCCAAAGACAGTAATAAGGTCAGAGTGACCTGGTGCACTTATAACCCCAATCTGAAAGGAATTTTTTTTCAGTAGAAGATAATATATATCTTATACAGAAAACTAATACTAAAAGGTACTCAGAGGTAGCCCTTGTTGTTAGACATTTAAGGATGTTCTAGACTCCCAAGAGGAACCTCAACAATGATCTCTGCTTCAAATTAAAAACAATTTTCTAGGCTAAACGGAATGATTAATAACATAAGAAGAATAATCAGTACTGAATTGTATAGTGGAATGATTCCCATTAAGTTCCAATCAAATGTAATGGAACTTATTTGCTTTCTTAGCATGTATCTTTCCCACTACTATAAAATTGAGATCTGCCATTTATGTTACCTGTATTATTTAAACACTAACATCTTTAAACCCAGTGGGCTTCCCCTAGAGAGGTTTAGATTCCTGCAAACCCAGGTGAATCGTTCTTATTGAGCAATGAACCGTTGAGAAATGAGATAAGGCAGAGGCACATTTATGGATGCCAGTCGACAGGTTAGTTTTTGATGGCCATGGTCCAGAGGAGTGGGTGGTCAGTTTCCACAGTCACAACACCAGACCCATCATAGGTATTGGAAGTACTGACCAATGTTCCAAAAGCAAGCACATCATTTTCTGTAAAAAAATAAGGGAAAAAAATTAGTAACTATTTCTTTTTCTTCCTCCAGTGTAGATTAACTTTGTCACTTACCAAAAAGCAAGTAAGCACACACTTTGATAAAAAATATATAAATGGGGAATAGGTGAAATATATGATGTATGGCTTTAAAATGGGAAATTTCTATAACTTGCTGTAAACATTCTTCCTGGAAGTGGTTATTGGCCATTTTGGGTTATATATCATTCTCAATATTAAATTTTATTAGAATCTTTTCTTTTCCTTTACTAATTACAAAACCAAAACCTGTATTTGTAATGTGCTACTTCCTTCCTTCCCTGGGTACAACTTTAGTTTCTCTTGATAATTCAGAATTAAAATTTAATATAAGTTATTATACTCTATAAAGATGTAGTTTTAGCTTCAAGTAGAAATGATATGAGACAGATAGAAAATTACCTAAAAAATGCATGTGATTTTGGTCATTGTTTTCTCATAAAGTAAGAAAAGCCAAAGCGAATACAGCTTACATTCTGTAAAAATTAATAGAAACTCAAAGGTCAAAGCCGACTTTCAAATGTGTAATCTTGAGCAAGTCACTTAAGCTCAGCTATAAAGTGAGGGCAAGAGATGGTAAGATAATCCTTTAACCTACTTATCAAAGTAAAAGGCTTATGAATTAAGATTAGAATTTATATATTTCATAAATATATACATATACATATTTTTTATTCTCTAACAAGTTAATGCCTAGGCACAAATTGGTAACTTCACATCTCTTTGCTGATACAGGAGCAATTCACTTCATCAACATGACTCTAAACTCACAACTGTCCTATAAGCTTGGTAACCAATGTTATTTTCTTTACCAAAATTCAGAGAGAAAAATAAACAAATATTATGGAGCCCAAACTATCAGAGTCAGAAGAGGGTCCTTTTCCTTCAAACAAAACCTATGAAGTTATACACACTGCTTTGGGGGAAATCAATCAATTACAATGCTCACTTCCCACTAGAGGGAGCCTCCTATCTTTCTGAGGAAATCTTGAAAAGGTGATTTAAAAATTCAGGAAAGGTACTGCAAGATAATCTATTGTCAGTATTACCAGTTCACACAGCTTATTTATTAAAACTCAAATTATTTTTCATAGTTGTTAATGTTTTTACTAAAGCAAACACAAAAGTAAAACTACACAGTAATACAGAGTGAATCTCATGTGAATATTGCCCTGATATGAACTTCAATATAAGAAGCTCTTAACTCTTGAGTCATTTAGGACTTTTGTGAGATGATGTTTCTGAACACTGGTGATATACACAAAAATATGTATTGATCTAGACACTGTTAAACTAGTTGGTAGATCAGGGTGGTGATCTTTGAGGGATTCACAGCAAAGTCAATTGAAATCTCTACCTCTCTTGAATGGTGGTCTTGCCTGGAACCTAGGTGCTTACCAAGTACTTCCTGAGACCTATCCCAGGCCTGGGGTTTCAAGCTTTTCCCAACAGCCAAGAGGGAAGGAGTCAGGGAGCACTTCACACCACTTCATGGTGAAGGCAATTTGGAGTGCTTCAGCAGGCCTGCCAACTTTAAAGTGGAAACTCCCTTGTGAAGACCCATGCATGCACAACCCACCTGAATTTGACACATACATTATATGATTCGAGAAACTCAATTAAAATCCTAGTTTTTACTTCGGCCCAAAGAACAGGAGTACAACATTGTGCTTCAAGTTTATAGCTGCATATAAATTCTTTTCTGATTTTTGAAGCCAGACTATGGATTTCAGAATTTCAGAGGTAGTTACCCAGATTATACATAGTGGGTTTGCTAAGACACTGTTGTAACCTAATTAATTTTCAAATGGGAAAATAATCAAAGTGGTTGTATTTGGGCATAAGACAATGCAATTTTTTTTTGGAAAGAAACATTTATTTGAGTTAAGCAAGGCCACTGTTAGCCATACTTGCAAATTATGTTTTTATTTTATGTTATAGTATTTAAACTTCCAACAAGACCAGTTATGTTACAATTAATTAAAGATAATAATTGGTTTGGATTATCTCTAACTTTATAGAAAGTACAATAAAAATGATAGAAAACTAAGATGAGTAAGTTGAGAGACAAAGTCATGAATTTTAATTTACTATGTCATTACAATTTTTTTGGAATATATTTTCTTCAAGTCACAGAATCATTTTTGGACAAAACCTTAAAGTGTCCCTTAGAAAAATAAAAAAAAAAAATTTAAGAAAAGCATTTGAAATTATGATGAATTTCCTCCACCCCAAATATCTGAAGGCCAATCATGACGTAAGTACATGAAACTAGTAAAGAGACAGCTGCGTACAGATAGCAGAAAAACAAATTACCTCTTCATTTCTACCCTAGAGGATTTGATCAACACTTTAGCTGGCTGAACTATAGAAAGTCCGATTTGGATATTTTCCCGCGTTGTTTGCAGAGTAGACTATAGCCAACCATAGTTGCTCAAAGACAACCAGTCATCAGATCAAGTCCCGTTTTTAACAAAAGGCAAAAATAAAAGTTATGGATCTATGTGCAAGCTTATAAGCAACCATACTTTGTGTGATAAGCACATTAACATAGATTTTACAATTTTCATCCATTATCTCAGGCTGTTTCCTTTCCCAAAGGTAAGGATGAGAATTAGCACTCCGTGTTCTATTGTTTTCAGTGATGTCCTCCCAGCTTTTCTCTAAAGCTGGAAAGACAGGGGACTACAAAGCAAGAGCCGGCAAATTGGTGGAAACCAATTATTCAACTCTTTTCAGTTAGTGGGGCTATTTGTCCCTGGTTTCCTGCCCATCTTTCCTCCACAAGGTACATGAGTGAACTGTGGCTCCTTGGTTGGAGCTGGAAGTGTGAAGGAGTACTCTGCAAGGCCTCGGATGCTTTTGGCACTGAAAAACAACAGTGGGAGGCATTCATTCTCTGTGCACCTGCATGACTTTTCTGCTCAGGTGCTTTTATAGAAAAGGCATCTCTCTATCAAAGAGCATGACTCCATCATGATGAAGTTAATAAGTTAGACCTAGGTTCAAACCCCAGCTCTACCATTCACCAGCTTTACAAACTCAGTTATTTAAACTCCTTGGCCTTGTGTCATCAACAGTAAAAATGTAGAAAATATCTACTTCACAGGGAAGTTGTATGGATTATGTGGCCATTGTATGGATTATGTGGCCAATCTTACATATGATACATATTCAAGAAATTTCCATCTTCTCTGCTTTCTCCTGTTATCCTGCCGATAAAATAGATCAGGTTTGTCTTTTAAAGTTAACAAAAAGAGAGATGTCATGAGCTGAAAATTAGCAAAGGCCTGAATTCAAGTGATTAGTTTATAGCCAGCTGAGAAGTAGAATGAGGTACACTCGTAACTTTTCCAGGCTAGCTTTTGTGAAATACTTAACATCATTTCAGGTGATTCCTTGGCCTGCATATACATATGCATTTATTTAATAGATATTAAAGTCTCATTCTGTGCCAGGCACTAGGGTTTAAGGATGAGTTTCTCTGTCCTCACTAAAATGAGGACTCACATTGTAGTAAAAGAGAAAGATATACAATCAAACCCAGTAGACAGGAGAGAAGCATGAGGCGGCCCAAGGAGGGCAGAGGTGCCTTCCTGGCAGCCAAGATGGGTTGTGTATTCAAGAGGGAAGTTAAGCCTTTGACAGTGGGGGGCTACTGGCATCCCTAGAGGCCCGCCCACTGGCCTGGCTTCCCAAGAATCTGTAGATTGACACTGGTTCTTTTGTAAAAATAAATAAATTATTTAAAAAGGCAATGGAAACATTTCTAAAATCAATAAATCCTGAGGGAAAAATGGAGTGAACTAGCTTTGCCTGGGAGGTGCTATTTGAGATGGGCATAATCCTCATTCATTCAAGATGTGATCTGAGTCCTTACAGTACACCAGGCACTCAGAGCATAGCCGGGTTTTATCTTCCATTTAGAGATGAGGAAAATGTAGCTCAGAGAGGCTAAAATCACAGGCTATGACGATAATAAAAGTTGTCAGACACTAACAAGTTAGTAAGGGAGGTTAAGGCGATTCTTTGAAGAGCTCTGAAGAAGAGACCTGCTGCTGGTCTGTTTTCCTGAAGTACAGAGCTGTCTTTCGGCAGCCTGACACAGACTTAAGGAGATGCGTTAGTAAGAGCCTAAAAATCACTCTAAGACTTAATGAATACTTTACATCTCATATAGACAAATGCTTAATGAACCCATTATGATGAATCTTAAGGCTCCCTACTATTCAGGAACATTAGGTTAAGTTCTGAGAGTTAAGTTAGACATATTAGACATCACTAACTATTTAAGGCATAATGGGACGACTGTCTACACTCACCATTTACTTTCTGAGGATTCTTAGCCCATCTGGAGAAATGGCAACACATTAAGAAAATATGACTCAGATTTCATTACCAGGAAAAGAAAACTATACTGTCTGTAACATCAGTTCACTATTATAGGTCTTTACCATTTTAATTTTTGACAAATATATTTTTAAAAAAGGTCCTTTATGTACACACATGAGGCAAAAGATTATATTTTAAAAATTGCTAATTTATACTGTAAAATATGAATTCTGGGAAATGTTATTAATGAATTTGTTTCTTATAAAATGGCATTTATACTTATGGCTGCTCTTGAAAATTTTCAAAAATAAAGTCAATATGTTGTGTTTTCACTTTCTTGAAGTCAAGAATTCAAAGTAGTCCTAATGTAAAGCTGTGGAGTACATGCCTTTTGTGTACTTATATTTCTATTAGAATCTCAGGAAATACAAGTTTGAGACCAACTGTAAAATAAATATATTTATTTATCTCAGCACTGCCAAATAAAAATAAGTGATCCACAAATCTAAATTTTCTAATAGCCACCTTAAAAAAGTAAAAATGGGAAAAATGTTAATATCTTTTTTATTTAGCCCAATATACCCCAAATCATTTTAACATCATCAATATATAAAAATTGAGGTCTTTTACATTCTTTTTCATACTAAGTCTCTGAAATCCATTTACAGCATGTCTCAACTTGGACAAGGCTCATTTTAAGTACTCAGTGGCCACACATAGCTAGTGGTTACTATATGGATTGAACAGTGCAGTTCTAGGTTATCGAAGCAGGAACTATATTTATGATTCAATTATCTGTTTTCAGAGGAACATTATTTTTTGGTTTGATAATACAGATACTAATTTTCATTTCATATATAGATATGCAGTCACAGAGTCCTAGGTTATAAAGAGAACATTAAATTCAAAGTGAGCACATAATATCATTTCGAGTGATTTAAACATGATGTGAGTGGATCAACAAACACTTAAATACTTCACATGTGCTCAGCAGCAAGACAGACTCAGTCCTCTGACCTTCAACTTGAGGGCTGAGAACTATCTAGCAGGAACTATAGAAAGGACAACCAAAAATCCCAAATCCAAGCAAACCTAATTTAAAATTACCAAGAGAATATATACTACATTCTATAAGGTATAGAATAAATAGTTGCCTGCCTGGACATGTGGCAAATAATCTTCCTTTTTTTTTTTTTTTTTTGAAGGGGGAAGGAGTTATTTATTGTTATTTTATTTATTCATTTATTTCCATACGTTTTTGGAGAACAGGTGGTGTTTGGTTACATAAGTTCTTTAGTAGTGATCTGTGAGATTTTGGTGCACCCATCACCCAAGCAATGTACACTGTATCCAATTTGTAGTCTTTTATCCCTCACCCACCTCCCACCCTTTCCCCCAAGACCCTCAAGTCCCCAAAGTCCACTGTATCATTCTTATGCCTTTGTATCCTCATAGCTTGGCTCCCACTTACAAGTGAGAACATCTGATGTTTGGTTTTCCATTTCTGAGTTACTTCACTTAGAATAATGATCTGCAATTCCAGCACTGGGTATCTACTCAGAGGAAAAGAAGTCATTATACAAAAAAATACCTATAATCTTCTAATTGTACTTGCAAATAATCTTCTAATTTTTCTTGTAATTACAAATAATCTTCTAATTGTACTCCTTTCTCCCAATTATTACTTTCTCTTCCCACTCCTCTAACCCTTGTGAAGGAATAATGGGTGAACCTTAATTGCCTATAATGAAATGCTCAAAACAAAGCAAACACAGTCCCTCTTCCTGGCCAAATATCCTGGCATGGCACTTAAGGCCCTTTGTCATCTGGCTACTTCCTACCTGCTTGCCAGCCACTCTCTGCTACTTGCTATTCCTTGAATAGATCAGGAATTTCCTGCTTCTATGAAAATTTTTGACACGTTTCCTCCAGGAACAAACTGACTTTTCTCTGCATATTTCATCCTTCAAGTCTAAACTCAATGTCACTTTCTACCCTGTACCAGTCTTTGATTCTCCAACTGCTAAAGGCCAAATTAAAAATTCTCTTTTCTATTTATAAATGACTTGATTGCTTCCTTGGAACGCACTTTGTATTTAAAGCTGACTATTTAGATGCCTTGTCTCAACCAGGCAAAGTACAGAGTGAGCTTGAAACATCTTGTTCCAGAAAGCAAGAGGGTACTCAAAAACAGATGTAGACCTGTCAAAAGGACACAAGGACTGGAACTAATTGGGGGCATTAGAAAAGAATCCTGAGAGAGAGGCATTATAATATATTGAATAATGAATTGCCAAAATCAGGTGGAGAGAAGAAAACCCATTCTTTACAGAAGAATGCCAACTACTAAAGGAAGGAATGGCAGAATTAGAGAATTAGAAAGGCACCATTTGCAGCCACCAATGTTTAGGCAAGAACCATCAATGGATGGATGCTAAAACTACTGGGTAAAATGTGGAGGAGGATAGAACCCAGTTCCAATGTAGTACTCCACGTATTGCTTTTAATTTCAGAAGAAAAAAAGGTAGCAGAGAGATCTCATGAGTCCAGTCTTAGCTAAATGATCAACCTTAGCATCACCAATAAAAGGTCATACTGATATCATGTGCCTCCTGCTATGATGCTAGGGATGAATACAACATCACCCATTAATACTTTTGGCCAAAAATGCCTGACCTGAATTGAATCATGGGGAAACCACAGACAAATGCAGAATGCGGGGCAGATGACAGGTTAGTGGGCCTGAACTCTTAAAAGCTGTCAGTGTCATGAAAGACCAAAAAAGTGAAGGGACTTTTCTAGATTAAAACAGACTAAACAGATATGACAACTAAATACATGTTTTTTTAGTAGACTCCAGATTTTAAAAAGTCATAAAGAACACTACTGGGACACTTGGAGAGTAAGAATATGGACTGTACACTATTATTGCATCAATGTTACATTTTGGGATTAGATAATACCACTGTAGTTATGCAGGAGAATGACCTCATTCCTAGGAGATACAAGCTGAAGAATTTTAGGTGTTTATTATTATCATGTCCCCAACTTATTTTCAAATAGTTCAGAATGTAATGCACATACACACATACTCTCATATTATATTGTTTAGAGATTTGTCCCTGCCCAAATCTCATGTTGAATTGTAATCTCTGATGCTGAAGGAAGGGCCTGGTGGGAGGTTTTTGGGTTAGGAGGGTGGATCCCTCGTGGCTTGGTGCTGTCTTTGAGATAGTGAGTTCTCTCAAGATCTGGTCATTTAAAAGTGCATGGCACCTTCCCCACAATCTCTCTCTTGCTCCTGATTTCCCTATGGGGAGTGCCTCCTCCTGCCTTGCCTTCTGCCATGGGGAAAAGCTTCCTGAGGCCTTTCCAGAAGCAGATGCTGGCACGATGCTTCTTGCATTGCTTGCAGAACCGTAAGCCCAATTCAACCTCTTTTCTTTTCTTTTTTTTTTTTAATTATTTTTATTATACTTTAAGTTCTAGGGTACATGTGCATAACGTGCAGGTTTGTTACATATGTATACTTGTGCCATGTTGGTGTGCTGCACCCATCAACTCGTCAGCACCCATCAACTCGTCATTTACATCAGGTATAACTCCCAATGCAATCCCTCCCCCCTCCCCCCTCCCCGCGATAGGCCCCAGTGTGTGATGTTCCCCTTCCCGAGTCCAAGTGATCTCATTGTTCAGTTCCCACCTATGAGTGAGAACATGCGGTGTTTGGTTTTCTGTTCTTGTGATAGTTTGCTAAGAATGATGGTTCTGGAGAGGATGTGGAGAAATAGGAACACTTTTACACTGTTGGTGGGATTGTAAACTAGTTCAACCATTATGGAAAACAGTATGGCGATTCCTCAAGGATCTAGAACTAGATGTACCATATGACCCAGCCATCCCATTATTGGGTATATACCCAAAGGATTATAAATCATGCTGCTATAAAGACACATGCACACGTATGTTTATTGCGGCACTATTCACAATAGCAAAGACTTGGAATCAACCCAAATGTCCATCAGTGACAGACTGGATTAAGAAAATGTGGCACATATACACCATGGAATACTATGCAGCCATAAAAAAGGATGAGTTTGTGTCCTTTGTAGGGACATGGATGCAGCTGGAAACCTCTTTTCTTTACAAATTACCCAGTCTCTTAGCAATGCAAGAATGGCCTAGTAAACATACAAAGAAATAAATGCAAATGTAGAAAAAAATGTTAGCACTTGGTGAATCTAAGTGAAAGGTATACAGATTTTGCTATACTGTCCCTTCAGTTTTTCTGCAGGTTTGAAGTTATTCAATATTAAAATTCCACATTACAATCTGGGGGAAAAAATTGGACAGAAAGGCTAGCAACTTATGAAGGGAAGTGTTTTCCTCTTGGTTCACCCTTGGTTTCCCTGAAAGCTGAAGTAATGCCATCGCAAAGCATTAAGAAATGTTCATTGATTTAAAGTGCATCAAAATAAATCCAAGTTGAAAAAAAAATGTGCCAAATTCAGGAAGAAATGATCTAGTCTATGATATATCTGCATTGCAGCTTCTTGGAAAAGCATAGAGAGAGATGCTGAGCACACAGCCTGTGTGTGGTGAGGACTCTTCCTTTGTCAACTCGTTGAAGTTCACCAAGGACAGCCTTTACTTCCACTCATTGATGCAGGAGGCCCTGGAAATTAACGTGCAGTGTCTACCAGAACTTCTTAGTGCTTGTGAAAATGATAAGAGCGAGACTTATTGTTATGCATGTCTCTGGTAACAAGCCATCAGCTGTGCTTTCTTTTTGGGCCTTATCTCTCAAAACCCTGATCTGCTAAGACTCCTCCCAAGGTGAACACTCATCACCTCCCTCTCCTGACAACTAATCCTTCCTTGAACTCAAATGTCCAAGGAAGGGCTATTAGAATTCTGTTTGAAACTGGCTGCATTTATCTTCATCTCTCTTGGAAGTCACATTTCCCTTGCCCTTGGATGAGGGCTGGAAGGCATTAGAAGGCTTCTGATGTTCTATTATTCTTCCTTCTCCACATTTTCTGTGTTATGACTCAGCCTGTTGATCGAAAAACAATTAGACCAGGAAAATGCTGCTGCTTGGAGGAGTCAAAACTAATCATGCCAGCTAGAAAATGTTTACAAAGATCATCACTTTCAAACATTTAGCCCTTTCTAAAATAAACAAAATCATTATTTTTATTTGTTAAAGAGAATTCCCTACTGTATTATGTCATCAGCATGTTCTACTCATAAAACGCCCCATGTTCCAGTTAAAGAGTCAATCAGAGCTGCTTTAAGAAAAAGAGAAGCTTACTGGGCTTATAAAATGAGAACCACAGTCCATATCCACAAACTGTGACCTATTTGCATTAATTGTTAGTGGTAAAGTGAATGATCTGTGTAGAACTCCGTGAAAATTTTCAGTGTGGAAAGTCAGTATCACATTTAAACGTGTGTTCAAAGAAGAGAAAGGCTGTCCACAGGCTGTTCTGAACTGATCTACTTTGCTCTGTTGCCTTCAAATCCTGTGTCTTCGTGTTGCCACCTGTGGACACTGGCCTGCCCCCAAACCATTCCACAGAGGTGAGAATTATGACCTCCAGATGCCAAAGATGACTGAGTCGCAGTCATCCGCATCTGTTGCTGCCCGGCTGTAGAGCAAGGCAAGTCATTTTGTACGGTGGGCCTCAGTGCCATCCCTGAAAACAGAGACTTGAACTTTGCACTGTCATATTTTGACTTCTGTTAAAAGTCCCTCAGGTGACCTCAGCATCCATATGTAAAATGCCAATAACACCTGTCCCCGGTTATCTCTAATACTGCTATTGTGAAGATGAATGAGTTAAAGTCTGTGAAGAGCTTTGACTTCTCCAGGAAAGTGTTGAAAATGTGTTGTATTATTATCATTTCATCTGCACTAAGGAAGCTTCAAAGTGGCATTTGCTTCTATCCTTCAAATGTCAATGGAGATTATTACAAGTACATCGAACAAACAGAAATGGTATAGAAAAGTGAAGAAAGAGAGGAACATGTGCGGTAGCACAGTATGATTACTTAACATCAGTCTCAAACCTGCAGGTGGTATCTATACAAATAAGCTAAAGAGACATAATCCATGCCCTTTTAGAATTTACCAGTCAAGAGAGTCTCTGTGAATCTGCTGTGATTCCAGGGGCTGCCAGATTCGTGAGTCGTTCATTGCTCAATAGAACTCTTTTAAATTTAATTCAGCTGAAGTTTTACTTTTATCAGATGGTGTCAGAAGCGGGATCCAAAGTGGAGCTTCTAGCGACCCCCAGCAGCGCTGAGTGAACACTGCAAGGTACCTGCAGGACCCACTGTGTCCACTGATCTCTCACAGCCGCTGGGGATCATGGGTAAGCTCCCCCTTGGATTTCCGAGCTCCACTGATCTCTCACAGCCACTGGGGATCATGGGTAAGCTCCCTCTTGGATTTCCAAGTTCCACTGATCTCTCACAGCTGCTGGGGATCATGGGTAAGCTCCCTTTTGGATTTCCAAGCTCCACTGATCTCTCACAGCCGCTGGGGATCATGGGTAAGCTCCCTCTTGGATTTCCAAGCTCCATTGATCTCTCACAGTCGCTGGGGATCGTGGGTAAGCTCCCTCTTGGATTTCCAAGCTCCACTGATCTCTCGCAGCTGCTGGGGATCATGGGTAAGCGCTCCCTTGTATTCTGGAGCTCCACTGATCGCTCATAGCCGCTGGGGATCATGGGTGAGCTCCCCCTTGGATTTTGGAGCTCCACTGATCTCTCACAGTCGCTGGGGATCGTGGGTAAGCTCCCTCCTGGATTTCCAAGCTCCACGGATTTGTGTTTTGAGCTCTCTGAGTTTCTTTGAGCAAATTTCTGATCCAAACTGGGTTTGGAGTCATGACAGAAACTGGCCTGGGTCCAGGAATGGATTTGATCTAGGAATTAACTGGCTTGGATCCAGTTAGAGGCCTCTTACATCTGGCTGGGTCAGAAAGGAACTGGTAGTAAGCAGTAATATTGCAGGAATTATAAAATGTGGCTTTTGAAAAATCAGATTTTTGTGTTATACCCCTTCGTTTCATTTTTCTTACACTTAGGAAAAAAAAATCACTGGCTAAGTTAATCAAGAGAACCTGAGTGTAAGGCCAATACTTTAGGTAAAAATGGGATCCTTAGTTTCTGGAAAACCAAGTTCTTTCTGGCTTATGCTTTAGGCCTGGGAGGCAGTGAAGTCTTACAGAAACAGCAAAATCTTACTAAAGATAACCTACACTGGAATGTTCCGAATGAACAACAATGCATTTGAAGTACATTTTAAAAACGAGGGCTCTCTGTAAAGTCCCTTTTGTCTAAGAATGGGTTTGGCACTACAACATGTCAACTGCTATTCTCTTTGGAATAATCTGCCTTGCACTCTTTGCTGACAACTGTGGGTGACAGAATTAGGCATGTACAGGATAGTGGGACATGGGGAGCTTTTTCCTCCCTAGAAGGGGAAACTTGAGAGATGACGGGACTGCTGGAAAAGGTCCCTTCACTACCTAAAAGCAGCCGCCTGAACTTTTTTTTCAGTGCGTGGCAATGGGTGCATCTTTCTCTGGCCTCCCTAATCATTTCGCCTTCCCCACCCTGCCTCAGGCAATGCTTGTCTCTCTCTCTCCTTTCCCTTTCTTATCTTTTCTATTATTCAGGGAAACCATCTTGCCCAGAGACCACAGGTTGAAACTCCTGGTCGGAGGTTGGATTAACAATGATGGAAACCAACCAGGGGCAAATTTGAGCCTTGCCAGTTTGATATTGGGTGCTAATCGGAGTAGCGAACGTCTATGTTTTTGTCACACATAGTTTACTCTGGCCAGAACAGAAAAAGATAATTTTCCTTGCTGATGCAGCTTTGCCCCAGCGCAATGGTGTGCCAAGCTCAGTCACGAGGGCTGCTCAGGGAAAGGAAACCCAGAAACCTGGCATGCTGGCAAAGGATAAGAATTTCTTATCAGTCAGATTTCTGGCTTCTCTCTCTCTGTGCAAACGGTTGACTGAATGGTAAAAATCACTGTTTACTGGCCGGGCGCGGTGGCTCACGCCTGTAATCCCAGCACTTTGGGAGGCTGAGGTGGGCGGATCACGAGGTCAGGAGATAGAGACCATCCTGGCTCACATGGTGAAACCCTGTCTCTACTAAAAATACAAAAAAATAGCCAGGTGTGGTGGCGGGCGCCTGTAGTCCCAGCTACTTGGGAGGCTGAGGCAGGACAGGGAGCCGAGACTGTGCCATGGCACTCCAGCCTGGGCAACAGACCAAGACTCTGTCTCAAAAAAACCCAAAAAACCAAAAAAACAAAAAAAAAAACCTGTTCATCTCCATCTTGTTTTACGTCCTTGGGAGCTTGACCTTGTTACCATGTGGCAGTACTTTCCCTTGGTCTCTGCCTTCCAGGAAACAGGAATTTTAGGGTTTATGTCATAATTAACTGTAAAAATTATCTTGAGTAGTTAAAAGCCTTTGTAAGCTCACAATGAACTACTCTAGATTCCTCCTGGGAAGAACAGTGAAGACTGCCCTGTGCCGTGGCTCAGGCTCTGCCCCTTCATACTGGTGGTCTGGTTTCCATTCCCTGCTTGTGAACTAAGAGCTTTCTGATTTAATTTCTGCATGACCTTGTCTAGTCTCTTCTCCTCCAGGTACTATCTTAAATTTTCCTTTCTCTGAGCACGTGGGAGGTTACCTTTGGTAAAGTTCAAAGGCCAGAAATATCGGAGTGAAGTTTAGGTACTATTAGAAGTCAATTTTCCATTTATTTGTGCTTGGGAAGATCTAGTCAAATTAACCAGATGACTGAATCTTTGAATTTACAAAAAGCCCTTGTGAAGTTCTGAAAGATTTGCCGTGTAAATCCCTCTAAGATTCTGGCTCAATCTTGATCAATTCAGCCAGACCGACGGGTCCACTCAGGCCACCTCTTGCTGATGAAATTCCCGCTCCTCTCACAAAGGCATCTATCTTCCCGGCTCTGTGTCCCTACCCGGTGCCCTGCTTTCCTCTTTGGCTGCACCGCCCACTCCACTTGAGATTCCCTGTCACAGCGAGTACCTGCCCCTCTAGCTCCTCCAGATCTCCTGCCACCCTCCTGCACCAGCCCCTCCCTGATCCCTGCTTTACCCTACGAGGGCCACCAGCGTGGCTTGACCTCCACTCCCTTAATAATAGATGGTCTTTCTTATACCTCAGCCTGAAACTGTGAGAGTCCCGAAAATGAAATCTCAACGGTCATGGTGGCTTTTCACTGTCTTGTGGAAAAATATTTACAACACAGAAATAGGGGATGAGTGTTTACCATCAAGCAGAATCCATTCAATCATATGGCTGTTTTTAGAACAGAATTTCATTTAGTGAGAGTCTGACCACTGCCTTTTGGGAAAAACATTATTTGATTTAAGTTCAAATGGCCTGATATTAACAGATATGATTTGTTACAGCAAAGGTAATGAAAGCAGTGTCTTAGACTTTGTCCATAAACCTATAAATATACATGCTTGCTCCTAATATATTTCATCATGACCTATTTTCATTTTTAATTTCCCCTTGCTGATATACAATAATAATATTTCATGTTAGGAATAGCTGTCATCTTCCTATATGAATATTCTAACAAGTCTGAAAATATTAGCCATTCTTAGAAACAGGCTACTTTAATTCACAATTAATATATTCTCTTTCTCGTTCTAGTTATAATAATCAATTTTTCAATACTCATACCATGGACTTTTTCCTGATGACAGCCTGAACTTCTCTTTTTCCGATGAACCTTCTTTGCATTAACTATCTGCATGCAAAGTTGCATATTATTCCAGCCTCAACTTTATAACCTTCTACTTGGTATTTTACTGTATCATTGTGGAATGCTGACATGTGTAATACTATCTTACACATTAAATGTTCAAGTATTTTTTTTTTCTACCAATTAGATTATAAGCTCCTTGTGGGCAGAAATATGACTTGATCTAACTTCCTTTATTATAGAATATCTAATCTGGAGGAAACCTTATCTATTATTTAGTTCAGTGGTTTAATATAGGTAACAGTGAGGCTGCTCCTACTTTAACCAATTTAAAGTGCTAGGCTCAGAGTTCTATTCACTTGACTTTACCTCATAACTAAACCAAGTTGGTTTTAGGGAACTGGCTAGGTCTTCAGTGCTTCAGAGAATGTATTTAAAGAGCCACGGATATAATATCCAAACACTTTATTTCAAAACAGGGAAACAAGTTAAAGATACCTTATTGACCTAGGATGCCCAGAACTAAAATTCAAGTCTGTTGACTTGTAGCTCAGTGTATTCTCTACTATAACAAAATCAAACTATGGGCCAGGCACTGTGCCTCCCATCTATAATCTCAGCACTTTGGAGGCTGAGGTGGGAGGATCACTTGAGGTCAGGAGTTTGAGACCAGCCTGGCAACATAGTGAGACCCCGTCTCTATATTAAAAAAAAAATAATAAATTTTAAAAACCCAAAGTCAAATTAGGGGTTTAACAAATTGGTTGGCTCCTCAAGAATTTTTGGATTAGCTAAGCAGAGTTAAATGACTGAAACTACATACTGAATATTTGAATTGCTTGAACATGTGACTATGTTACCTATTTTTTCCTAAAGCTTAGTGATTCATGTAGATTGACTAACGTCACAGGCTTCAAGCCAGTGGCGAAATGGATCCAGAAGTTTCTCATCTTTGACTTTTGTGTAAGCTACTGACCACAGGACGCAATGTACTTAACTGGAGCACTCTGTACTGCATTTTCTTATTTAGAAAATGCACCAATTCCATTTATAAACCACTATCTATAGGAGTGTTTCTTTTGTTGTGTCAGCCATTATTTAATGAAGTAGTATTAACAGTCTAGACAGGGAGGAATGAGGAAATGGCCACACAGGCTTAGCTGCTAAGGCATGGGTCAATACTTGGCTTTTAGTACAAACATTTTGCTGTATCGGTAGTAAACACATTAGATGAAAATTAAAGGTGAAATTTCAGTTAATCCACTTTCACTGCTGACATGGCAAGATTATTTCATGGTATAGAAGACAGGCTAACTACAGAGCCTTTATTTATGGTTTAGGAAAATAGACCTATATTGTTAGAGAAGAAAAAAATTCACTTGTTATGAATGGCTGTATTTTTAACTAAAAGAATATCAATATATCAGACATCAATTACACCAAAGATAAGATGATTACGAACTTTCTATGCAGAAAAAACATTCATTTTGAAGTATTTGGAGACAGGGATGGAGAGTGGCAATTTTGTTTTTATACTAAAAAGATCATTCCTCAAAAGCTGAGTTGTGCAGTTTGTACAAACTTAGATTATATCAAAGCTGCAGGTTAGGAGGTCATCTTTACTTGGTATGTATAGACAAATTTACAACTCTAATCAATTTGGTAAAAAGTCTACTAAAATTGAACGAATTTTTTAAAAAGCCTGTTAAATCACAACTAGTATGTATGTGTAGAAATGGCTTGAGATAGCTTTTCTGTATTCTTAATTAAGAAATAAACAATCCTATATATTCCTTGCGAGTATCTAGCCTGAAAGACATGAAAGATACCTGGCTCCTCCCTGTTCCTTTGACGCCATCGGTGGTATCTAGTTGTTGGGGGTTTTGGGGGAGCCTCTGATTCAGACCCTTATGGCACCTTGTTGATGACTAAGGTGACTAGGGTCATACCTACTCATTGTGGTCCACTCAATATTGGAAGGAACCCTCTTGATGGCTACCATTTTGACCTCTCACCTTTCTTCTCTTAATCAGTGACACTCTTTGCAGGAAGCAATCTGGGAAAGCAGATATCCTCCCCCTTATTCTTCCTAAAACATCTGAACCATCTGGAGAAATGTAATGGATAATTACCAATATGCCTTTTTAGTGCTGTGCCTGCTGGGTGTTGGTGAATCTCTTCGTCCAGAGATGATGGACACAGTTGTGAGGTCTCACTGTTCTATACTTTGCTTGGAGGTGACTACAGACTGGCCTCTACTTGGCACTTGAGGCCATCGGATGCATCTGGAGTAACAACTGCCTCTGATCTTGGGCTTGGGGCAGCTTCACTTATGAGTACTAGCTATGGGCCTCTTAGGCTTCATTCTATTAGTGCTGGAGTATCTCATTTTCCACTCATTGATGGAGTGGCAGTGATGTGTGTCTCCTCTTCTCTGAGTCAAAGAGGCATCTCCTACAGTACACGCTGCAGGCCTGTGGATTGGTGCTGCGGTGTTGTAGGTATTTTTTTGTTCTAAGCGTTAATAGGACTGACAATATCTATTTTGGCCCTCATTCCATAGAGGTCTTTTCCTTCCAAAGAAATCCAAAGGCATACACAACCTATCCCACACTCCATTTCCCTGTTGAGGGATGAGGAAATCACCTTAGCAGATTGTTTCTTTCCTTCTCGTCTAAGAGACATGTTTATATGTGTACATGGCAACAGGAATGAGGAACCTCCAGATTCTTGGCACCATTTTGGGCATCTGGACACAGCCCTGCCTCTGGTATAGGGCCTGGTGTACTTTCTTCCTTGCATCCTCCCAGGCATTTCACTGGAGGGTGACTGATCTCTTCTTGAGTCAAAATTTAAATATATTTCAACATACTAATAACTTTTATTTACTAAATTTGCCATTTAAGCAAGCCTTTATCTTCCTATGTTGCCCTAGTATTTATAATATCTGAATCGAAGAGGAATAGATTCTTGAAAAACTGTGCCACACACTCTAGCCTGGGTGACAAAGCGAGACTCCGTCTCAAACGAAACAAAACAAAACAAAACAAAACAAAACAAAACAAAACAAAACAAAACAAGTGTGCCACAAATTCAGACTGCTTTTTAAAAGTAGTCTCGTATGGCTCTTTTAGTGTGCAATGCAAGAATAGTGCTATGTTTTAGCATGAGATGCTGCTGCTTATAGAAATGACTTTATATCTCATGAAAGAAATCTATAAAGTCAAAGTAAAAAGTTATCTTTACTCTTTTAAAAAAGCTCATATATTAACCGTATTGAACCTTATTAGACAGGTATCTACCAGGCTTAGTGATGTGAGCTCATGACTCTCAAATGCAGAACTTTAAGGCGCCACTAAATTAATATACTGGCACATTCTGCAGGCAAAGGCATTAAATTTTTAACAGTACAATTGACTGTATGTGGTTCAACCTTCAAACATGTTGCTTGTGAATAAATGCAAAAGATACATTCTGGTATGTGATATGTGTTACTGGTTTCTAAAATGCAAAGATAGAAGGATCTACTTTCTGTTTTGATTTAGCCACAAATCCAGTGTACAAAGAATTTACTCAGCCTGGAAAATAGTTAAGAGGATAATAAGAAAATAGAAAAGTAACAGACTAACATCAGGACTAGGTTCCTTCAGTATAGCTAATTTATGACATTCGAGGCTTAAGAGATGATCATAATTACCATGCGAAAGAAAAAAATTACATTTTAAAATCCTGTCTCATTTTCAAAGGCTATAGAAAATGTCTACTTGGTGCTTTAATTGCCATTTTAGGATGCTTGAAATCTCTGTCCCTTTCTACTCCCTGGAAATTTTTTAACACTTTGTAAAAAGGATGAAAAAGGCCAAGTTTCTATAATCTACAAAGACATTCAAATGCTTTATTATGTGCAAGAGTAATTCTTAAGAGTAGGGAATTGTATATATAGTTTGAAAAAAAATCCTAAAATTGTAATTGTGTTACTTCCTTTTTAAGTACAAAATTTATTGTGAACATTCTGACATTACGTGTGATCTTTTCATGTTTAGTAAAAAAGAAAAAAAACGAGTCATGGGTTTAATAAAGGTAAGAAACATTGGCATAAGCAAGCATTCAATAAGAATGCTAAAATGTGCTACCCCAATCATTTTGCTACTAATTCATTACAGTAAGGGACTTGCCAAGTTCCACAGTTCAAGACTTTGACATTATAACAAATACCAGCAGGGCTCCTAGGCAGAATTAAGGGGTCAGTGTGTGTGTGCAAAATTAGGGTTTTGGTGTTATTAGCCAAGAACTGTATTAAAAAGAATGAAGGCAACTGCAATTCTGTTCTACCAAATAAAACATTTTGTTTAGAGATTCAAAAAACAAAAAAGCAATGAAGGCTATGTTACGGTTGTGCAAGGGCTGTTCTCAATTAGTAGAAAACAGTATGCCAATTTGAGAAACTCCATTAAAAACAGAGAATTCCATAATGGTAGTACCCTAGTTATTACATTAAACAAAAGTATTAATGAGTATTATTTCTACAGTTTGTTCATTACTCAGAATCATGTGAGCCCAGGAGAGACTAGGTTTGCTCTGTTCTCTGTTATTCCTGTATACTTACCATATTCAAAGAAAATGTCCTAGTTATAGATTACAATTACGACATAGCTGACTTACTATAAATATTTATTGAATGAATAAATGTGTATCCAAATAAAGATGTCTGCTCTGCAAACCTTCATCCAGGCCCTGGGTCTATATCTCAGATAATTCACCCAGAAAGCCAAGACATAAACCCACACTCCTTTGGTATTTATTCTTCCTAAGCTCCCTGGTCAAGGGTCTCTAAATGACTTCAAAGGAGGCCCCTTTCCTAGAACTCAGCATTTCCTTAACTGGTGATTGCTGATTGAAGCACACCAACCCCAGGCTTTCCAGAATGTATTTAATATTGCTTCTAGGCCACCTGATATGGGTGTGTTCAGAAGCACTGGGGGAAAAGGAACACTGGGCTCAATGGCTAGATCCTTGCTTCCCACTTGCTCCTTTTCATAGGTCCCCCTGCCCTTTGAGATCACGAGCAACTTCAGATTACCTCTGTTTGACCCTTAGAATACCACGCATCCATGGATGGAGCTTTGGGAAATGCTACTGTGCTTCTGATACATTAAGTGTTTGTTAAGCTTTCACTTTAGTACAACTTTCATGTGGAAGTAATGATTCTTCCAGCTGATATCAAGGTGTTTCTCTCACTAGATGTAAAAACCACTTTCTATATGGCTCAGTGGTTTTATTACTGGCGGAAGCATCCCATTAAATTTTCTTATCAGGCTGTGGGGAAAAAAGAAATTCATTATGTGAAGAGAGACAAGGTAAGGGTTTACTATATAATCAATCAATGGTAACACACCCTTGTTTCTCTTATCAGGTAAACTGCCCCTCAAATATTTTATAGGAACAGGGGAATTTCTCCAATCTTAACAAATAATCCTAAAATATGCACACTCTGACATACCATTAATCCTAACATTTATCATGCCTTATGGTTAAACATTTATAAGGTTACATTCTCCTTAAACTTTCTTAAGCCTGTAAGCAGCTACACTGAACAACAGGTTAAGTTTATTATGGTTTTAGGCAGCTCTGTGGAGTAATTAATGAAGCATTTAGGTCGATGTTTTGCATTACTCAAACTTTCCACTTCCAAATTTGATAAAGAAATTTGCAACATGATTGATGTAATGGCTACTTCTCAGGTCAATGAAAATGAATGAGCACTGGGTTCAAGTCCAGGCCTAAGCAAGTCACTTATTTCTTAAGTCTCTATCCTCTAGTCCATTGGTCTGAGAGATCTGGCCTGAAGTGCCACTTTCAAGTGTATTTGTCCGTTCTCACATTGCTGTAAAGAACTACCTGAGACTGGGTAGTTTATAAAGAAAAGAGGTTTAATTGACTCACAGTTCTGCAGGATATACAGGAAACATGGCAGGGAGGCCTCAGGAAATGTACAATCATGGCAGAAGGGCAAAGGGGAAGCAAGCACCTTTGTCACATGGCAGTAACAGAGAGAGTGAAAGTGCTACACACTTTCAAACAACCACATCTTGTAAGAACTCTATCTGGAGAACAGTTAAGGGGGAAGTCCGCCCCTATGATTCACTCACCTCCCACCAGGCCCCTCCCCTGACATGTGGGGATTACAAATTTACATGAGATTTGGATAGGGACACAGGGCCAAACCATATCACATAGCTTGGGTTTATCTTGACCAAGACTCAAAACAAGGTGATGCAGTTTCTTAAACTTTTCCTTTACTGCACAGGTTAAAATTACATGTTAATTTCTTAAATGGTATTCCCACAAATTCCCTTACTTCCATCCCATTACTATTTCCCGAGTCTTATCTGTCTCTCAGATTTTATATTCCTTTAACTAAAGGAAGAAGAGCTTCTAAAGAGAAGGTCATTTCAAGTTTCAATAATAATAATAATAAAAGTGGTAGGAAACTTTATGTGGACAATTTTATATGATCTTGCTAAATGGACAATGGCAATATCATGTAAAAAATAGAATGCTGACCCCAAAACTGTAGAAACGTGCCCAGGAAGCCAACCCCTTATTTACAACAACTAGCCTGGGAAATCGGCCCACCATAAGTCAGACTTGTAGGGATTCAGACCACAGGAAACCAAACAATAATTTCTGCAACAATTGGCCCCAAATGGCCATGACTTAACTGATAACTGACAGTTTCCCTAATTTTTGGCTCCACTGCCAACTTTAGCACCAACCAGAGAAAGCCAAATATGCTCCTCTAACCTATCGTGTAGGATGCTTGCTTCCAGTCAGCCAACTTTGGGCCAGCTTCTTTGGGCCAACAGACTCCAATTAGGATACATCAGAAGCCATCTCTTTCTCTACTACACGGCATTCCCATTTCTTTCCCTGCCTTTGAGTCTCTGCTAAAATGAGTTACTCTGCAAGAGACTGAATAACCAGCCTTGATTTGTTCTCTTTTGGTTTGTCTTTATTTATTACCACCGTGCGTATAACAAAAGGATACAGAGAGTGCACTCAGCTTCAACTAGATCCACAGTTGGGGCAATCTTTCTGTTTTCCTGGTTAATTATTATTTTTAAGTTCTTGCTAGCTACTATTTAAAAACCTACACAGTAAAACCTCCTACCCTTCCAAATGCCTAATGCCTATCTACTTTGAGCACATGACTTTACCCCATCTTCTCAGGGAAAACAAGCCCAATAAGAACTTGCTCCACATCTTCTCAACATTCACGCCAGTATCTACAGTCTCATCCATTCAATTCCTCCCTTCTTCTGGTTGTAACAGAAATGTAGACATCTCCTCTGTCCAGGGTTTTGGATCTCACTTCCTTTACTGTCTCATAGCTTTGATTTACAGATTATCATCACCCTCTCCTGTTCCTTCAAACAGTTCTCATCATCTTATTTATTTCTATGAACCCTTAGATGTGTTCAAGGCTACTCCATTTTACTTTTTTACAGTCTCTCCCACTTCAAGTCCCTTTCAGTTATCAGTCTCTCTCTCCCCCACTTCAGAGTCCAAATACTGGAATTACTCATTTACCCTTCAACTTCCATTCATTTAATAATCTGCTGCAATGTAGGTTCCACCTCTATTACTGCATTAAAACTACTAAGATCATCAGTGACTTCATTTCCCCTAAATACAATGTGTATTCTCAGTGCCTATAACTGTGACTGACATGGAGTAGAGCCTCACTTCTCTGGATTTCCTAATTTTAAACATAGTTTTGCATTGGCTTATAGCTTTACCTGAATTACGTCATCTAATACAACAACCTGATAAAGTGGGTATTATTACTGTGGTTCATATTTGGAAACTGGAGCTCACAGAGGTTACATCTCCCCCTGAAGAACAGACATCTGTTCTGCCACCTAAGATTCATCCTTGCTTCTTCCCTCTGATATAATAACATTATTAGATAGGAAAATATCCTGAAAGATCCTTAGCAGATTTCCTGGTATAAGAAAAAGAGTTCAGTATATGTTGAGTATTATCATTTTTCTACCACCCAAACCAGCGCCTGGCACATGAAATAGACTCCATAAATACTGACTGATTAAATGTGCCTAGAGAGGTCATAACAGCGATGCTCAAATAATTATTTTTGCTGGGAACTGTGGCCTGCTGGGGCTTTAAAGCAGGTAGGGGCATTTTTCCTAGCTCTGAAGGCCTCTAGAGGGCTTTACCTGGTCAAACTAACTTTAGGGAAGAATAAGAAAAAAATATTTTTACTTCTTCTTTCTCCAAAATGTTCACTCATCCATTTCTGAAAAGGTAAAATTATAGACAATGCTACTTGGTAATCCCTATCATCGTTTTCAGAAAAGGATTTGCCTTTATCTTATTACAGCAAATATTAGTTTGTAGGTGTAAATTGAGGGGGAGAGCAGTGAAGTCCTTTTTCCTATTATGTACATGTATAAATATTGAAATTCATGAGATTTAAATTTGAAAATCTGCTGCTCTAGGAAAATGAAGTGTAATTAGAGAGTTGAACAGAACAAAAGGGGAAGTAAAAGCATAGATGCACTGATTTACTATCTTGCCTTCCCTCCCACTGGAATCAATTTATGCTGGATAGAGGAGCTAAAGACAGCTGGAGGAACAATAGGTTGTTAACACAAATTATAAGGAAAGGAACTCCCTCTGATTTTTGGGAACTGAGCCAAGGGAGAAAATTGAAGTGAGATACTGTATTTATATTGCACTATAACAGTACTCATGTAATTTTCTGAGCTCCTTAAAAATCTCTACTAAAATAAAAGCATTAGTATCTATTTCTCATTCTGCCTAAATATTGTTAAATGCATAGGAAAAAAATCCCCTGAAGGTAGCTGCCAGTTTGCCAAGATGTCCTATAAAAACCTTTTTTACTAACTGGGAGATGTCTTTCCTTAGTGTAAGAACAAAGGATGCATGGACACTGTGTTACTTTAATGGTGTTGCCCTTAAGAAGATTATCCTGGAATCCAGGGTGCAAAAAGAGACTATATAGGAAGCAGAGTTCACTAGGTGCAGACTCAGTTGGGTTTCTGGCTTGAAATACAGTACAAGTAAAATATCTGGCAAGAAACCCGTAAACTACATAAAAGAGGCTTAAAAATCAAATTTGGAAGTTAAAGGAAAAAAAAAATCACCCAGATAAACTATAAAACGCAGGTAACATAGATGGATGTGATATATTTCTGGTTGTCCTACTGAGGTCATGAGGATATTCTGGCATTCTCATGAAGGCTAGCTCAGAGCACTCTCAACCAATGAGATCCTCTAATATCAACAAAAAGCATGTTAAAATTCCAAACAACAGGGTTCTACATTTTATAACAGATGAAATATTGCTATTACATAGTCATAACTCTGAGGATGGGCTCACCATTGGAAAACAGAAATGGAAGGGTTTCCTTAATTCAAGTGAATATGTTAAAAGATGGGAAAAATAGGAAAACTAAAGATCTGGAAGGTCAAAGTATCAAAATGTGCCAAATTCAGTAACAAAAAAGGGGCTTCGAAGCTATGCTGGAAGCAAAGCCATTGATTTCTGCCTGAAGAAGATGCTGTAACATCAACTCCTGCACACTTACTTGGTTTTCACATTCTCCATTACAGAAAATGATCTCATGTGTTATGCACTGGAAGTTGAACTCAAGATACGTGATGTGATATTAAAGTTCTGTTTACTCGGCCGGATGCGGTGGCTCACGCCTGTAATCCCAGCACTTTGGGAGGCTGAGGTGGGTGGATCACAAGGTCAGGAGTTCAAGATCAGCCTGGACGAGATGATGAAACTCCATCTCTACTAAAAATACATAAAAATTAGCCCGGTGTGGTGGCAGCCGCCTGTAATTCCAGCTACTCAGGAGGCTGAGGCAGAGAATTGCTTGAACCAGGGAGGCAGAGGTTGCAGTGAGCCGAGAACGCACCACTGCACTCCAGCCTGGGTGACAGAGCAAGACTCCATCTCAAAAATAAATAAACAAACAAACAAATAAATAAAGTTCTATTTCCTCAACTCAGATTACTGAAAATAATTTCCAGCCATCACTGTTGAGTGATGATATGCCTTTCAGAGACTATAATTTTATTTTCATATATTACCAAGAATAACATGGTGAAGTATGGGCTAAATGATTTTACAGACATATGAATATTGAGATGTCGAATACCTTTCCCAAAAAGTATTCATTAGTGGCTCTTTGGAATGGCCTTGAATGAGGCAAGAGATTGTCCTTGGGCTACCTCATTCAACTTCCTATCACTGTCTCGGAAGAACACCAATAAAGTTAATTTGATCTGTCAATAAAAAAAATATTGGGGAGAGTCAGGGGTAGGGAGAGCATCAGGAAAAACAGCTAATGCATGCTGGGCTTACTACCTAGGTGATGAGTTGATGAGTTGATAGGTGCAGCAAACCACCATGGCACACATTTAGCTATGTAACAAGCCTGCACATCCTGTATGTGTACCCTGGAACTTAAAAAAAAAAAAAAAAAAACAAACCTAGGAGAGAGAAACTAAACAAAGAATCAAGATTCACAAGGATTCTGAAAACTTAAACGTTATGAGCCAAAAGCAATGGGAAGACTGCACCCTTTAAAAGAAATAATCTTATGGTTTCTGAATTATGTCTTAATAAAGCTGAGACATATTTTTAAAAAGTAACAGGAGAATGTTTAACTGGAAAATGTAAAGCCTCATATATTTGAGTTAAAAAATGTACTGAGTAGAGAAAGCTTCCCTGGTGACAGGCTGAGGCCTGGAGTAGACTGTGGGCTCAGGAGCAGGTGACAGTCCGCTGGAGTCTTGGCTTCCTGAGCAGCAGCCTCTCCCTAGATCCTCAGCACCTGACATCATGTCTGCCACGAAGGAATGCATAATAAATACTTGCTGAATAATTATGCTGCTTAAAAACAAAACAACAAAGAAAAGCCAAGAACCAACACAATCTTAAACTTGACGAAATTAAAAATACGAGTTTCTTCTCTAATTAAGAAATCTAACATATATGGAGAAAAAAGACTGGAATAAACACCAAAATACTAGCAGTAGTTGTCTTTGGGTCAGAAGATTATGGGCAAATTGTGATCCTGTAATTTCATATTTTTGTCTATTTTCCTGTGTGTTCTGATTTTGTAGGATAGAGAGAAGTATATCCTCTGTTACCCCTCATCCCTACACCAAGGCTGTTTGAATGACAATGAGTACCTTGAAACATTGAGCTGCTTGAAAAACTTTTTATATATGTTACTTTGAATTACTTACATTTGTATGTCTTTTCTTTCCACTTAAATTGTAGATACTCAGATTGCAGAAGTGATATTTTATTATCGTTGTATGTAGTCTGATGCTAAGGATGCCAGCAAATTCAACCACCTTCTGTTGCAAACATTATTACAACTGAACTGGGCAAAAGACGAGAATTTCATCCATATGGCTGCTCTAATGTCATCCTAATATGATATAATTTCTCTAAGAAAAGGCACTTGACTCAAACTAAAACAAAAGTTAACACTATGACTCAAAGTTTAGGCTGGATGACAATTCTGAAGATCTTCTTTTTATTTCTTGGTGGTGAAGAAAAAAACACTCAGATATTACCTTTTTTTTTTCTTCCGTGCATGTGATCGGTAGTAATTTATCTGACATTATCCCAATACTGATGGAGGACTGTCATTTCAAGTTCTACTTCGCAGGAGGATTTTATCACTCTCTCAATTTTAGGAGTCATTAGAGCAGTAACAGAAAAGAAAAATCATGGCCACCTATTTAGGCAGGATGCTTGCCACAAGGTAGTGAAACAAAACCTCTAAGACCTTGATGTGTGTACAAACGTAGAAGGAAGTTGGCCATTTAGCTCCCATAGTTGTGGGGAGCACCAGGCCAGACTGCCTAGATGGGGCAATTCCCTGGGGCCTCAGAAATTAGTATTAGTAACAGCTTATATTTCTACCACTTCTCATGAAAGAAACCCAGAAATTAGCAATTACCCTTGAATACCCTGTATAAGCTTGCAGTCTTGTCTAGAAAGGCATTAAAAATAATCACAAAATAACAAGTCCACAACAAAGCAGCCAACCCTATTCACTTTCCAAGCCACATTTCATCTCTCCAATTTTCCCATTATTTAAGACCTGCAGCCAGAAAAACTTTAGTGGGAGAAAGAGAGATGAATCCAATGCAACACGAACCAGATCTCTATCATCTTCGGGTCACCATCAGAAATGTTGTGGCTAAACAAATTTGATCGTTTGTGATATGTGCACAAATTGATTTAGATTATCTTGACAAGTCCAGTTAGTCCATCCAAACAAATCAACTCAGAAAAAGGAATCTAAGGATTCAAAATAGAGAATTCAAATCAGGTTGCACGCACAGGCGCAGCCACAATGCATCTTAGCCCAAATGACCTGAATCTCATTACTAATAGCAATATTCTTAATTATTCAACGTTGAAAACACAAAATGTTTAATCAGAACATGGTTTGGGATTTAAAAACAGAGAAAAATAAATGAATACCAATTTTTGGTGTGTGGAGTTACAGAAAGATACAACAAATTGATTTGAATAATTATAAATAAATTTATTTAAGAAAGCAAATGTGCCCTAAAATTCTTTCAAATAATTTGTTTATCCAAATAGTTTAAATGACCTATTGCTTATCCTGCTATACAAATCCTTTTTCTTTAGATAATATAAGATTAATGAATAAACACACATTACAAGTTAGTGACATTTACATAAAGAATCATTAATCATACCACCTTCAAATATAGTAATCATAAATATTAGCAGTTACCAAGTCCTTTATCATGTATGGCCTCCATGACTTAGTCTAGATGACAATACAACCTTTTGTAATTATGGATGATACATTCTTCTTCAATCTACTTTTGAATTTGAGGCTTGGAACCAAAGTTTATCATAAGCAACTGTGACTTACTCAAGTTTCTCTATACATCTAACTGTCACGTATGTAATCTTCCCAATTTTTTTTCTTGCCTCTGGCTATTCTAGTTTTTCCCTAAAACCCACTAAAAGTTACTCATTTTAAAGCACTTGTTATTTACTGTGTACTACTAACTGCTTTCTGTGAAAAATGTGTATTCTTGGATGTCGAAACACAGCGAGAAGAGATGCTCCACCAAGAGCTTTGTAAACTTTTCCCATTAATGTATAGTATTCCACAACATACATTCAAATGTCACCACGAATATTGATGATCCTGTAAGTGGCACTGTCTTTCAAGAGACAAGACTGATGAGGATAGAAAGAACCAGATAAAGAAGGCTTTGAATTCTAGACTACTAAGCAGTAGAAGGTCACTGCATAACATTTTTATTAGGAGTGGTTGGATTAGACAATATTTTGGGAATATTCAACAAATATGATAGAGCATACTAGGAGGAATTGAAATAAAATACTTTTTGCATCGAGCATTCAATATGCTGTTGCCCTGCTAAGATGATAACTACTAATCCTTTGCTAGCGAAAACCCAGGCTTTAAATTCTTTTCTTGAAAGCATTTAACTATTTATGTTGGTTGATGCAGTCAACTGCTCAAGTGAGACTGATACCTTGGAAATGTCTAGCTGGTGTTAATGGTTCAGTTTGGGAGCTCTTGGTTGGGAAAGCACTGATCTCAGTTCTTCTGACTAAAGACAGCTTGATTCATTCATGTCTCCAGCAAATATTTTCAAATATCTACAGCTATATGTGAAAGCTGACACATTTAAGAAAAGAATAAAAATAATGAAGAGGTTTCCACAACTTGATCACTTTTTGAGTATAAAAATTAGGGAATGGAGTGTAGAGGGAAAAAGCTGTAATATCCATTCCTTAGGTTGAGATTTCTGATGCATTATGACTAAAGGTTATTGGAGACCTACAGTTTCAATAATTTCACTTAAATAAGAATATACATTTAACTATATTATCTTTCTGTCATAGAGGCTTCCTTCGGTACAATGTTAGGTCCGATTTCACAGGAGGTTTCTTTGTCAGCAGTTTGTACTCCTCTGCCTCTTGATGTGAGGTTGGCCATATGATTGTTTTGGGCATATGACCAAAGAGGATAGTTTGCCAGGTCAGAAGCCAGGCCTCTGGGGATTTTGTACGTTTCTGCTTGCTGTCTTAAGTGTTTGCCACTGCCTTGAGAAGAATAAGTTAGCCCCAAGTCCAAAGACAGACTTAAAGAGCATGGCCAGTCAGACACCCAAACATCTATTTTAAGAGGCAGAGCAATTACGCACCAGGTGCTGTGTACAGAAATTCAGCTTTAGATAAGCCAAATCTTACCTGCACTGCAGGTGCAGTCAGGTGCATGACTATTAGGGACCATAGAGCTTTGAGGAAGTATGAAAAACAGTATCTTTGTAGCAATAGCTAATGGATACAGTTGCAAAACAGGGATTAGAACTGAGGCTTGGAGGCTCTTATTTGAATGTAAATTTTATATATCACTTTTTTTCCCTGTTGCTCTAGGCATGACACTGTCATATGTAGAACTTAATCTGTTCTATCTTTGTGCCCTTTCTATTGCCTTTTTTTTTTTTTTTTTTGAGACGGAGTCTCGCTCTGTCGCCCAGGCTGGAGTGCAGTGGCCAGATCTCAGCTCACTGCAAGCTCCGCCTCCCGGGTTCACGCCATTCTCCTGCCTCAGCCTCTGGAGTAGCTGGGACTACAGGCGCCGCCACCACGCCCAGCTTTTTTTTTTTTTTAGTAGAGACGGGGTTTCACCGGGTTAGCCAGGATGGTCTCGATCTCGTGATCCGCCCGTCTTGGCCTCCCAA
Source organism: Mandrillus leucophaeus (assembly GCF_000951045.1). NCBI lineage: Eukaryota > Metazoa > Chordata > Mammalia > Primates > Cercopithecidae > Mandrillus > Mandrillus leucophaeus. The sequence goes on from NW_012103865.1 coordinate 2,072,708, forward strand.
AGTGCTCCCAAAGTGCTGGAACGGCCTCCATTGCCGTTTTCAGTAACTTTTAAACTGTCTTCCCTTTCCATTTTTGTTTGTTTTGCCTCTTTGTTTTTTTGAGACAGAGTTTTGACCTGTTGCCCAGGCTAGAGTCCAGTAGCACAATCTTGGCTCACTGCAACCTCCGCCTGCTGGACTCAAGCGATCCTCCCACCTCAGCCTCTGGGGTAGCTGGGACTACAGGCCTGAACCACCACACCTAGCTAATTTTTGTAGAGATGGGTTTTGCCATGTTGTCCAGGCTGGTCTTGAACTCCTGAGCTCAAGTGATCCAACTGCCTAGGCCTCCCAAAGTGCCGGGATTAGAAGAGTGAGCCGCTGCGTCTGGCCTGTTTTTGTTAGTATGTGTTTCCCTGTGCTTTGGAACCATTTTTTCTACTTTACTGACATTTTGTTTTCTTTTCTCGGAAACTTAAGTCTTTCAAATAATGGCCAGTTTCTCTAACATTTCTTTCCACCTTAAGATCCTTACAGACTTTGAAAAGCAAAAAAGAAAACACTCTTAATAATCATTCTTATTATCTTACTATCATTTTTAGCTTTGTTTAATCTTATTCAAACAAGGTTGTGACAATTTAGGGAATACTTTCAAAGACTTGCTCTGGTATTTTTTTTTTTTTTTTTTAAAGATAAGTCCATATATCAGAATGCATGCACAAGAAATGTAACATTAGAAACATATCCCATGAAGCGCTCTGGCCACTCTGACAGCTGCAATTTATCAACGTAAATTACTGTGCTTAGCTGCAAAGTTTTTGTCACAGGGAGACAGGGCACTTCCTAAATGGCTTGCTGCTTTCTTTAATAATCATCTTAGTTTTTACAATCCAGATAACCTCGGGCAAGAGACATCCTGATGCATATAGAAATAGAAAACTTCAGATTTTTATGTACATCACTGGGAGCAATGACATGCTACTCTATTCATTTTCAGATTAGTGTCTTTCCCCACCCCCATCTAGATGTGGCAATAGATTACTTAGAAAAGTAAATGTGGGCAGGAGAGCCAGGACAGGAAGCTCAGCAGTAAACACGTCAGCCTGTCTGCTGTCTCATTTTCCTTTTAATCAAAGAAAAGACCTAACGGAATTCACTGTCATCGTCTCAGTGGTGGCTTCTAACAGCACTGGATAGGGAGAATCCTTTTATTTCTAGCATCACATCAACAAATTGATTTTTAAATTCATGCATTTAACATGTGTTCCTAAAGTCATTATCATTTAGTAAACAGCCTGACTAAGTGTCTTTAAACTACTTGAGACATTTTAAGCACTAATTTTTCTCATTTTAAAAAAGTTTCAGTCTCTGTGTTAGAGATATTTGAGATATGCTACTACATAAAGTGCTGTACTTATTCATGAAAATGTAATTTTGGGGGGATGTGGTTGAATTTCATATCTCAACATTGGACTTTTCTAATATGGTAGATGAACTGAAACCTGTTCCCAGGTGCCCTGAACTCCAAAGCCCGTGCTCACTCTACTGTACATGCTGCCTTTACAGAAAGCCCCTGTACGTAAACCTCCATTTTAAGAAAACCAATTTTGGCCAGGCGCGGTGGCTCAAGCCTGTAATCCCAGCACTTTGGAAGGCCGAGACAGGTGGATCACGAGGTCAGGAGATCGAGACCATCCTGGCTAACATGGTGAAACCCCGTCTCTACTAAAAAATACGAAAAACTAGCCGGGCGAGGTGGCGGGCGCCTGTAGTCCCAGCTACTCCAGAGGCTGAGGCAGGAGAATGGCGTGAACCTGGGAGGCGGAGCTTGCAGTGAGCTGAGATCTGGCCACTGTACTCCAGCCTAGGCGACAGAGCGAGACTCCGTCTCAAAAAAAAAAAAAAAAAAAGAAAACCAATTTTAAGATTGCTATCCATAATGCCAAATTTCTAAGCTGCTTTCTTCTAGTATTGGAAGAACAGAAACGTCGTTTAGCCATTATAATTGGGAATCAATAACGTGCGTGTCTGCTAAGTTCCCTGCCTTTGTGATCTATGCTACTATCCAAAAAGGGTTGTAAAGGCAAGAACAAAGTTATCTATAGTCTCTCTCTCTTTTTGAGTACTTTCAAATTCATCATTTGTCAACAGATGTACTGCAGTCCCTAGCTTCAGTACAACAGTACTGAAGTCATCTGCGGTACACAGAATAAGAGCTGCCCAAAGATGTCTATCTTCAAATCCCTGGAACCCGTGAATATGTATGTTACATGGCGCATGGGGAATGAAGGTGCAGATGAAATTAAGTTTCCTAATCAGCTGACCTTAAAATAGGGAGAGTATCCTGGACTATCCAGGCGGGCCCAATGTAATCACAAGGGTCTTTAAAAGGCAAAGAGGGAGGCAGAAGAGGAAGTGAGAGTGATGTCATATGAGAAAGACTTGGCCCAACATTGCTGGCTTCCAAGATAGAGGAGAAGAACCAAAAGCCAAGAAATGTGGGTGACCTAGAGGCTGGAGAACGCTGGGAAACAGATTGTCCCCTAGAGCCTCCAGAAAGGACCAGAGGTCTGCTGACATCTTGTTTTAGCCCAGCAAGACCCATTTCAGACTTCTGAACTACAGAACTCTATGAGGAGAAATTTGTGTTGTTTTCAGCCACTAAGTTTGTGGTAATTTGTGATAACAGCCACAGGAAATGAATACATCATTTACTTGTGAGACAGGTTACCAGGAAGGCTATCTACATTATAGATAACTGGGAGACAATTTGACAAATATTTGACAAAGTATCAGAAATGTATTTGTTGTTTAATGGCAAAAGTAAAATAATATGCTTTTGTTTTCTTCTATTTTTCCTTGCTGAATTGTGTCCTTTAATTTGTAATTACAATTGCTTTGGCTGTTATTTGCACTCCAAATGGATCAGAAGTAAACTGAGACTGATAAATAATTTTTGTAATTAAATACAATATTATAGCAAAGAAGAATTTAAAATACAAAACAGCATCTTATTTCAATAAAAATAGTGTTATAAAAGAACAGAAAATCACAAGTAACTAAAGAGAAAATAGATAAGTTTGACTTTATCACAAGTAAAAAATTCTGTGCATCAAAGGACAGTATCAAATATGTGAAAAGAGTGCACATTAAAAAATGTGGAAATCATATATCTGATAAGGGTCTAGTATCTGAACATACAAATAACTCTTGTAAGCCAACAATACAAAAGGCAAATAACCTACTTTTAAAAAGGGCAAAGAATATGGGTAGGTATTTTTCCAAAAAACCTCAGAACAATTGACCAATAAGCATGTGAAAAGATGCTCAATGTCATTCATCATTAGGGAAGTGCAAATCAAAACCACTATGAGATACCAATTCACACTTATTATGATGGCTATTTAAAAAAAAGGAAAACGGTGAGGATGTAGAGAAAATGGAACATAATACATAACTTGTGAGAAAGTAAAATGACACAGCCCCTGTGGAGAACAATTTGGCAACTCCTCAAAAAGTTAAATACAGAATTTCCACAGGACCCCACAATTCCACTCTTAGGTATACACCCAAGAGCACTGAAAACATGCTCATGCAAAAAGTTGTACACAAATGTTCCTAGCAGAATTATTCATAATAGAAAAAGAGTGAAAACACCACCATGTCCATAAATTGATACATGAATAGACAAAGTGTAGTATGTCTACACAATGGAATATTACACAGCCATAAAAAGGAATGCACAGGTGAACCTTGAAATTTTTATGCTAAGGGGCAAAAGTCAAGAACAAAAGGCCACATATTCCATTTATATGATATGTTCGGAACAGTCAAATCCATAGAGACAGACAAATTATTTCATTGACCTATGAATGAGGGATATGAAATCTATTCATAACAGAATCTCATGGTAGGTATCATTTATGTAGCTGAGAAAGCTCTCAGGCAATCACACACAGGAAAGTGTGTCAAAAATATCTGCAGAAAATGTTATGGGAATGTCTTCATACATCCATTATATCCTTATTCCTTCCTCTGTTCCAAATTTGAGCTTTACTGAATAGAGTGTGAGCACCTGCAGGCAGAAGCTAAGTCTTATCTATCTTTGCATTCTCAGTGCTGAACATAGTAGGCACACAATAAATGTGTTCTATAATGGGATGAGGGGATCAAAGCAAAGAGTAATGGCCCTCAGTGAGGGCTCCTGAGAATAAGAAAGCCTTTGTAGTTAGGAAAGACATTCTTAAATCCCTCAAATGCTTATTTAAGATACAGAGTGAAGTATTACCTTATATAGGAATGTTCATTGACCAAAATGGGGAAATTACAAATATCTGTTGCTTTGTAATATTTTGGCAAATTGAATATTATGCATTTTTTGTACTTTTATTATAAATAATTTGTTTCAGTACTATGACTTATTTCAGTGTAAATGAAATAAGTTGAGGAGGGTTATTTAAAATGGTAAACATTTAACCATTTAATGGTTAATTAAAACAAGTAATTCAAGTTTGAATATAACCATTAAAGTCTTTTTTTTTTTTTTCTTTTGACAGAATCTCGCTCTATTGCCAGGCTGGAGTGCAGTGGTGCAATCTTGGCTCACTGCAACCTCCGCCTTCTGGGTTTAAGTGATTCCTGTCTCAGCCTCCTGAGTAGCTGGGACTATAGGCATGTACCACCATGCCTGGCTAATTTTTGTGTTTTTAGTAGAGACAGGATTTCACCATGTTGGTCAGGCTGGTCTCGAACTCCTGACCTTGTGATCTGCCCACCTCGGCCTCTCAAAATGCTAGGATTACAGGCGTGAGCCACTGCGCCCGGCCCCGTTAAAGTCTTTTAATTCAATGAAGTGTTCACTCAGCCTTATTTGAAAACATACTTTTTCACAGATAATTCTATCGTAATATTTTAATCCTCCAATATGTACTGATAACACTACAAAATCACAATGTATCATTTTAATTTTATCTTTACCAAAAGTAATGTAGAGATTAAGGCCCTCTGCTTCTCTGTCAAAAAATAAAAAAGATCAAACAATACCGGCTGAGATAAGCATACAACTTGTGATTATATTGTGCTAATAGGTCCAAGGATCTATGGAGATAAAATCTGATTAATATATTTATCATCTTTTTATGTTTCTTTTATAAAAGAGGATTCATGTTACTATTTCATAAAGAGACTATTTAACTTCTTCATCGGGTCATTCTCAAGTTATCTTTAAAACATAAGAAGTAGCTTCTACCTCTTAACCAAAGTCAAATATACACAGTAGAATACAGAGGGATATAGAACCAGCCAAGTGTCACAAAGCCACAAGCCTTCTTTCCCCCAGAAAAATAAAGATCAAAATGCTATGCTAGAGTACATGTTCAGGATGTTGAAAGGGATGTGAGGATATGCAGGTAATGAGCAAGGCCTCATTTCTTTTCTGCATATATATTAGCATGGATTTTAGCCTATTTATATAAAAAAAAGTCAGAAATATAGAGGGGAGGAGTTTTTATTGGAAATACGATGACTCCATGTTTTGTATTTGATTTTCTCTGCCGTTCATGTATGTTTTCTTGATTCCTTGAGAACTGTCTTTTTAAAAAATTTGTGAGTGTATCATTTACATGAACTAAACGACCAACACTACTTGCCCTGCCTAGTAAGGAGTCATCTCTGGTTCACTCAGGATACATGGAGGCCTTAAAGACTGAGAGTCCTTAATTGCATGTGTGGCTGTATCTTGCTCTTTGGCACTTGCGTGTGTTTGTCACACTGTCTTATACATAGTAGGTGCTTAACCAATCATGACTAGTTTTAGATATGTTTACTTGGTGTCCCAAATAGACTCTAAATGCCTTGAGGGCCGAGATTATGCATTACATGTTTTCAGAGTATTTGACAACCTTGAGCTTGGTGTGCAGCACATGGGAGGTGCCAGTTAGCCAAGACAGTGTAGACCCTTCTTTTCATTCTTGTTATGAGAAGAGTATAAACGATACTGGGACTCCTTAACTCCTTACCCATTTACCAAGACACACACACACACGCGTGGGCGCGCATGCACACACGATCTGCATTTGATGAAGCAGATGCAGATTAATGAAGATACATTTGCTCACAGGGAGTTCTATTTTTACTCTGTGTAATCAGCAGTTTTTGCATATTACCTCTAGAAAATGTTCACAAAAGTTGGACTGTGAAATAGAATTGCAATTCTTTGTGATGGAAAAAGTACTTGAGCAGTAGTGAGCCTATGGAGAGAGCCAAACCAGCAGCTGGCAGGGCCCTCTCTCCATTCTCCCCGCTACAGATCTGCAGTCCCTGCTATTCAGAAAGTGGATTGTAAGCAAACGATTCTTTCTAGTGAGGCTGGAAGACTTCCTGTGTAGTATTTTACAGAAAATACAAAGTCCTTGATAAAATGTAAAAGTCAGTTGATGAGATAAAATATGACTACAATGAAGACCACCTTAAATTTGAATAGATTTTTCAAAGTAGCATTATAATTAAGACCTAATTTCTCTCTCCTAGCAGTGTAGAAGGTGGAGAGGAAAGAGTATTATGTGACAGGTAAGAAAACAGAGGCAGATAAAGTCTACAGGACTTACTATTGATTGGGAGCCAGTAGCCAGAAACCGGAACTCAGGATTCCTGGCTAAATCAATCAAAAAATTAGTAATGACTTCTACTACTTGTAAAATATTATACTAAAACTTTCTTTTTGAGATCATTGTAGAGAGTTAAAAAGACACTATATAGAGATGTGATAAGTTAAATTACAATAGAAGAGTTAAAGTTTAGATTTCCAAAGTAAATGATACCTATCCCAAAGGGGGAGAAAAGAACAGGGGAAAAAAAAAAAAACAACCATCTCAGGAGATTGTTTTGGGCTGTGGTGTTTTGTAGACAGTAATTTTCCATTCTAGGTTTTTTCTCTTTCCATATTGAACACTGGGACTGGAAGATAAAACCATATTGATTTTCTGTCCTTCATCATCTTGCCCAAACTTCTATGTTTTAATATTTCTTTCAGATACTGGAGGAAAACGCTTGTGGTTTCTCATCTAGAGTTAATCCCTCTTCTTACGTTCTGTGGCTCCTCACTGCCCGTTTATTCTATGCCCTTCCTCCTCAGAGTGCAGTCCGTGAGCCAGCAGCAGCAGCATCCCTGGAGAGCTTGTTAGAAAGGCAGGATCTCAGTCCTCAGCACAGCTCTAGAGAGCACCAGAATCTGCATTTTAACAAGACACATTCCCGTGGGAGACCTTCTCATCTCAGCCATTCTTTCAAAAATTAGCCCCTCCGTTTCTAATACCATTAGTCTCTCTTCTTCCCTCACCATCTCCTTTTTCCTTCTTGAACAACCCAGGGGTCATTATTAAGAAACAAAACAAGAAACATCCCTCCCTACTCCCCATCTTCAATGACTGATAGCCCTTTCAGCTTTCAGAGCACCCCACTTCTGTTTCTGTGGTTACCACCTTCCTGGAATGAATTTTATGCCCCTGCTCTCTTTATTTTTAATTCAGTCAGTTTCTTCTTAAAACTTCGAAACTTAACTGTCTCTCTGAAGCAGTTTGAACACATAGAGAGGCCATGTGAATGCACACATGTGCACGTAGAGGTACACGGGTGCACCCACATGCATGCACACAGATGTAGATTATTAACTCTGATGAGGTTAGACCAACTTTTAAAATTTCCATAGTTCCTATACTGATGGGAACATTAATGATCTGAGCCACATTTGGTTCCTGATGATTTTCGTGTGCCCACTCCTATCGTGAATGTATTCAGGATCATCTACCTGTCTGTGATCCTGCTTAGGTGGCTGGACTGACCTACACCAGGCCAAATGTACTGAATGCCCCTGCGGTACAACCATCCCTATTTTGAAAGCGAAATCTTGTATCTCTGCATAAATATGCCAGCAGTATGCACAGGTACAGGTTCATGAAAGTGAAACAAAATGAGGCCTTGTACTTAAGGCCTATCTAAGTTAGGTTTTCTTCCTGAATCCTTCTGCTGGGTAAATCCTACAAGACAGAGGCCCATCTGTAGTCTTGTGTTAGACGTGAAGAAAAGGAGGAGGTCGCCCATAGATTCCCCACCATCAAGTGTCACAGGAAAAAGCTTATGCCATTAAGGAACCAAAAAACAAAACAAAAACAATCTTCTTCTGAGTTCCAGTGACTTTCTGAAGTCATTTCATACAACCAGGTTGGAAGGTTGAGATGTTTTGAAATGTACTGGGTACCACCACCCACTCACCTTCTATGGGTTTTGAGCAATCTGCTCACTAGTGACTGGATGTTATGTTATTCAGGCCTGGCTCTTATGAAGAAAAATGAAGAGCATGAAAGAAAAGAACCACAGGGAAAATGGGGGTGTGCTGAAAGGTTAATGTGCTCTTCAGCCCACCACTTCAGACAGATCACGGAGCTGCCACACAATCTGTGTATCTGATGCATGCAGACAGTACTGTCATGCTTCACCTTTGGAAATGGGCCATTACTTCTGATGACAGATAATGAATTGTGGAATATGGCTAGCACCTGGCCAGACAACGGAGAGTTCATAAATCAGACTCAAAACGGAAATACCTGAATAAAATTCTTGAGTTATTCGAGGGGTTGGAAAAGGGTATGTAATGAGAGAATCCGTTAAACCCACGTGCGTGGATGTGTAGGTGGACACGCTGTGTATGTGTGTGTGAGTATGGGGCGGGTGTAGATTTTTAAAAGTCCTTTGTTAAGCTGCTACAAAGAAGTATTTTTTGTTTTGTTATTTTCTGGTTGGCTGAAGAGTTTTATTTCAGCATGGAATAGAGTGGTAGTTGGGGATCAGGGTAAAGGATGGTTGGGAGAAAGATTTTGGTTTTTAACAGGAAATTCGTTTGAGCCTTCCAAAAAAAAAAAAAAAAGAGAGAGAGAGAATCAATCAACTCTCTCAACAAAAGGAGTAAATAGTTGGTTTACAGGGATTAATGTTTGCTTATTTTACAAATAATCTGAAAAACAGGCCCACAGATCTGGAAAACAGTCACAACTGCGTAGATAATACTACACAAATTGCTAAACGGATGAGAATAAATTAAAATACGGGTTTATAAGCATGTGAAAATAGCCAGAAAAATATCAACTAAAATAAAGCGTTGATGCATAAATGCCCTTGAGGAAAAAGAACCTAAACTCCCTGTAATAAGACGGGCTCTAAAGTTTTGTTTTGTGATGAAGGAATGAAACCTAAAAGTGATTTTTAAAACTATTATCTGAAAATATGCTCCAATGTGTCCCCAAAGGCCAGCACATGTAGGTAATCCTCTAGAAAGGTACTAGTAACACACAAAAGGTAAGGTTCCCACACTGGCAACTCATGCTAGGTTGATTAAGTGCCTAAAGACCAAGGAGGTGAGAGTGGCTGCTTAGTTGTCCTCATACTCAACCTCAGACAACAGCCATCAGGCTGAGGGTTCTTCTTCATCAGGATAGGACCACAAGAGTTTGTTCTTTCTTGAGAAGAAAAACAAGGATAGGTAAATATATAGATGATTACTATAAAGTCACCAGCAAATTTTTAAATAGTTCTATTTGAAAAACATCATTATTTAGGCATTTAAAAAATGTAATATCTAATACCATCTACAGAAAGCAGAGAAAACTTTCATAAGAATAAAAGCTATAATCAAGCCCTTTTAGTACCATCTCTAATAATATCCTTAGTACCGCCTCTAATATTATACTTTGTGCTATCTCTAATAATATATACACTGTTTATCTAAAGGCTACCTCATGGATTTTCAGAGTTCTGATAAATGTATCAATTATTTTCAGCTATGAAGTACTGTCTTTTTTTTTTGTTTCCGTTTATTACGAGTATCAACGACTTAAGTTCTCTTAAGCCAAATTAGTTTCCCCTGTGTGGAACTAACTTCTGTAGAAACCCTCTAGTCTTTTTGTACAGTTGTGACATTGACCAACGTTTTTACATCTGTGGCCAGACTAATCCTCAGGCCTGGAGTCCCACATTTGAGGCCACCAGCGAACTCCCTGTCAGGTGCCGCCTTTGCTTGCTGCTGGCAAGAGAGTCCAGTGCAACTGGTAGGAAAAGACGCTTCATTAGCAGGTGCTAAAATGACTGGAAGCCCTTATAGAGATACACATCCTACCTTTCTACTCTTTTTTTTCTTTTTCTGCTTAAAATTTGCCTTCAATCTTCCTTTTAAATGGCTTTCCTCGGTATAGAGATGTGTAATACGAAGGCATACGTCTTACCTATGTGGCTTCTGATCCCTCTGGGCAACCCTGAGCAGCTCCCAACGAAGCTGCCATGGGTTGTCTGTCTAGCCAGCTAACCTATCATGTTCATTTTTCTGGTCCTTTGTTAAAAATACTCTATTAGGCAGGGCACAGTGACTCACACCTGTAATCCCGGAACTTTAGGAGGCTGAGGTGGGTGGATCACTTGAAACCAGGAGTTCGAGACCAGCCTGGCCAACATGGCGAAAACCTGTCTCTACTAAAAGTACAAAAAATTAAGCGTGGTGGCACCCGCCTGTAATCCCAGCTACTTGGAAGGCACAGGCACCAGAACTGCTTGAACTCAGGAGGTGGCGGTTTCAGTGAGCCAAGATCATGCCACCATACTCCAGCCTGCGTGGCAGAGGGAAATTCTGTCTCAAAAAAAAAAAAAAAAAAAAAAAAACAAAAAAAGCAGCTCTATTATCCTAGTGTTAAAAAGAGTATAGGCGTATAGGCTTTCTTTGTGAAGATGCTTTCTTGAAGTCAAAGTCTTTTATCAGTCTTCTACTGTTTTTTAGTAGGGTCCTGGTATAATTCCTCTATCAGCAGCAACATCCATTCCAGTACCACACACACCAAAACTTTAAATACGTTGGTTAATTTTAGGTTACATACAATATCTATGTGAAGTGAATAATGTGCATTGTTTTATGTTTCATTGCACCTGGTAAAAGTTTGAATCATAATAATACATTTCCGAGCCGGGCGCGGTGGCTCACGCCTGTAATCCCAGCACTTTGGGAGGCCGAGGCGGGTGGATCGCAAGGTCAGGAGATTGAGACCATCCTGGCTAACACAGTGATACCCGGTCTCTACTTTAAAAAAAAAAAAAAAAGATGGGCGTGGTGGCGGGCGCCTGTAGTCCCAGCTACTCGGGAGGCTGAGGCAGGAGAATGGCGTGAACCCGGGAGTTGGAGGTTGCAGTGAGCCGAGATCGCGCCACTGCACTCCAGCCTGGGCGACAGAGTGAGACTCCGTCTCAAAATAATAATAATAATAATAATACATTTCAGGCTACTTTGTATTTATTCTGTTGAAAAAGAATGTTAAGTCTGTCTTGCCCTGATTTTTCATTCTGATATTATTTCACTATTTCCTTCTAACATGTCTCCAAAAGAAATTACTACCAGACATGTGTCTTAGAGAAATAGTGATTCAATAATTATCAGTAAATTTCCAGATAATCTTTAAACTAGCCAGGAGTATTATAAGCAATATTTATCCTAAAAATCAATTTCCCTTCCTCAGAAGAATAATTGTATTTTAAGGCTTCTTATGGAAACCAGTCTTTGAACATCCAAGCATTAGACCCAGTTCCTTCCCCGCTGTATAAGGCATCCCGTTAAGGGCTATAAAGAAAATCCTCAAGAGGTATAAAATTTATATAGAAGGTGAGACAAGCTTAACTTCATACGAAGTTTAACTGCATTCAATAAATAATAATTCAATATAAATATATAAAGAATGGCAGGAGTTAGTACGCTTTCCAAATGAATTATAAAAAGAATAATTGCTACAGAATTTACTACATTGGCATTGTATAGAAAAGTTGGATGTGGAAAGAGAGATAAAAGTTGCCTTTCGAATAAATGGGTAGCTTTTGATTAAGAAGTAAGGAAGAAAGCATTTTGAGCACAAAAGCTCCATTTGTTAATTCCTCTAAATCTTCAACAAACAGAGTACAAAGACAGAGAAAATGCTCTTTAATTACTTTTTTTGATGTGAGCTAATACAGCATTAATAACAAAGCCTATAAAACCTGGTTATTTAAGATAACTTTAATAAATACGAAATAACTAGTGATAAATTTGACAAAAGATGTGCAGGAGCTATAAACTAAGAATTATAAAACATCACTGAAAGAAATTAAGTCTCAGGGAAATGGAACAATATCGTGTTCATGGGCCAGAAGATTCAATATTGTGAAAAAGATCAAAGCTAGAGGATTTACACTATCTGATGTCAAGACTTATTATAAAGCTACAGTAACCAAGACACTGTGGTATTAGGATATGAATAATCATACAACAATGGCACAGAAAGTCCAAAAATACACATACACATATATGAACAATTTTAACAAAAATTTCAAGGCAATTCAGTAGGCAAGGGAAAAAAAATTCAAGAAATGCTGTTGGAACTATAAGATATCCACATGCAAAAACATGGACTTCAAACCTTAACTCATCATTTACAAAAATAATTCAAGATGTATCATGGATCTAAATGTAAGAGTAAAAACTATAAGATTTCTGGAAGAAATATAAGAAAAAAAGGGCTGGGCACAGTGGCTCAAGCCTGTAATCTCAGCACTTTGAGAGGCTGAGGCAAGAGATTGCTTGAGCCTAGAAATTTGAGACCAGCCTGGGGCAACACAGCAAGACCCCATCTCTAAAAAAAAAAAAAAAAGTAAAAATAAACAAAAAAGGAAAATACAATATGATGTTTTAGAGACCTTGTGTTAGACAAAGATTTCTGAAATAAACACAAAAAGCATGAATTATGAAAGAAGTCGGTACATTAGATTTGATCAAAATTGAAACCTTTTGCTCTTTAAGGAAACTATTAAGAAAATGAAAAGGTAGCCTGGGAAAAATATTTGCAAAACATATTTTAAAAGGCACTTGTATCCAGAGTATATAAAGAAGTCTTACAACTCATCAACAATCCAAAAAAAAATGGGCAAAATATTTGAACCATGGTTTTTCAGCTATGCTGTCAGAGACACTGAGGATGGATAATATTTTTTATTGCGGGAAGGCTGTCCTGTGAACTGCAGGTTGTTTAGCAGCCTTCCAACATCCACCCAGAGATGCCAGTAGGATCTCAAGTAGTGACATCAAAAAATGCCTTGAGATATTTGCCAAAGGTCCCATGGGAAGCAAAATTGCCTCAGATGAGAACTACTGATTTGGATAACGCATTAATCAAAGAGGAAGTACAGATGACAAACCTACAGAACCTATGATAATCAACTAGAAACTATGGAAAACAACAGAGTGTGATAAAGTTATCTAATCTGTAAATATTAGCAAGATGAAAATGTAATACTGTTTTTATGCCTGTACCATGCTGTTTAAATTGCTAGAGCTTTGTAGTAAATGTTTTCACATCCGTAATTGGGATGCCTCTAGCTCTGTTCTTTTTGCTCAACATTATTTTGGCTATTCACGGTCTTTTGTGGTTCCGTATGAATTTTAGGATTTTTTTTCTATTTCTGTGAAAGAAATGTCATTGCATTTTGATAGGGATTGCATTGTGTCTGTAGATTGCTTTGGGTGGGATGGATCTTTTAGCAATATTAATTCTTCCAATACATTAACATGAATATCTTTTCATTTATTTGTGTTGTATCCAATTTCCTTAATCAGTGCTTTATATTTTTCAGTGTATAGATCTTTCCTCCTTGGTTAAATTTGTTCCTAAATATTTTATTATTATTTTTGTAGCTATCGTAAATTGGATTGCTTCCTTGATTTCTTTTTCAAATACTTTGTTATTAGGGTGCAGAAATGCTACTGATTTTCGTATGTTGATTTTATATCCTCCAACTTTACTGAATTCATTTATTTTAACAGTTTTTTGGTGAAGTTTTTATGTTTTCTATTTATAAAAAACAAAACATTAAATTGTCTATACAGATGATGTGATCTTATATGAAGATCAATTTAATTTCAGAGACAATTTAATTTCTTCTCTTCTGATTGGGATGTCATTTATTTCATTCTCTTGCCTAACTACGCTGGCTAGGGACTCCCAGTACTATGCTGAACAGAAAATGATAAAAGCGGGCAACCTTGTATTGTTCCTGATCTTAGAGGAAGCTTTTAGCTTTTCACCACTGAGTATGATGTTAGATGTGGGTTTTTCATATATGGCCTTTATTGTGTTGAGGTACATTCCTTCTATACCTAACTTGTTGAGAGTTTTCATGAGGAAAGGATGTCAAATTTTGTAAAATGCCTTTTCTGCATCTATTGAGAGGATTATATGGTTTTTGTCCTTCATTCTGTTAATGTGGCATATCATAATTATTGTTTTACTTAGCTTGAATTATCTTTGCATCCCAAGGATAGATCCCGCTTGACCATGTTGAATAATCTTTTAATGCGATGGTGAATTCAGTTTGCTAGGTTTTTTTTTTCTTGTGGAGGATTTTTGCATCTACGTTCATCAGTGATATTGGCCTGTGGTTTTCTTTTCTCGAAGTGCCCTTATCTGGTTTTGGTAACAATGTATTAAATGTTTTATTTATTTAAGTTGAATAAAAGGACTAGAAACAAAAACAAGAAATTGCTAACTCTGAATGATAGAAATATAAATGAGAACTATATTATTTTTCTACACTTGGCATTTCAAGAAATTATCAAAAGAATTCAAAGTTTCTAGAAGGTAAAATAAATAAGCACATGTGTTTACCATGTAAGAAGACGAAGTACAAATTCATTTACAATACATAGAGTTCAATAACTAATAGAAAAGAGTTTGTTCAGTAAATGGGAAGATGAATGAGGCTACTGAAAAATGAGCAAAGACAGACAGTGGTCAATTAAAAAACAAATTTACAAAGCCTATAATAATTAAGTAATCATATTAACAATTAAATTGCAAGGAAAATTTTCTACACTAGATTGACAAAAAAACTAAGTTTGAGGAGATATCTCTCTCTCTCTCTCTCTCTCTTTTTACCTCTGCCCCATGATCCAGCTGTCCTACATCCGGACATTGGATGCTCTTGACTATTTATATTAAATACAAGTATATGTTCAAGGATTTTGATTGCAACACTGTAATAAAAAACCCAAATAATACATATACATATCATATTGGAACTAGTTAAATAAGTCACGGTAGCTCCATACAACATAATTCTATGCACATATTGAATGAATTAGTTAGATCTCATTTGTAAGATAGGCCTGTGTATTTAAAATACAGAAAATATGTTCTTAAGTGGAAAAAGCAAGTGTGGAAGATTATGTTCATTATTACCTTCCGGTTAAAAATATACAAATATAGACATAGAAAAAGTTCTAGGAAAAAAAATATCAAATTTGAGAAGTGGTAACCTATGTAGTTAGATTGCGATAGGACTACATTTTGTATGTTTTATCTGTCTGTACTGTTTCTTTACCTCAACAATATAATTTTTATAAAAATTGATAAATTTTTATTTTAAAATGTATTTTTCAAGCAACTCTTAATCAAAGACATGGTTTTATAAGTGGCTTGCGATCCTTAATAGAATTTCTGAAGATTTTATTTAAAGATAGTGAGAAAGCAATAGAATAGTATGTGTTTCTTTAGGCAATGTACTGTATATTTTATTGTAATCTAGACACTTTGTGGTAATTACTAAAGTAAGTTAAAGCAGTATTACCTTAAGTGGCTGACTCCCCTCCTAAGTAAAAATAATTTTAAAGAAACAAAAAAAATACTTTTCCACATTAATACAGCATTTGAAATATTTATATATACATAAAGTAGGTGGTATTTCACTCTAGTTGTCATCAGTGCATCTAATTCTTGGCATGATTTATAATTTCTAATGACTTGCAAAAAATTCTGGAAGTACTCTCTCCAAAATCATCTAAGCATTAAGATCAAAAGTTTTAGTGACACACTCAACATAAACAAAACTTGGGACAGTATCTCCTCCTTTTCTATCATAAAATAAGTAAGTTTAGCTCACAAAAACACAATACAGGCAGCAATGGAGATTTTCCATAGTATCTTTTGATAAATAGTACCACTGCAAACCTCAACAAATTCCTAAGACATTTTAAAATTAGCAGTTTAGTTACTAGCTCCAAAATAAATCATTGTCTCTATGCAATGGCTGAGACCGTCTTAGGAACATGGGAGAAAGTCTCTCTGAGTCTGAGTGACTCAACTGTCTGATAGCCACCTCAAGTAATCCCCTTGAAAGTCCAAAGTCAGAATCATTCCTAAGATTTGTCATCTCTAGTGGAGTAGCTAATGTGCTCTCTTGGTCCCTTCTACATAAGTGAATTCAATAAGTGATGCTGGAATTACCAGGTAGGATCTGTTAATTTACAAAGAAATGTGTTTGACTTCCCATAGAATGTACAAACTGAGTTTGTACTAAAGATTTCTCTAAGAACTGTTGTAATGGTTGGTATTTAAAGAATAACAACCAAAGAGAATACATCCAGCTGAGAGAATGGTTCATTGATACAATTTGGCATTTACAATTTGATAATGATAGGTAGACTGTACTTGTCCCTTTACTAGGAGAACAAGTATAGAATAGTTTAGGTTCATATGCAGAAGACGCCTTATTTTGCTTTGCTTTTTTTTTTTTTTTTGGAGATGGCATCTCACTCTGTTGTCGCCCAAGCTGGGGTGCAGTGGTGCCATCTCGGCTCACTGCAACCTCCATCTCCCGGGTTCAAGTGATCCTCCTGCCTCAGCCTCCTGAGTAGTTGGGATTACCGGCGCGCACCACCACAGTGGCTAATTTTTGTATTTTTAGGAGAGATGGGATTTCACCATGTTGGTCAAACTGGTCTCCATCTCTTGACCTCAGGCGATCTGCCCGCCTCGGCCTCCCAAAATGCAGGGATTACAGGCATGAGCCACCGCGCCCGGTCTGGAAAATAAAAAAAATTGCCTCTCATCTTATTATGTTTTCCCATTTTCTGCCTTTACGCATATAAGTGATTATTTTACACAGTTCAATCACAACATATGCAATTTTATATCTGATTTTTAAATTCATTTTCCTAATGAAAAATTGTTTCTCAATAAGCAACTTTCTTCTTAAAAATGACACAGCTATTTCAAGAGGGAAGGGTAGGAAAATATTTTAATCAAATCAGCTACTTGTTAATATAGTATTTTATATTCTTTCTTGTAATATTTTGGAATCTCAGCAAAGTTGTAGATCTTTTTCCTAATTCTGGCCTCATTAAGTTACTCTGAATCAAACCCTCCAGTCTGAGTCTACTCCGTGGTGCAGTATTCCTGCTGAAATACCTAGAGATTCAAATGCATTTGTTAGACCCTTGCAAATTATCATTCACTTAATCTCTAATGTAACTGTTTGCTGCTTTTCATTTCTAATTTTACTTGCTTGTGATTTCTTTTTTGTTTCTTGATAGCCCACTGTCCAGTAGTGTGTCTTTTTAACAAATTTTTTTTGACTGCTTAGTAATTTTGTGATTTAAAATTTCTCCTTTGATCGTCTTTATTTCTTTCATTTGACTTCCTTATATTCACTGTATTATTCCATTTATAGCTTCTTGACTTAAAAACTGATTCTTTTTCTTATAAAAATATAAGTATTAAAAGTTATATATACTGTATCCTGTGGTGTGCAGGGATTTTTCAATTCTTAAAATGCACAAATATGCCTTTTGATTTGAAAGTTGCTTAAAGGTACATTTTTTAATTTTGAGGATATGTTAGGAATTTATGAATTATTATATTTTGTATTTTATTGCACTGGGTCAGACTGTAGAATTTATTTATATTTCAGGGCTGAAACAATGTTTTTGTCACTTAATAGTCCATTTTGTAAATTTCTAAGCAAGTTTAAAAATGGTTTCTGTTATATAGGTTTTAATCATATGCATATTGTCATATTTATGTATATTTCACATATACATATGTAGAAACATACAATATGTACATATACATTTATCCATATTATGTAATCCTTACTAATAATTCAGATCTTTCACATCTTTTTGTTTACTTACTTTTCTTCCTTTCACATCTTTTTGTTTACTTTCTTAATCTGTCTTGGGTTGACAGAGGTTAATTAAAGCCTATAATCACCATTGTGTTTCTTTTTTTTAACCTTCCTTTAATTTATGCTATATGGATTTTCGTGCAATAGAATTTGGGTATACATACTTATACCCTTATTATGCCCTTCAATATTTACTACAAATTTCTTATTTATATTTCTGTTAACATAGTTTATCTTGAATCTAACTTTGTGCAATAAAAATCAACAGTTTTGTTCTTGTTAGTACTTCTAGTATATTTAACCTTTCTAATTCTTATTGTAATTCTAATAACCTGTTAGTTCTTATGTTTGGTTTGAAGAAATCACAGAACACACATTCTTAGACATGAAAGTGTCTGTCCATCATCTAGATTCAAACTTCCTGGATAGTTCCATATTTATTAATTTTTTGATTCCTTTAAAATTCCCAGGGCCATGCATAAAGATTGGATTTAAAATATATCTGTTAGCTGACTTGAATTGAAATGTCAAAAAGAGTGAATCACCGGCAATAGAGCTGAAAAATAATCGACAATCCAGTGGTGATAAATTTGGGGCAGGAATTTTCCTGGCCTCCCTAGAAGCACAAAACCTCAGTTGCTACATCCTTCAACAACGTGCACCTGCTGTGTCTGTACTTGGCACAGACTAATGGGACAGACACACTTCTGGTCAATAAGAAATAAAGCACAGTCCCTTTTCAGCCACCTTGCCTTTACTACCAATCAATCCACAGGCAGTTCTACTTTGGAACGAGAGTTTAACTGCCCCACTTGCTTCTCCTAGATCAATGTAATGGCTGAAAACAGCAATAAAGGAATAATTCAAACAAGTTTAAAATTCAAAGAAATACAGACAATTCACAGGCCTGAGAAAGAACTGTATCCAATGTAAGATGTTCTCTTTTTTCTCACTTCAGTTAAACCTCCTGTTATCTCTGCATCCTTGTAAGTTACGCTTCACTTACTTTAAAAGTTAGTGTTCCCAAATATCCTTTGATAGACATATTTCTGAATTCTGCAGTCACTGGATTTTTCTTCCTACACTAGGCTCAAGTAGATAGAAACTTAAAAAACATTTAAAAAGCAACTCCAAGGGTCAGTTGGTCTACCTGTTCTACCCATAGTAAAAAGAGTTTTGCCTTGAGAACCCTGAAAAACATGAAATGTGGTGGAGAAATGTGGATAGGTTTGTTTTGTAGAAAAAAGGATTATATTTTTTAAAACAGGCATGTATGCTTAGAAGATAATCTACTAAGTAATGTATTTCTGGATACAAATGGAAAAAAACAATCACAGCTAGATAAAAACCAAATGCTTGACTGATAGGAAGCTATGCTGAATGAAAGCTTATCAGATTACCAGAACGGGCATTGTAAGTATGAAAATGCATGGTGTCTGGTATTTGAAAAAATTCAAAAAATCTCAAGAGAGCCTATGGCTTAGGGAAAGAAATACGTCCTCTCCTCTCTCCTTCCTTTGGTAAAGAGGAAAACTAATTTTGAAAGGTCATGTTCCTTGAGTATTAGTCAGTATAGTTTTCAATACTATAGTTTTTTTTCACAATATATCAAACTAATGACATTGTTTTCTGAAATTGTTATATCAGTCAAGCTTTGTATACTCTGGTATAAAGCAATTATGATAATAAGCTAAAGTTTAAAACAAAAAATAAATAAATGAAAAGGATGGTAGTTAGGGGGGAAATAGAAAGAAATGTAGCAAATAGTAAAAAACAGAAATGTTTAGATTTATGATTCACTCCACTTTTTAAATGGTTGTATCAATAACAGGTGGAAGATAGAAAATGTTCTTTATTTCTAAAACCTTATTAGGGTTGTGAATTTTGCTCTTACAGCTTTGAAAGAAAGATTGGAAAGAAATTGAGCAATATGGTTCTCTAGTACGATATACACATATATTAGACAGAAACTAAATAAATTTGAATCCAGGCAAATGCGCATCTTTTCTTTGTAAGTGTCAAAAAATAGAATTTGGTTTCCAATTCATTTATATACTTCAGGTTTCTGTATTCTTTATCATTCGTCCCAAGTTAAATTTACAAACTTTGCACAATAACTGTCAGGTCACTTACTGTAGATGACGGAACAGGTGAGGAGCACTTTGGTACCAAGCACCCTTGTACATGTGTTGAAACTGCTGAGCAAGCTACAGTCTCATTTGTGAAAGTTTTCACATTCTGACAAAACTGACATTTTTATTCCAGGGATGAGAAATCTGCCCCTGGTCTTTTCTTCATATTTAAATTTAAAGGGGGTAGAAAGCAAATAATCTTTTTAAAAAGTGTGAATAGACATCTGACAATCATTCATGCCTTTGAACAATGGACGGGTGATTTTAATTACCCACTTAGATTATTAGCCTCTTGAAGTCACACGGCCCAATTTTTTCTTTTTCTTTTTTGAGCCAAGGTCTTGCTCTGCCACCCAGGGTTAAGTGCAGTGGTATGATCACAGCTCACTAGAGCCTCGACCGCTCAGGCTCAAGTGATCCTCCTACCTCAGTTTCCTGAGTAGCTGGGACGACAGGCACGTGCCACAACTCCCAGTTAGTTTTTTAATTTTGTAATTTATTTTAGAGATGGGATCTTGCTATGTTGTCCAGGCTGGTCTCAAACTCCTGAATTCAAGCAATCCTCCCACTTTGGCCTCCCAAAGTGCTGGGGCTGCAGGAGTGAGCCACCACGCCTGGCCTCCTAATTTCTTATTTATCTTTTGTTTGTTTGTATGAAACATACTGAAAATGATGGCTCTAATTCAATTCAGTGGGGCTCTCCCTGGCTTCCATGGTTTGAAGACCATCACTTTTCTGCTTTTGTGCGATATACACAATAACTCTGTATACATTTTTAATTCACAATGCTTTCTATACAAACTTCCTCTATGGTGGTAGATCTCATATGGAACAGAATACAAACCCCACAGTTTATAGATTTGGGCTGCAGCAATACTGGCCAACAGTTGTCTGGCGATGAGTTGTATCATCTCTGAATTCCATCAGAATTTAAGTTACAGGATGGATTTAGAAATAAATGGCTCAAGTGGCATAATGAAAGTTGTGACTGGTGGGAAAATGCACCTAAAAGAACTGCAAATTCAGTTCAATACATATTCAGAAATCTTCCACATTTTTGTGTGTTTGACCTAGGTCTTTAGGTCCTGAGGTTTTGAGGTTAAAAACAGAAAGAAACACCATCTATTCTCCATGGCAAAAAATGGCTTGTAGCCCCCAATATCCATTTTTCTCTTCACCCAGAAGAACAGAACCACTGATTTTTAGCCAGATATATAGTTCCTGAGAATAGAGATGATACTTCTCAGCCTCCTTTGAAGCTAGGTAAGTCTGAGAAGGTTTCGGCTAAAAAGATATATGCAGAATTTGTGTAGCAATTAAAGGAATTTTCCTTAAAGAGACAGCTGAAGCTTTTGTTTCTTTGTATGTCCACTGCCACCTGGAACGCTGCTGGGATGGAGCTCTGGCTTCCATCTCTAACCATGAGCATGAAGGTCCCATCCAGGAAAGCTCCAGGAACGCTCCTTCCACTCTGGAGCAGCAAGGCGGAAGAAGCGTGTCCTGGACCACTGTGTGAAGTGGAACCATGAGATCATCCCCAGACTGACCTGAATGGGCTTTCACAGGAGAAAGAAACCCTTCCTGTGTTTAAGCCATTGTGATCCTGGACCTTTGTTCTTTCAACTGGACTGAATCCTAAGGGATACGCTCTCAAGGAAGGCACATATTGAAGAAGTAATTAATGTGTAATGAAAACAGAAGGAAAGAGTGTTTTAGAGGCTAAGCATATTGTCTATTCACTGTCCGTCTCCACACTTACTACTAATTAAGGGGTAGAAATGACATGTTTAGAATTCATTATCGTTGGTTCAGCAATTTCTTTTCTGAGCATTTATCCTAAGAGGACAAATCTTCAACACAGATAAAACTTCTTGCATGATGATGTCTATTACAGAGTTATGTGTAATAGTAAAAGCGCCCTCACTGTTCAAAGGAAACACAAATTTACATTGCATTGAATGTTGTGTAGGTAATAAATTTATAAAACCATGAGGACTATATGCCAGCATATGATATGCTTCTAAGTCTGTTTTAAAACAGCATGTAAAAGCTGTATATATAGCATAATAACTATGCATATAGGAACAGTGAGAAGAAATATATCAGAATTGCTGGTATTAGTTATATTTGAATGATATAATTACTGATAATATTAAATTTTAATTTTTAATGTACATCATGTTTAATTTTTTAACATTCTAAATTTTCTTTAATGAGGATGGGCCAGCTAACGTCAAAACAAACTTAAAAAAAATTTCCCTGGCTCTAGGAAACTATCAAGATATAATGAAATAGGGACAGTAATAAGGTCCTGCAATTACATTTAAAATAGTAACATAAGGTTAGGGTGTCTGACTTACAGTATCTCAGGGGCCTGACTTATAGTATCTCATATGAAAGAAACACAAGAGTTTTAGTTGACTGTAAGCTCAATATGAGTTGATAGTGTTATTATGTGACTATTAAAAGAGCTATCATTAAGTGATATCAAAGAATAACCATAAGGTTCAAAAAAGGATCGTAATGACCTACTGATCTATGTACTCATCAATCTAGTTTTAGAGCACCATTATCAGTTCTTGGCAGCACATTTTAAGAGAGACATTGATAACTGCCACATGTCCACAGGAAAGTGTGTTGAAGGTATCTGGAGAAAATATTATATGAAGAAGCATTAAATAAATTAGGGATATTTACTTTAAATACATGTTCACAACCAAGGCATGTTAATTGACTTCAAACATGTGGCATGTGGTAGAAAGATCAGACTTAGACTTAATAGTTTGAGGGATACAATCATCCAATATGAAGCAAATTATGAGGCTTTTATGAGACATGAAGAATTTAAGACATGTATTATTTAAAATCTTCTTTTAAATTCTGTCATCTTACTATGACCCTTTGTTTGGGCACATATAGTCCATTTCCTCCTTGTCTATTAATGAGTATTTGAATTTTTACTAAAATCAAAATCTATTTTGACAAGGAGGCATTAGTTAATACTTTTTTTTTTTTTTAACAAAACTATAAAAACTGAACCAAACCTTGTAAATAGTAAGAGTCTTATTCAGGTCCAAGATTTTGTTGCTGAATCTGTAACTACCTGAAATACCACCCAGTCAATACCTTTAAAGTATAAACTTCTTTCAATAGATTACCTTTTTTGAACTTTGCAACAACCCCGAATTATAAGATTATTTGGTTTTTGTCCTACATATTTGTGGTCGGATTTTTCACCATGGTTTTGACTTCTTTCTCTATTTTGGTATTCTATTTCAAATGACTTTTTGCAAATTCTGCCAATCTCTTTGTGGAACAAAGGAGGCCTTGGGAGTGCAGGGGAAAAGACTCTCATATGAGTGAATCAGGAAATACAGATTTCTTTAAGGCCATATAACTCAACTATGAAGCAGATGTGACTCGAACTGAAAGCCTCTGATTCCAGGCCAATTTCTGCTCTCTCATGGCTGCCCCTCCAAACTCCTATTTCCCTCCTTCTCTAGTCTAGGGTTATCACTATGAACTAGCAGATAACACAGTAAATAGTCAGTGATGCGGACAGGAGGCGAGGAAATTCTGGGTAGAAGAGGGTACTTCCCCAGCAAAGGCCCCCGCCTCAAGCCTGGAAACTTGGTGGCCCTAAGTGGGAGCAGGCATTCCTGTTTTCATGCTCCAATGTTGCCTTTTCCAAGACCACTCTAGCCTGCCACACCCCTATCCTTTGCTCATGTAAACCCCAAGCTCCACAAGCAGGAGAACCGAAGAGCAGCAGAAAGGTACAGCAGAGAAAGAGAGAAAAGAAGGCGCATTTGAACATCAAGAGGCATTTGGCTGGGGACAGTCAGAGAGGAGACTGGCTGTGGGATGGCCAAGCTCCAGGGGAAGATCATCTTCCCATTCCATCCCCTTTCCGGCTCCCCATCTATCCCGCAGAGAGCCACCTCCATCACTCAGTAAAATTCCCACATTCACCATCCTTCAAGTCTATATGACCTGATTCTTCCTGAATGCCAGACAAGGACCCGGGTACCAAGAGGGCAGGGTGTAAAAGGATGTCACCCTAACTCTCCACTGAGCTGGTTTAATACTTAGTCATCCATGGATAGCAACTGCTAAAAGAGCATTAATTGTAACACCTCTAGATGCTACTTTGGGGCCAGAGCCCAGAAGCACTTGGCCCAGCTCTCCTGCACTAGCCCATCTGCATGCTCCCTGTTCTGTAAGGGGGTGTGGGCCAAGCAAATGAGCCACGCCCCTGTCACAAGTCCTGCGAGGGGGTCAGGGAACGCTCCCATTTCATAAATAGATCCCCAATAACCTAATTTAATACATCAGTTTCTTGATATTCTTGAATTCTAAGTAATTTTTCATCATGTTCATGTTTAACAACCTCACTTCAACTGGAATCCCCAAGGTACGACTAAAGTTCAAAAAGATGGGCCAACTAGATAGGACTAAGTTTTCTGGATGCAGAGAAGAAAATTACCACCCCAATATACATGTTGTTCATGTCTGTTCTTCAAGGAGTCAAATGTAGTCAATAAACGTGACCAAGATATGTCTGCCCTCCCCGCGACACACACACAACTTTAGAAGGATGCTGAGAAATCACATTATCTGAAGAGCATTAGATAATCTATATAAGCAGTTGTAAGACTTTAGGAAATGCAGTACTACTAAAGTAGTTTTTTTGTAACGTAGGCCAAATGATTCTTCAACCCAGAGGTGTAGGCTCCCTATCTACCCCCAGGCTGCCTAGCTTTTTAGTTCAGGTACTTTTATTTGAGAACCCAGCCATATTTGACTAAATGACCATGCTGAAATCCTATATTCTTTTCCTAGCCCTCTTACTCTAACTAGCAATTCTCTGAGACAGAAAGTAAAAAGACTTGAGGAAAGGCACAGGCCAGAAAAGACAGCCTCAATGTTCCGAAGACATGCCACATCCCCCAACCCTACCCCGCCACCCCAAGAAAACAAGCTAGAGCCTATAGTTTAGACTAATTATTCTCTGGTTAGAGGTTCCTTTTCTGGTAGGCCAGAGGCTGTTTCCAGGAGTACAGAATAAAGCCATCAACACATAAAGCCATCATCAATCATTCATCAGTTACGATTACCATTTGCATCCATTTATCTGATCACAGCCTGCAGTAGCTACCACCCGTGAACAGTCCAAAATCAGAAACACAGAAACATTGAGGGTGATTATAATTGCCTACAAATTCTCTAACACTATCAAAGATATATGTCCCCCCTGTTCATGTTTCATTTAATGAATAATACATGTTTTCTCTCCCCCATATCACACGCCTACAGAGGGGTAAAGGAGGGTAGAATAGTGCATGGCAACGAGAATATATGGGTAATCACACGCCACATTTCTTCAGACTAGCAAAGGCACAAATCCTTTGGGCTGCTCATTCCTGGGACTGTGGTTTTAAGCATAGTCTCTTTTTATGTATATAACCACATAAAGTGCATAATTATGCAAAGCTGCCTTATACTTCCATTCATCTTCCGCTCTGCTCTTGCTCATGTATCTCCCCAATTATCATCTTCCTATTGCTGTTTTTTTTCCCCCCAACCAGGCTTTATCTTGGCAGGTTTTACAAAAGGTTCTTTTCAAAATTACACTTAGCTTTGACGTTTCTACATGTTCACTTTATCCATGACACCTTTTGGGTGTCATCATAAATCCTAAAAGCTCTAAAAGTGGTCACTGACAGGAAACTAAATGACCTTCCTTTTTTCCTATATTCCGAAATGTCTCCTGTCTCTCTTTTCATAATCGTGCACACATGTGTGCATGTGTGTGTGTATGTGTGTGGGGACTCAGAATCATACTTCATTGGCCAGACATATACTTAATTGGTTTCTGTTTACTTCTTGTTGCATCGTTCACATGCTTATATACTTTCTACTCTACATGGCATAGTTTAAAGGCCTTGAACTGTCTAAATGTTTTCCAGTCTCTAATTTGAAAATGCTAATAGCTATTTTATAGGGTTTTTATGATGAGTAAATAGTGCCTAGGACTGCACAAGGCATTTAAATCTGCATTTAATAAAGGTTAGTTTCTTCCTCTTCCCCTTTCTCGTGTGCTCAAATAAGTCAAATCTGTTTTTTATTATTTTTTATTTTCTAGAGACAGGGTCTCATTCTGTTGCCCAGGCTGATGACATGCAGTGGTGCAATCATAGCTCATTGTATCCTTAAACTTGTGGGCTCAAGCTATACCGGCACCTCAGTCTCTCGAGTAGCTAGGACTACAGGCACACATCACCACACTCAGCTACATTTTTTAAAAGAGATGGGGTCTTGCTATGTTGCCCAGGTTGGTCTTGAACTTCTGGCCTCACAAAGTGCTGGGATTATAGGCATGAGCCACCACATCCAGCTAAAATGGTAAACCTTCACTTGAATATTTATGTATAACGCATTTTGAAAAGATATATTTAAATAATATAACACCCAGATGGCAGCAAAATTATTTTGTTGTTAAAGGATACAATTCTAGCAAGACTTAAATCATATAATTCACTGTAATAAGGTACAAAGACCTAGGGAACCAAGTAGAATATCTCTAGTTAAATGATGCCTGTGTCACATAGGCTGGCCTTGCTATTGGATGTATAAATATAGCTAAAAAACTTTGTAAGAAACTTCCTGTTTTGCTACATTTCATGCTTGCCATTTTTAAATCTTAACTAAACACATTAAATTGAAGGATGGCACGGGAGGAAGAAAAGGGGAGCAAAAAAATTAACTGTCAAGTTACCTCAGATGGATTTAACAGCATTTCTTTTGATTTTATGGTAAAAGAATCAGTTGCTGTTTGCATCTTAGTTGAAAATATCCTCAAGGAACTTGAAAACTTTGGTCAAGACAAAGTACTATTTTCGGGTCACTATCTCCTCCCCTTTCTCAGCCCACACTCAGATCTGTTCTTCCCCTGCAGCGGGTGCTGAAACCTCTGTACTCCTCAGTCCTGTTATATATGAAGCAGCATAAAAATTGCCTTCACTGGGGTGTATGACAGGCCTATCTTTAGCCTGAAATCATATGATAATGAGGTTCCAGGATATTTTCAGTGGAAGGAGAAGGTGGGTTGCTCAGTTGCCAGGATGCTCATTCTTGCTTCCACATGTAGATCTATATTCTCCCTCCTGCCTGGAATGTTCGTTTTCCGTCTCCCTCACTTGCCTCTTTCACTTTTTCGCCTATTTATCTTACCCAACTGCTAAGGCTCAACTCAAAGGCCTTCCCAGAGCATGACTGTGATTTCTCCTGTACTTATACTTCTTGCTACCTATTTTCTGAAATACATACATAACTGTATTTTGCTAGATACTGTCTTCTTCATCTATGTAGAAGATCTTATATCTTCCAAGTGACTATGATGCTCTTCAGATCAAACAGGATGCATGAGCACTGTGTTTGCTAGGCTTACAGGGATGAGTACCATTTATATTGATGTTTCTTAGAACTTGGTATTTTATTTGAGAGGGAAAGATGATCTCTTATGCCTTCGATGTTCAGCAATTGGATGTTTTTAGACTGTTGCAAAACTAAATAATGAACAAGTAATGTTAAAGCCAATTAAAATGGAGTTCAAATGCCTATGTGTAAGATCTAACTTGAATGGAATTTACTGTGGTGTATTTTAAATTAGTCTTTTTTTTTTTTTTTGAGATGGAATCTCACTCTGTCGCCCAGGCTGGAGTGCAGTGGCGCAATCTCGGCTCACTGCAAGCTCCACCTCCCGGGTTCACGTCATTCTCCTGCCTCAGCCTCCCGAGTAGCTGGGACCACAGGCACCCGCCACCATGCCCAGCTAATTTCTTGTATTTTTAGTAGAGATAGGGTTTCGCCGTGTTAGCCAAGATGGTCTTGATCTCCTGACCTCATGATCCACCCATCTTGGCCTTCCAAAGTGCTGGGATTACAGGTGTGAGCCACCGGGCCTGGTCTTAAATTAGTTTTTATGAACATTCTGTTTACAAACTTTAAAATGCTTTGACCATGGGTATGCTGTAAAACTAGAATCCATTTAAAGATGTTTTATAGTAGTAAAAATGGGTTAATACACTCATCAGCAGTCATGCATGATTATCTAAAGGAGTAATGGGATTTATGGCACATCAATTCTATAAATATATCCAACTGTTTATATAGCATTTCTTAGAGGTAACACGCAAAATGAAACATGCAGAAAAGAACTTGAAAAAAAATACCCTTTGTTCACATATTTTGAGATGCGACATTAGAGTTATTTATTCATAAGAATTTCATAATACATTAGTAAGCATGCCGCAGGATATTTTGGAAAAGTAATGAAGGCTTAATAATGTGAAATTTTTCTCCAGCCTTCTTTCCTAAGAAACAAATGAGGTGAGACTTTCATTTCAGTCCAAGAGTTTAGCTATTCCTATTCATAATCTCATTTATCACTTCATCCTGTGCATTTGTGTATCTGCTTTTTCTTTTATGAATCTGCTCCCGCTCCTCTACTAGACTCTAAGCCCTTTGGAGGCAGATCCAGGATTTGACCCCTTTTTGCAAGGCCTAGTGGCAGAGTGCCCATTGTAAAGTACTTGCCCATGATAAGAAGGAACAAAAGCTTGCCAGGCAGACAAGGGGAAAGGAATGAGAATGAATGTGAATGATGATCTGGTTAGCACCTACTGTCCACTCAAGACTGTGCCACTATGCTACCTTGGCACTCGATCAAACTTATTAATCCGCACAGCTACCTTTACCCAAAATCTTCATGCAACATTTACTGAAAGCATCTTCAGTCCTTGGCGCTTTTCTCCGCATGTCCCCAGGGAAACTCATAAACAGATGAGGATATTAAATATACACACGGTACTGTGAGTTCTGGATTGTAATGGTCAGGGTAGGAGTGCAAGGGAGAAAGGCTCTTTGAAAAAGTGAGGAGCTGGCCTGAAAGAGTGAGAGCATATTGGCAGGTAGAGGAGCAGAAATATCAACAGGAAGGTGGGAACAATTTGGGAGATGCTGGAGTCTGAAGGCAGTTTGCTGTTGCTGGAATGAAAAGTGCACGGCACAAAATAGTGAGGAATGAGTATTTAACAACAGACCATGTCCTAAAGGACTTGATGACCTGGTAAACGGGCTTGAGCTTCGTCTTGTGGGTAGGCAATGGCCATCCATCGGCTATTTAGGGAGGAGAGTAACAAGATGTTTTGGATAGTTTACTCTGCCATCACTTCCTAGCTAAAACCCTTAGATGATTCCCTAATGCTCTTCAAATAAAACACACACCTCCTGTGATGGCCTACCAGTTTTCCCTCCTGCCTACCTTTTTCTCTCATATCCACACCAAATTCAGCCACTGCTCCCTGTCCTAGGCCTCTTTTACTGGTCTTCAGAAATGCCACGGACTTTGCATTTTACATTTGTTTCCCCTCTGCCCAGATTCTCTTTCCTCAGCTCTTCTTGCAGTGGGTTCTTTCTCATTCTGTGGATCTTACCTCCTCAAAGGGATCTTTCACGGAAACATTATAATGGGACCTTGCTCTGTTATTCTATGTGTTTTGAATTTGCTAATTTACTCTATAGTACTTATCATACTGTCTATCTTGATTGTTTGTTACACTTTTGTTATACTCGGTATATGATCACTTCCCTCCCAGAATGTCATAGGAGCCCTTGAATTCTTGAATTTGATTTATCACAGGCACCGCAGCACAGTGGTACCTGGTACATGGACACGACTTAAATCAGTGTGTGTGTGTGTGTGTGTGTGTGTGTGTATGAATATATGAATATAATGAATATACTTAGAAGGTGAGTTAGAGGAAGAAGTCCAGGGGTAGGGCCAGAATTTGCATCTAAGGCTTACCTGACTCTAAATTTCACTTTTTTCCACTATCCAAAATACTCCTCTTTGTTTTAGAGTAAATATGTATTCCATTCATTCATATTGTGAAACAAATGCTATAGATAGATGATGACTCAGCTTACAGACACAGTTCTCAAGACAATACCAAATATAAGTAAAAATGCATTTAACTGGCCTAAGAGATACTTTTGTGTTATGAAAGCATGTATCTATCTATAAAACTATTATAACACCAAGAATGTTTTAATTCTTACCTGGTTAATTGGCAAATCTGGGGAAAGAGATGGTGTTTCCCCATTTATTTCTCAGAAAAGGCTTAAGAAAGGAGGACAATAGAGAAATAACCTCCATGCAAAGAAACTATTTTTATAATATGTCAAAGTACATTAATACCCTATATAGCATTTTAGCACCAAAATTACCAAGTGGAATTTCTTCAATAAAATTAAAGTCTGTCTTATATAAACTTACACTGGTTTTCTTTTACTTCCTTTTTATACCGCTTCATATAATGTTTGTACCCTACCTTGGGAAATATATGTAAAATTCTCTAAAATTAAATAAATTTGATATACTAAAATGATCTTAATTTACTACATACGTCTAGATCCTTTTATACTATTTTTAAGTCAGACAATACTCTATACCATAAGCTAAACAACATAGAGCAATTAAAATATTATGTATTTTCCTTAAGACAAAGAAATATATCCAGTCAGAAATAACTTCCTATCAGGAATAATGGGTGAAGATAATATTAAAGGTGTAACTTCCATTTTGAATTCAATTCAATTTCAACCCCCTTTTAATGATATAAGTTCTCAAATATAATAGCATTCTTCAGGATCATCTGAGTGTTTTTTTTTTGTTTTTTTTTTTTTGGGATGGAGTCTTGCTCTGTCGCCCAGGCTGGAGTGCATTGGCGCGATCTCGGCTCACTGCAAGCTCCGCCTCCCGGGTTCACGCCATTCTCCTGCCTCAGCCTCCTGAGTAGCTGGGACCACAGGCGCCCACCACTGCGCCCGGCTAATTTTTTTTTTTTTTTGTATTTTTTAGTACAGACGGGGTTTCACCGTGTTATCCAGGATGGTCTCGATTTCCTGATCTTGTGATCCGCCCGCCTTGGCCTCCCAAAGTGCTGGGATTACAGGCGTGAGCCACCGCACCCAGCCTGAGATTCTTAATAAACATGAGTCGCAACCTATGTGGTGTGGGGCTCGGATATATACATTTTAAAAGTGCTTCAGGAAATCATGGGGGAAAGTGGGGAGATGTTTTACATTTTCAAAATTTCTAGAGCTCTACCAAAAGAAAAAAAAGATTATTGGGAAAATACCTACATTTTATAGTACCTATAGTTTATAGCACTTTTCCATCCATTATTTCATGTAATTTTCAATACAACAGTAATAATATAGGAAGAAGAGGTATAGGTGTGCCCATTTTAAAAATACAAACCTAAAATTCAAGGAGAATAATTGACTATCTTTCCACATTCGTTCTACTTACTAGCAAAGTACAGTTATATTTATTCAGTCAAATAACAAATATTTGAAGACCTGCTTTTGTGCCAGGCATTTTTCTAAATACTTGGAATAAATCAGTGAACAAAATAGATAAAAATCTTTCCCTCATGGTGATTATGTTCTGGCAGTTGGAGACAGATATAAGCAGCAGAGATAGTAAGTACATAAATAATGAAACTAATATTCATTCCAATACTATCTATTCAAGGTAACCAGAAAGTCATCTTACACAGATTATCGAACAAATTTTTGAAACAAATAGGCTATCCAGTTAATCAATTTAATAGGAAACACAACACTGCATTGCCTTACGAGTCTAATAGAGCCTTAAGTACAGGAACAGCATTTTGCAAATATGCAACCATTTTTCTGTGTAGCAACAAACCCTTATTCTATGTACACAGCTAATTCTAAACACATACACATCTTACTTCCCTTGTGGCTACATGATCTGAAGTGCAGAAGAGAAACAGAATCCACATTATCCAATCTATTCTGTAGATGGCACTGCAGGTCCAACAGTGGGCTTGGCTCATAAGTCTTGCTATCACTGTCAGGCTCAGAGAAGTGTCACATTGAACTGTATGAAAACCACATTCATTCTCAAAGCGAAATCACTCTGCAATGGCAACTGTCTTATGCAATTGCAGGACTCAACTCCAATTTGTAATTTATTTGCAATTTTTTCTTATAATGTATTAGGTCCCACAAAGGCTGAACTGGTGAAATAATTCTGTTTATCTTGTAGCATCTATTTTAGTTTATTGCCAGAAATAGAATAATGTCTGTTCCCTAAAGTGGAAAAATGTTTCATTGATAAACCTGTACATAATAAATCATTCCTGTGGGCTCTGGGTCTGACTAAACCAAAGGCATGCTTTTTATGGCATTTGAGTTTCACTTCCTACCCCAGGAAGTTAAGTAATATTCTGCAGGGAGGCAGATTAATGACTGCTGAAGGTAAAGGATGAAGGGATGAAGTCAGAGGTACTGCACCACAGTCGGACTCTAATGCCAAGGAAGGTGAGCTTGTCATCTTGAGCCAGAGCAAGGAGCTGCTGGAAGTCAGCTGAAGTATTTAAGAAAGAGAAGAGTCAGGCGTTGGGTCCTGAAACCCAGACTTTTATTTGATCTTGCATTGACTGATGGATGGATTAACCTTTCTGCAGGGGTCACTAAATTAGGCGAATGTAATGGAACTATAGAAGGAGGAACAAAACAATTCAAACTATGCCATAGGGATCAGACTAGTATCTTTACCCACACACTTGAATTAGACTTCTTTTTTTCTGGCAAAGGACAAGTTCTAGCCCAGAAAACAAGTCACGGTTGATCAGACATTCAATCGCATATTCATCGGACTGGCCTTGTTTTACAGGTACATCCTGAAACATGTATAGTTGGTATGGGAAGCCTAAGCAGTTAATTATCACGGCCATTCGAGTGTCAAGCTGAAGTTTCTCAATTAAAAAAAAAAAATTCTAGCTAGGCGCAGTGGCTCATGCCTGTAATCCCAGCACTTTGGGAGGCCAAGGCAAGTGGATCACTTAGGAGTTCAAGACTTGCCTGGGCAACATGGTGAAATCCCATCTCTACCAAAAATACAAAAAATTTAGCTGGGCATAGTGGCTCACGCTTGTGGTCCCAGCTACTCAGGAGGCTAAGGTGAGAGGATTGCTTAAGCCTGGAAGAAGGCAGAGGTTGTAGTGAGTCGAGATGGCTCCACTTCACTCCAACCTGGGTGACAGACTGAGACTCCATCTCAGAAAAAAAAAAAAAAAATTCTTAGATAGCGGAGATAATCCAGTCCTCACCCTCTTGGCTGTTTCTGTCTGTGTGAAACTGTGCCATGCAGGCTGTAGTGAGCTCTTACAGCTGATGAACACTGGGCCGCCCAGTGTTCAATGGCTATGGCTACTCTCTGTTGCCTTTTGCCCGAGCCAGTTACTTTAAGAGGATGACAGGAGAAGAGGAGGTGTTCTCTTTCTCTCCCTTCCTTAGAGTGTGTTGCTTCAAGCAGTCACTCATGTTTCCCACCCATATGACCAACTGAATCTTAGTGACTTTTACCAAGAGTGTGGAATAATACAGCGACAGATGCTTCAGATCCAGATGCGCTCTGAGGGTGCTAGAATGTTGAGAAAGCAGAGTGGCAATCTGGGCACACAGAGAAAGAAAGGATGCAATACATCAGTCCTGACCCACAATTCCTCAGTTCACCGCAATCATTTTATTTTTCAATTGTTGAGGAATTGAGGTACTGAAAGGCATCTGACAAGGACCCAGGGCTCTTAGAGTCCTTGCAGGCAACAGCCTGGATCAGAAAACCAACAGACTGTCAATGCAATGTCATTACTCTTCTATTCCTATAGCTCAGGTTTTAGTGCACAGCTGAGTGGTTTGCCTTAAAGAAGTCACAAAATTTACTATAAGGTCAATGCATCATTTGGCATAATAATTTCAATAACTCTAATATCACACATGATGTATTTTAATTGAAAAAAATCAAAATGGCAACTTTTCAGTGAGGCCCTGATTCAGCACTCATTGTTCTGTGCATTCACAGTCAGCAGTTACCAAGGGGGGAGCTGTCCACGAGGATTCTGCTCTCTGCCCTCTAGCTAAAAACAATCCTATAGGCTACTGGTACAAATTAACTTAGACCTCAAACATATCAATTATTGTTTTTCTCAGTCCGTATCTTTTGTAGGCAATTATTTGTCTTCATGCTTCCAAGGATTCTGTTAATCCATGTTGTAACAAAATTCTCAGAAAAAAGAAAACTTATCTACAGGACATAGGAAGTTATGCAGAAAATAATTACAACTGTAATCTGGGTGTAGAAAGAGAAAAAAGAAAGTAGGAAGCCACAACATAAATTCTAATTTGTATTTTAAAAAAGGAATACCCTTAATATGACAGCACAGTGAACTTAGTAGAACTAAATAATCATGATTTTAAAAAGTCACAAGACACCAAAATTAGACTGGGGGAGGAAGAACTTACGGATCTTTTGAAGGTAGGGTGGGGAATGTTATACCACTACACAGCTATTTGTTTTCTGCAGTGAAAATCACGTGATGGTATATAATCTATTTTGTTTCCAAGAAAACAAGTGAATACAGTTAATTACTCTAGGTAGAAACATAATTGCATGCACATG
Source organism: Mandrillus leucophaeus (assembly GCF_000951045.1). NCBI lineage: Eukaryota > Metazoa > Chordata > Mammalia > Primates > Cercopithecidae > Mandrillus > Mandrillus leucophaeus. The sequence continues at coordinate 2,107,391 of NW_012103865.1, forward strand.
CAATCACAGAAAACAGCATCTACTTGCCATTCCTTGGCTAATAATAATTTAGTGATGGGCATGTAAGTTATTATCGTCTTTATTTATTTACATTTTGTAGGGCTATGGCTCCCTTCCTGGACACTAGCCATTGTGCCCTGTCATAGTCATAAGGAACGGGCTACATATGACATGTCCTCCGGCTAAAAGCTGTAGTGTGGGTTACTAAGGAAATATTAAGAGCTCCATATAAAGAATAGGTTTCTTTGACCACTGCAGTTAATTGACATAAACAAATGTTTCCTTTCAACAGAATTTGTCCATTTTCAGTCCCGTGTTCTATGCTCCGGTGTTTTTCCAAACGTTGAGACTGTATTGCCTCTCAAATCACAAACATGTTATAAGGCCAGGGGTCATAAAACATATATACAATGAGTGGGACCACCTAGACTATTGTTCAGGCATCCATTTGTGAATTCTTAGGGAATTACTGGGTTCTGTGGAGTGATATGAAGATAATAAACGCTCAGGCTTACTAAGAGGCCCTGTTACAGGAAAAGAGAATGATTTCACTTTTGTGGCCCACCTCACTCTGCCAGTTGCACCTATGTAGCTGCACACCTTACGTAGGCAAATGCGTGAGCACAGCAGCTCAGCTGTCAGAGCAGCCCTCTCAACCTCGGCTGCACAGGAAACACCCAGGGAGCTTTGTAAAAAACAAAACAAAACAAAAACCCAGCATCTAGGCTACACCTGAGACCAATTACCTTGACCCTCAATGTGTGGCACCAAGGCTTCAGTACTTTTTATAGACTCCCAGGTGATTCCGGTGCACAGCCGGGATTGAGAATCCAGCTCTAACTGCATTTGCTTCAGCAATTCATGAGGAGGTATCAAAGAAGGTAATAAGAAACAAACAAACAAACAAACAAACAAACAAACAAACCCTGGGCCTTGGGCTTTTAGAAAGTCATCAGGAAACTAATGCTCTGCAAAATTCTCTTCAAGTATGTCCGAAAAGAAGAATCTCTCCATAGCAGACTTGTGAATTCTGAGATGCTGGTCAAAGATCCTATCTTCACTGTAGGTAGGAGTGTATGAGTGGTAAGCACATGGGCGTTGGCGGCAGATGGCCAGAGGAAAAAATAAATCCCAACTCCATTGCTTACAGGCTTTGTGATCCTGGACAACAAAGCTAATATTTCTATGCTTCAGTTTCCCCACCTGTAAAATAGTACTTGACCCTGTTAGATGACTGGAGACAATTCACAGAAAGCAGCTGGAAGAGTTGCTGACACAAAAGGAAGCACTCAGTATCCACTTCATTTTTATGAGGTATTATTTTTTGCAGGAAAAAAGAGTCCATGAATAAGGTGTGAAATTCATGTACAATGTTATGAACCTATTTCACTGATTTTAAAAATCTTACGTGATAAAGCACCATATGTGATAGCATGTGTATTATACTTCAGACAAAACAGTTGCTTATCTATCTTTATGCTTTCAGATTCTAAGTAAAGTTTGTGAAGCAAAGGCTTCTGCAGTTGAAGAAGGGGTTTAAAACCCTTTGGCTTGACATCATTAATTTACTCTTATTGCGTAGATTTAAAACACATCATTAGAAATATTTTGGGCCAATGGAATTTTCTTGATGAGGCCTCCCTGACTGCGTGAATTAGATGGATGCCTGCTATAAATACAGGTAAAGCTACATGGCCATGTTTTTGGCTTTCGTGTGGTTTACGAGGCAGTTTTGTTTGGCCCTGCACTGAGGAAACTCTGCTGACAGTGATAGTGACGCTGATAAGACACTCTAAGGCATAGATTTTAACTGAATTAAAACCGCTGGGAACATGATAAGCCTTGACTAGCACAGCGCTAAACATGGCCTTGAATGCTCAGAAATTTTACAAGATTTTAATTTAATATTCAGGGGAAAAGTCTGATATTCAGTTCTGGTGGAAATATCCTAATTCAGCTGTCCATCATGATCTCAATGAAGATAGAAGTATAATTTATTATTGTTATTACATTAGCTGGTGACTGGAAACACATTACCAATGTACAAATTAGAGCATCTAATCCTAAGGTAATTATCAGCCAATTTCAGAGTTGTTAACAGGATTAAAATTAGGAATATATTAGCTGATTCACCCTTGCAAATCAAATTTTGATTAGATAATACTACATGCTAATATGTATACCATTTAAATGTCATAAAAGGCTTTTTAGTATAAAAACTTTGATAAAATTGTTCAGTAATGTATGCAAAGCCAGGGAGAGGGAATGAATGATTGATGGTTTTTCCTTATAAGCCCTTATTAAAGGTCCTGATTTGGTTGGTCTCCAACTGTTTTGGCACAGAATTAGGAATTCTAGTTTTGATGACAGCTCATGTGCACTGATTAGAAAAACATCTCACAGAGCTATTAAAAAGGCAAGTTAATCACTAGAAGCATAATAGTGGATGGAAAATATTTCATACTGAAAGTTCGCGAAGATTCTGCTTTTCGGTTTATTACAGGATATATCTTCTTAAAGAAGCATCAATGAACAGTGAGTACCTACATAAGTACATACTGACTCATGTCACGTAGGTCCTCTGTGAATTCTAGGTGTGAGCATAATCCTTCTATCAACAGTAACAGGCAGTGTAAAATGCAGTAAGGTGGGTGAGGAGTTAGTGAGTATGTAATTGTGACATTTTTCTAATGTCTAAAGAACTTCATTTGTGGTACATCTGGACCTTAAAATACATCACTTCACCTTAAACAGAAGATTTCTGGGTCATCAGGTTTGGTCAGAACAACAGTACAGAATAAATTACAGAAATAAAGTCTTACCACTTCTTACAAGGAGAAGAGACATTTGCAACTTTGTTTTTTTGGAACAACCAAGTAATTCCACACATCATAACCTTGAAGACAGAACATCCTTATATTCCCTTCCACGTAAGCAGACACAGAGGGTGAATTTAGAATTTTAAAGGTAAATGATACATACTGAAAAAGATGATAATACATTTAATGTAGCCAAATTTTTTAAAAATTGTGCTCAATAGATTTTTTTTTTTTTAAGAATATGTAAGAAATGCTTCTTTTGAGTGTTTATTCAGGTAACTGAGATAAGCTTCTAGTTTACTATATGGTCTGATTTTAAAAAGGAACAAAAAATCTATTTACTGTATCTTTCTGGAATACATCTTGTACCTGATTCCAGAGGCATCTCTGTTAAACTCAACGGTGAGCACTTCCCCACACCCCGGCTTAAAATCTTTCCCCATTACCCACAGAGCAAATCCCAACATTGTGTTATGGTACACAGTGTCCTTCATGAGCTGATCCCATCCACACTTCTAGCATGCCTCTCACCTTTCCACCACCTCTACTTGCTATGCCAGCGATGTACCCATCAGGACATAATCTTGCAAATGCTGCACCACGTTCCCAGAATGTGCTCCTGTTTCTTTCTACAGTGCTCCAAAAGATTTCTAAGATCATTTGTAATTGTGACATATCACTGCATCCCAAAAGAAAAAAAAATGAACTTCTGGCATCAAAGGAAATATTCAACTATGGGGATATATGCATTTATACATAAGTTACACATATTTAAATCCTGTGAGAGCAAGTATGTGTTTTTCCAAACTCAACAAACAACAACAGAACTTATCTGACTTGATCTTATTCATAGCCCTAAGGCAAAATAGAAATTACTATAATAACAAACTCATAGAACTACATGAGCATAATAACAGACTGTGAATAGATTTAATATTTTTCCATGTTCAGAAAACCAAGTCAATGTAGCTCATATCCCTACCCTCCTTGTTTTATGGTTCTTGGCAACTGTTTTGATTATTTCTGTTCTCAGGCAGGGCTGCCAAATCCTTTTCTCAGTTCCATCCCCTCCACAGTCGAGGTCTCTTCATTTCCAGCTCTTGCTCTGCTGCCAAGCTCCCCTTCACTGCCTTGGCATCAAAGATGAAATGTGGCCAAGGAAGGAAGCTCCCTAGCAATCAGCATGAGCAGGGCAAATAGGAATTTCCTTAAATCCTTCTCCTTAAAAAGGTCAAAGAGAGCATAGCTTTGCATCTTATAGTCCTTTTATTGAGAATTTGCTTCTGCTTCTATTATGTCTGCCTCCTCCCTAGTCCTTTTTCTTTATTTATTCAATTATGTAAGCATAAAGTTGGTTTTTAAGTATGCAAGGACATAAAATACCAAGATTTTTAGTGTCTGTGCTGCCCAGAATGAAAATTAAGAGATCTGATGAGAGCTAAAATAATTGAGTTAATAATTCTGATAAATATCCTAAGTGTACACTATGATCTACAATTGAGTATATTGATTCTTAGAAGTTAAATTGCTGTGCCACACAGTGTCCGATTGGTTGGTTAAATGTTAGCGTGTATTTTAGGCAAAAGGTCAGCAAGTTTCTAACTTTTAAGAAGTTTCTGCACAATTATATCAGCCTCCCCAAAGGTCCCGCCACTTTTTTTTTAAACGATGTAATCAAAACTACTTTTCATTCTCTCGGGGATCCATCTATCCTCTGATAAACTTCCTATCCACTTTTCCAAATCAATGCGACCAGTGTGTACCTTGATTAGAATTTCCTGTTTTATAATCCATTACTTTAAAAACAATTTATAAAGGCAAAAGATTCTGGGATTTGTTCTCCTCAAAGGTACAAAGCACAAAGTGAGGCATTATTAATACTTCTGAACACACATAACAAAAGAAATCATTCAGCACCATTTCAGCGTATTCCCCACTCAGGAGATTCATGCATATTTAAAAGAATTAATTTATTTTCTGCAATTTGTTCTTTAAGTGCTTAAGAGCCCATTTGCTGTTGCTTATTTCAGGATTTTGTGCCCTTGTTCTCTGAGTCACCAACTTATAGCTTGAGTGATCCAGGTGTATTTATGCTCCCAAAGTATTTTAAATTACCCATTAGGAAATCCAATTTCCTATTTATAAGGCTCAGAAGTGATTTTCCACTGTTACCTTTTTCTTAATTAAGAATACAGGCCTAAATTCACAGCTGAGTTTTTGGTACAATATTTATTTATTGGCTCCATGACAGTCAATATTATAGAAGGTCACCAATATTAGACTCTCAGTCACTTAAGATGGGCTACTCTTGGATTCTATTGGGATTGACATTTTGGGTACCCATAAAAATCATCACCATAACGACATCCACTACTTACACTGTGTGCCAAGCACTGGACGTGCTCTATCTCATTTAGTCCTTTCAGCAGCCCTATGAAGAGCTATTATTTTCTCTATCATTATTTGTTTTACAGATGAGAAAATGCAACTTAGAGAAGTGAAACACAAGATCACATACCTAGCAAGCAGCAGAACCAATATTTAAAGCCCGCTCCGTCTTCCTTCCAAAGTTTATAATGATCCATTTGTGTCTAAGGCATGTAATTGTGTTTTGGCAGGTATAGAAATGACTGAGACCCAACTTCTGCTTTTAAAGACACTCAAAAATCTCATTCAGTAATTTCAGACGGTGATGATTGCAATAAAGAAAACAAGACAGGGTGATGTGCTGGAGAAGCTCTGTTGGTGGGTTGGTCATGCTAATGTAGATCTGGTTATTAGAAACAACCTCCTTAAAGAAGTAACATCTAAGCTAAGACTCAAAAAATGCAATGTGGGACATCCATTGAAAGACAGGAAAAATGGTATTCCAGGCAGAAGGAAAAGCAGGTACAAAGGCCTAAGGCAGACACTGAAAGGTCACTGAGACTAGAGTTAAGTGAGTGAAGGGAAACTAGCACGCAGGCTGAGGAAGAGAGAACAAACCAGGTCATGAGATGCAGGCAAGAGTGTGGCTTTTCTGCTAAATGTGAAGGAAAGCCATTAGAGGGTGCCAGACTGGGGAATGACATAAGTTTTATTTTGGCTTCAGAAAGATTGCTCTGGCTGTTTTGCAAAGAGTGATTAGACAAAGTGATCAGTAAAGAAGGAGACCACTGCAGGATTCCATGGGAGAGATCACCTAGACTAGGATGGGACTAGGAGATGGAGAAAAGGGAAGAATGAATCTAAGGTTTTTGGTTTGAGCTACTGTGTAGACAGTGGTTCACTGACATGGGGAAAACAGAACAGGTGAAGTAAAAATCAGGTTTTTGTTTATAGTTACTGGGTTAGACAAGGTTTCTAGGCATTCATTCAACAAAGATTTACTGAGTAACTCAGTGCTCTTGAAGGCACTAGAGATAAGTTGTTAACAAAGCAGATGAAGTTTCTACGTTCTAGTGAGCTTACATCCCAGGAATCTTGGTGCAAATGAAGAATAGCCAGAAAGGGCAGGAAGGGAACTATGTTTGTGAGAAACAATGGCATTTAGATGTATTTAAAGTCATGGGTCATGGTAAGATCATTTAGGGAGAATTTACAGATGAAAAGAAGAAAAAGACCCAGGACCAGATCAAGCAAAGGGGCATTTTCTATTGAGAAATGGTGTACACAAAACATATTTGGTGACTTCTAGTTTAAAAACTTGTCTTTATTTATTTTTTTTTGAAAATACTAATTGACATGGCAAACTGACCTCCCCTCTACCCCTATTGTATTTTTAGATTGCTTAGAAACAAGTGCAAGAAATTTGTTGACGCGCTACTCTCATTTTCTTTTTCCATTCAATACCTTCTTATTTCCTTTTTCTGTTTTTTTTGTTTTGTTTTGTTTTGTTTTTTTGAGATGGAGTCTTGCTCTGTCCCCCAGGCTGGGGTGCAGTGGCGCAATCTCGGCTCACTGCAAGCTCTGCTTCCTGGGTTCACACCATTCTCCTGCCTCAGCCTCCTGAGTAGCTGGGACTACAGGTGCCCGCCACCACGCCCGGCTAATTTTTTGTATTTTCAGTAGACACGGGGTTTCACCATGTTAGCTGGGATGGTTTCGATCTCCTGACCTCATGATCCACCCACCTCGGCCTCCCAAAGTGCTGGGACTACAGACATGAGCCACTGCGCCCGGCCAATACCTTCTTGTTTTCTTTTTAAAGAGATAGGGTCTCACTCTGTTGTCCAGGCTGGTGTGCAGGGGCACGATCATGGCTCACTGCAGCCTTGAACTCCTGGGCTCACACAACGCTCCCACTTCAGCCTCCCAAGTAGCTGGAACTACAGGTGCACACCACCATGCCTAATTTTTTGTATTTTTGCCCAATACCTTCTTTATTAAAAATTCATTCATGTGGCCAGGGGCAGTGACTCATGCCTGTACTCCCAATACTTTGGGAGACCCAGGCAGGTGGATTGCTTGAAGTCAGGACTTTGAGACCAGCTTCGGCCACATAGCAAGATCACATGTCTATGAAAAATTAGCCGGGCATAGTGGCACATGCCTCTAGTTCCAGTTACTTGGAGAGCTGAGGTGGGAGGACTGCTTGAGCTCGGGAGGCGGATGTTGCAGTGAGCCATAATCGTGCCACCACACTCCAGCCTGGGTGACAGAGCGAGACCTTGTCTCAGAGAAAAAAATTAATTCATCAGAAAAATTACACAGAAAACCCAGCTAACTATAAAACTTGAACCACAAAACTCTAAATAATTTGTGACTGCCATAACAATTAATGGTAAATCTGTAACAGCAGCTGAATCCATGAATCACCTTCAGATGAGGAGGAAAGCACATATAATTTCCATAACCCTGATTCTAACTCCACAGGTTTCTTTTCAATTCAAGGAAGTACACTAAATTGACAGGAAGAGGCACTATTTTAGGAGTGAATTTTAATCTGCTTTAATGAGTTTTTAAAAACTCAATCAAAATCATGAGTACTTACACTCAGTTACAGAGTACTTGGGGCCTAAATGACAGGTGATTGAGACATATTGTGGCACTTGAGAACGGCTGCCCGAGGGCAGGCTTGCCCACAGTCAGGGGCTCCAGTCCACTCTGCCCACTATTTCCTACTACAATTCTGCTAGAGGGAAATTCAGAACTGAAAAATCCTTTATGTTCAACATAGTTTAGTCCCTGTTGTGGTTCAAAATTGAACCCACTCTCCTTGATAAGTATTTTAAACTTTCTAAACCCTACCCTTAACCCAGTGCCTTATCCCCGATGCTGTGGTCTCCGTCTTGGTGAAGACTCTTGCCACCTATCAGTGCTGTCATCTCTTGAGTGTCTTCACCTTCATACCTAACTCATCATCTCTCATTTCAGTTCTTTGTCTCTGCTTTCAAAGGTGGAACTAAACATACTTTTCTCGAAAGGTTCCCACCCCCAGTCTGAATTCCATCTTCCATCCTGAGGAATACCACTTCCACACTTCACCCATCCTCTCCCCATTTTTTCCGTCTCTCCCTGGATCTCTGGAGTTTCCTGGTCCTTTTGATCTTTCAACATAAATAGGCTCCTTTCATCTTGGACATAAAGGCCTCCTTGATAATGAAGCCTTCACATGTATATATGTTCTTGTATCACTGATAAACTTCTTTTTAAAAGCTTAATAAATTTCCTGCCATTGTGCTTTCAATATGTTTTTAACACCTCCTTGATCAATAGAAATCTGGTTTCTATTCCTACTACACTATTACTCCTCTGCATTTTTAAGAGTGACCAACGTATTTCTTTAGTAAAAATCTAACAATTTTAATCTCTTTTACATATGATCCAACTTATTAATCCCTCTTTAAATGATAGCTTAATTCTTGGCTAACTTCTTCCTGGCCTGCTCACCGTGCATTCTTTGCCTTTTGTTTTTTACATAGGATCTGCAATTTTTTTTTTTTTTTTTTTACTAATCTGTAAATATGACAGTTTCCCAGGGCTAAGTAACCCCTTTAGTTACTTCTTCTAGTTAACAATGACAGAAAAATGTGTAAGGTCTGAATATTTAAAAGCAGCAACCCTGATAAGGAATCCTATTATTAATCAATGCCAATGAAGCATCTAATATTAAGGATTTACTAAGTACGATGAGCAAAACATGAAGGGCCTATAAACTAAAAGAGTATACAACCTAGTTACGTGGATAAAACTTACAAAATAACTGGAGCAAACATAAACCCACCTTTTACATACGTGTAACACCATTACGAACGCCTGTGGGAAACACTAGAGTAAGGTGAAGTAGGATTTTTCTGTTTTCTTTCTTTTTGCAAAGCAAATATTACAAGTTTCATGAATGAGGACACAATAATGGAAGAACCAATTTCATCTGCCTTTGTTTTTATAATGATACCTGCTCTCAAATAAGAGTTCTGTACAATTTTCAACATCTAAAAGGAGAATGAATCTAAATGAAATGCTTTAGATCTTGACTCATGCTCAGAGCAGTAAAGAAATGAGCCAGGAAAAAAAAAAAAAACAGAAACATCTTGGGGAGCAGAGGATTCATTTAAAACTCCAAATCCCCCAAAAGGCAATGATTTCCAAAAATTCCTCCACTGCCACTCCCTAGGTCAGCCCCTGTCTGGACACACACAGAGACACACACACATACACTCACTCAGACTCAAAAACCCTCTTTTGTCATAGGCACATTTTGGGTCATATTACTTTAAGCCATATCAACTTCTGGCAGGTTTTGCAAATATTTTTACCTTTAAAATGGAACTTATCCTTCATTCTTCTAATTGCTTTAAGAGTTATAATAAAGAACTCTTGCTTGAACATCTTTTACCATAGCACAATTGATTCTGTGTCCCATTACAGAATTCATGTGGGTAAAATGCACTCGCTGATTTAAAAAAATGTGGTTAATTACATAAAATATGGAAAGGCACTATTCTGGATGACTAGGAGGGGACACAGACGACAAGCATCAAATTCTTGAGGCAAATCCATTCTAGTCAAGGGAATAAGAAATATGCACAAAAAATGATGCTATTTATATGGAAGAGTTACATGGTATACTTTAGCAATTCAAAGGAAAGAGAAATTGCATTTAGTTATAAAAGCTTCATGAAGGATGTGATTTGAAATGGCCCTTGTAGATGAGTAAAATTTGTGCAGGGGGAGACGTTAAAGGGAGAACACATTCTGAGAATACCAGGGGGTGAGGTCATGTATTATGGGGAAAATGGAATATGTGTTGGACCTCAAATGCTTTTAATAGGCTCTCAGGAGGAGAGGATAAAATAGTACAATTCTATTACTGAGAATAAAGAAGAAAGACTAATGCTAGAGATGAAAAAGATTTTGAGATAGTTTAGTTCAAAGTTACTCATTTTAAAGAAAGACAGCTACGTAGTAAGGATAGGGGAGAACTGAGCTCATAGTTATATCATCATTGCAGTAGCAGGTGATGAGGTGGAGAAGGCTGCCAGGGCTATCTCTGGACTCATTCACTTTGTCCTACAAGCACAAGCCAGATTTGTCCTCCCTTTAGTACTGCACCCATTTATAGGGAATGAGCCTTATTTATTAAATGTATATGGTAGTTGGCATGTACCATGGTGGCAGGAAATGGCACCTCTTCACCGTTATCTCTAGAAAATCAGCATTTGGTGGGATACAAGTTAGTGAAAACACCACAAGTTTCAATTTACATTTTTCTTAATTGTATGTCAAATTTAAATTGTCCACAATTTGTTTCTCTCTCCTGGAAGACGTGCCACTTGGACACTGCACATAACTAATTTCTTCATGGTTAAGATAAAAATTAGTTATCATCTGTAGTTAAGAAAAGAGAGTCTGAATGCATTCTTGCTCTTTTCCTAAGCACATTGAGACACACACACACACACACACACACACACTTTTTTCCTAAGCACAGGTTTTTCCTTTTTTCCTAAGCACATTAAGACACACATACACACACACACACAGAGATGAAAAACCAGATTTAAAGATAGTTGTGAGAGAAAACTTGTTAATTTGAAATTAAATGTGTCCAGAAAACAGGTGAGTGGAAAAGGCTGATGTGGAAAAGGCTGATGTGCTTCTCCAAAAGCGAAACCTTGCAATTAAGATGAGAAGACAGCCCAAGTGTGATGCTGGCACTGGAGCGGCTGGAGGATCTCAACACGGCTAATGAATCATCATCAAAGTGATTTATTGACTGCAGCCAGAGCTTCAACTCTGTCCCAGTGTAAATGAGGAATAATACTAATTTCCCAGTCCTCGCTTGGCTGTGAACTTCTGAAGAGTGAGAACCTTTAGCAGGAGATGATAAACTGCAGTGATGCAATAGGACGTCTTCTTCCATAATGTTCAAAGCCACTGTCATACGGTGAACTACATCTCATAAAACTGACAAGAGACGAGTATGCACAACGCGATGTCACCCCAACACAGCTTCCAACCAAAAGTCCCCTGAGTCTCATCCTATTACAGCTTTTCATGGGGACCGTTCATTGCTGCCACACAGGAACATAAGGAGGAGAGGGATGCCTCCTTAGACTCTCAAGCTCCTGACATTTAGGATCTGGACCCATGCCCTTTTCTGTGGCTTCAGTGGCCACGGTTTTCAAACAAAGAGAAACCTTGGATACCATCTATCATCATATATACAATCAGTCCTCTTTGTATATATGAAGAATCCATGTTACTTGTGGTACCATTTAATTCATTAGCTGCAGAGTCAGACTTCGAACCCTATTGTCATCTTCCCTCCTCATTATGAATCGAAGTAAACAGATACATACTTTGTTTCTGCTACATTTTAAGGAAAACTCAAGGTATAAATTGCATACAGAGAAGGTAAGTTATATATTATGCAATAATCTCGAGACTTTTTTGTCAAGATGTTTAAAGCACTGATCTCAGTGGGAGCTAACACAGAGTACACATGGACACAAAGAAGGGAACCAGAGACATCAGGGCCTACTTGAGGGCAGAAGGTGGGAGGCGGGTGGGAGGAGGATGAGGATTGAAAAACTACCTATCGGGTTCTACACGTACTACCTGGATGACAAAATAATATGTATAGCAAACCCCTACAACATGTGATTTATCTAGAGAGCTAACCTGTACACGAACCCTGAAGCTAGAAGTTAAAAAACAAAAAAAATTTTTTTAAAGCATGGATTTTTTCTTGTTTTTGACTCTTTTATAATATTCTCAAAGCCAGAGGATCTTTACCCTCTCTTGCTAGTTCAATTCTCCTCTTTTCTCTGGAATGGAAAGAAAATACTGTATGATTCCCTGATGCACCCTTTTAGCTTGGGAATTTACCTGCTCTCCATGTAACCTATGCCTTGACTTTCCTTGAAGTATAGCCATAGATGCATATAGCTATGCAAATACTTCACTACTAACTATGTGGGATATATGGGTATGCGTAAAAGCTCTCGGATGCAGATACTTCTATTTTGGTCTGAATAATGGGCATTCCCCAGTTTGATCTCCCCTCCTTTTAATTTAAACCTTACTGTTCTCCAAATATTTTTAGCTTTTTTACAATTTGATCTCCAAACAATATAGAGGACAAAGCGGTGGCTCACTGCTGAAAAACCTGCATGCAGTGTAAACCTTCTGCAACCTTGTCTTCCTAGCTCTATTAACGTTGTTCTTTTTCACCCTTTAATCTTTAGACACTCAAAAACAATGTTTTAGCCATTTATTCCCTTTTGTGGATGCTAAATATATCTTTTTCCTTCCCTCGAATCCTTACCACAAATTCCTTGAGAACCACGATGAATGAAAAGTTTATAATTACCCTAGAAATCAGATATCACAGTAAGCCTAACTTACACTGAAATTACACACTCTACAAATCTACTAGCTTGTGCACTTGTGGCTCAGGGAGTGGAAAGGAATCTCTTGGATGGTGCCTAAAACATGATTTTAACTGCTAAGATGTTTGCTCTCTGTCTTGATTGTCTTTGAGCTGGCCCAATTTCAGAAAAATTTCATTGTCATTTAGAAAAATGACTTGGAAATAGGCTATTTCACTAATACCACATCCAACGATTTTAAAAATGGTTATGTAAATACCTAGTGATGAATCCATTTCATGTATATAGAGGACTAGGTTAGAAAATATGAACTTGGACAATTCATCTGGCATCTTGTGTCTCAGTTTTCTCATCTATAAAATGGGGATGATAATACTTTACATTTAAAAAAAGTTGGTATTATAGCGGAATGAGAATGAGTATAGAGATACAACAGGTAGGAGATACATGAAAGACTTATTCAAGACATAAAGTATTGTTATTTGGAACCAGCAGAAAATTATACCCAGTGTGCCGTTTCCAGAGCAAAAGTTTCTTCACCTGCACCCCTTGATTCTTTCTCTACAACTCATGTAATCACCAAAAGTGATTGCTTTCTTGTCTCAGAGTATTAACTGGATGGTTGAATGCACAGAGCTCACATCTGAATCAGCACAAAAATGAAACCTGGAGGAGGGGAAACACAAAGGGACTCGGGTTTACACTGAAGTCATTCTCATCACTCAACCTGCCCACACAAATACTGGGAAATCAACTCATTTAAACAATGTAGGAGGCAAGCCTGAGTTATAATAATGTTCCTGAATGCAGGTCAATGAAAAATTGGCCTGCACACAAATTCCCACTTGTCATATTCTCTACAAATGAACATTGATTGTTTTCATATTTAAATGCCAAGAATCAACCATAACAAGTATGTCAGGTTGTTGGGAGTTTTTTTAGAAACAAAACAGGATGACTACGGCATATGGTAAGTTATTGTGGGTTCCTTGTGCTCTCAGCAGAATCACAAAAGGGCAAGGACTTTAGAGAAATCTTTTGTGTCTGGTTCAAATCCTACAACACGGAAAATGGAACTGGAGCTGAATTAATGGAATATATTATTAAATCCTAGTTTGCAGTTGGTTGTGTGTCATTAGTCTCATATGCCTGAAAATGTATTTGCTTACAAGTAGAATACTATGCAATCTTCAGACTGACATAATCTAAAAAGTAATCTTGTTTTTCCATGTATTTTTCTCTATAGAGAAATAATATCTCCTGCTAATCGACCCCCTCCCCAGATTTGCCTTCTTCAGAAAAGCTAGGTCCGAGAGTTTCCCACGGTTGCCAACTGGTGCAATCATTCCTCGATGCTAATAATCGGAACTCATCAAAAGTGGCAGTTTTGTGGTCTATAATCCCCAACTGACCAAATCTTGTGCATAATAAATAACCTAAACTTGTATTATATCCAAGTGTAGGTATATGCGGATGTGGAAGGGAGAGGAGTAAGAGTGATAGACACGTTAAGTAGTCCACCAGCAGTTTCATGGTGTATGTGTGCTCAGTGAAGTAACCGGCAACTACTAGACTGATCTGTAAGGACCCTTAGAGTCCGGAGACTCTAACAACATGTGGCCAGAAAGGCAACAAAAACAGGAGGGAGAAAGTTAGACTCTCTCTTGTTGCCTTTACAGCCACATGTTGTTAGAGCCTCGAAAATCTTATTTCCACATCAGATTGCTGCCTCTTATCGGTATAAAGTATCAGTCTCTCATATAAGTACAACTTAAAAAGGCTAAAAAAAGAGAAGACATGCAAATAGGCTGGGAAATATATGTCTAAGAAGAGACTAGATACAACCTGCCATGGAGTGAAGAGTGAGCTCTAGCCTAACTACACCTGCTGACTTCCTTCCTGGTTCTGAAGCATCAAAATACACACATGGCTAAACTTACTACAATTTTGGAGAACAGTAACTACCTTGAATGGAAATGGTAGCCCTCATTCCCTGTTGAGGGCATCAAATAAATCCGACCTGCACAATTTGTTTATGTCTTGATACTTTACCACAAGTTACCTGAGGCAAGATGAATGACAACATTGACATTCAGGTTTTCAAAAAGAATACAATTATACACTGTCTTTATACATTGATTTTTCAGAGCAGTTGTACAGATTTAATGGCATGATAACTGTATTCAAGAAGTGTTATTTTAGAAAATCACTGGATTACTATCTGATACGGTAGGCTGAATAACGGGCCACTAAAAAGTCCTCAATTGTAATCCCCGGAACCTGCCAATATGCTACTTACATGGCAAGAGGAACTTTACAGATGGATTAAGAATGATTAACCTGATTAATCTTGGGATGGGATTATCCTTGGCTATCCAGGTGGTCCTAGTGTAGTCACAAGTTCCTTAAAACAAGAAGGTAGAAGACTCAGAGTCAGAGAAAAAAAAATGTGACAGTGGAAGGAGAGGTCAGAAAAAGAGGGAGAGAGATTTGACGGTGCTATGCTGCCAGATCCTGAGGATGGAGGAAAGGGTTAGGAGCCAGGAAGTGTGGGTGGCCTTTAGAAGTTGGAAAGGGTTAGAAAAATATTCCCTCCTGCAGCCTCCAGGAGGAATGAAGCTCTGCCAATGCTTGTATTTTAGTCTCATGAGACTTATTTCTGACTGTCCTCCAAACTGTAAAATCATGACTTTGTGTTGTTTTAGGCCACTAAGTTGGTGGCAATTTGTTATACCAGCAATAGGGAACTGATAAATCTGAAAAAAACTTGTATCATGAAAATTTTAACAAATATTGTCAATTTTCTTCATCTACCTATCAGACAACACCCATTCTAAGTCTGTCTGTCTGTTTATCTATCTATCTATCTATCTATCTATCTATCTATCTATCTATCTATCTTCAAATATACGGTCAAACATAAAAATTTTCTATACTGTAAAAATCCCTGTGTCATGTACCCCACATTCTGCATCTTGCCTGCTAGCTCTACTTTAATTGGGTTGTTCTTGCTGCCTTGGCTGACTTCCACAGTTTCTCTCTTGAATACCTGAACTTTAAGAGCATTATATTAAATAGTTTATCTTTATAGTTTCTCTCTTGAATACCTGAACTTTAAGAGTATTATCCCGATACTAAAACCAGACAAAGACATCACAAGAGGAGAAAGTCACAGAACAATATCTGTTAGGAATATGGATGCAAAAATCCTCAACAAAATAGTCAGAAACCAAATCCAGTAACATATAACAATAATTACACATTATGACCAAGTGGGATTTATTCCAGGGATGCAAGTTTGATTTAATATCTGAAATTCAATTAATGTAAAACATATCAATAGAAGTTTTAAAATCAAATGTTCATTTCAACAGATGCAGAAAGATACAAAATCCAACACACTTTCATAATATAACCACTCAACAACTGGAAATAGCAAATAACTTCCTTAATCTAATAAAGGACATCTATGAAAAGCCCACAATTAACATCATTCTTGAGAATAGAAAACTAGATGCTTTCTTCCTAAGATCAGGAACACAACAAGGATATACACGCTCAACACTTCTATTCAATATTGTACCTGAGGTTCTAGCCAGGACAATTTGGCAAGAAAAAGGAATAAAAAGCATCTAGATTTGAAAAGAAGTAAAAGTACTTCTATTTGCAGAAATCGTGATCTTGTATATAGAAACTCCTAAGAAATCTGCCAAAAATACATTAGTCCTAAGGAATAAGTTCAGCAAGGTTGCAGGATACAAGATAAATTGCAGAAATCAACTGTATCTCTATACACTTGGAATTAACAATCCCAAAATAAAATGAATTCCATTCACTACAGCATAAAAAAATACTAAATAATGTAACAGAAGAAGTACACAACTGACACTATTTAAAAAGAACATGCAAAGAAATTAAATGAGATCTAAATAAATGAAAACCATTCCATGTTCATGGATTAGAAGACAACTTTGTTAAGATGGCCATACTCTCCAAAATACTCTATAGAATCAACACAATCTCTATTAGAATCCTAGCTGTAACTTACACAAAATTACTTAAATATAAAAATTAATTCAACACAGATCCAGAACCTAAATGTAAGCATAAAACTGTAAATTCTTAAAATAAAATGTAAGAATAAGTTTTCATGATATTGGATTTTACAACCAATTCTTAGATATGATGCAAAAAGCATAAGTCACAAGTGAAAAAAATAAGACTTTGTCAACACTAGCAGTTTTTCTTTTTGCTTTAAAGAACACCATTAAGAAAGCAAAAAGAGAGCCCACAAAATAGAATAAAGTATATCTGATAAGGGACTTGTATCTGGAATACATAAAGAACTCTAACAACTCAATGATTAAAAGACAAATAGCTCAATTAAAAAATGGCTGAAGAATCTGCGTGAAAGGTATACAAATGGCCAAGAAGTACTTGAAAACATATTCCACATCATTATTCATCAGGGAAATGCAAATTAAAACCACAGTGAGATACCACTTCACACACGCCAGACTGGCTAGAATCAAAAAATCAGATAAAAATAAGCGTTGACAAGGACATGGCAAAATTGGAACTCTCATACACTGTTGGTAGGAATAGAAAATGGTGTAGTCCCTTTGGAAAACGCTCTGGAAGTTCTTCAGCAATTAAACATAAAGACACAATAATGCCCAGAAAGTCTACTCCTAGGTATATACCCCTCAAAAATGAAGACATGTCTACACAGAAATTTGTACATGAATGTCTATAGCAGCATTACTTACAATAGGCAAAAGGTGGAAACAATTCAAATGTTAATTGACAAATAGATAAAATGTGGTATAATCATATGGTGGAATATTATGCAGCCATATAAGTTAATGAAATACTGATAAATTTCTACATTAATGAACCTTAAAAATGTTATGGTAAGTGAAAGAAGTCAGTCACAAAAATCCCTATTTTTGTGATTACGTGATTCAATTACATGATTCAATTCATATGAAAGACTAGAATAAGAAAATCTAGAGATAGGGAATAGAGAAGTAGTTGCTTAGGTCTGGGGCAAAAAGGGATGGGATGGTGGGCTGTGAGGGTGACAGCTAAAGGATACATGGTTTCTTTCTGAAAGGATGAACTTTCTAAATTTGTCTGGTGATGGCTGCACACATATTTTAATATACTAAATACTATTGACTATACATGTTAAGTGAGTGAATTGTATGATACGTGAATTACATCTCAAAAAATGTTTAAAAAAACAGCTATCTTTTCTTTCTAGCTTAGTTTACTAGAGTTAGAATCAACACTTGCCTCCCAGAAGATCAGGATCATAAATCTGATTCCTCTTGCTTAACTTGGCTCAAAGTCATGGCCATGATCCTTTTCATACAAAGATAGCACAGCATAGCTCTTTGTGAGACCTTTTCCCACTACACAAATACGGAAGTGACATAACCAGCTCTTTGTTTCCAGGGCTACCGCTGACCTCTACTTGGAAGTTAAATGGTATTTTGCAATAACAAAATCAACTTTTTTAAAAAAGACTGCAACAGCTTGTGATCCTTAAAATATCACGAATGACTGCAATTTGGTTTGTTAACAAATAGTTTTTAAAAGGTAAAATAATGGCCCATACGAATATAAAATGAAGATGACAGATATTTTATTTAAGTCATTAATTAATGAGAAAACCTGTAAATAAATAAAAAAAAAAACCTGCTTCAAGGAGACTCTACAAAGGACAGACACATCTACAGATGATTGGGAATGCTGACATGAGTTTGCTAATGAATAGGAAACTGGCCAATTCTGTAGGGTGAGAATCCACTGCATTTTTAACAGAACAAAAACTCATTTGACTTCTACAAACAGTAATCATTTACATTGTCATCAGCCCCTTGCCAGTTAGCTTCTAACTAAACAGAGTTTCAAAATAATAAAAAACAATGAAAGGCTAAGTTTCCTATAGAATCAGATAACCCCGAAAGGATCTTTTACACTAGGCCTAACAATCCATCACAAGACATTCAGGAATCTTTCTGTTTCTTATTTTTCACTGTTCCCTTTTATTTTAGGTTCAGGGGTACATGGTCAGGTTTGCTGTATAGGTAAACTGCATTTTATGAAGGTTTGCTGTATAGATTATTTTATCACCTGGGTAACAAACATGGCCCCTGATAGGTATTTTTTCTGATCCTCTCCCTAATCCCACCCTGAAGTGGGCCCCAGTGTCTACTGTTCCACTCCGCTCTTTGTATTCACGTATTCTCATTGTTTAGCTCCCACTTATAAGTGAGAATACTTGGTGTGTTATTTGGTTTTCTGCTCCTACATTCGTTTGCTTTGGATAATGACCTCCAGCTCCACCCATGTTAATGCAAAGGACATGATCTCATTCTTCTTAATGGTTGCATAGTGCTCCATGGTTTATATGTACCACATTTTCTTTTTTCTTTTTTTTTTTTAACTTTTCTTTTAGGTTTAGGGGTACATATGAAGGTTACATAGGTAAACACATGTCATGGGGGTTTGTTTTACATATTATTTCATTACTCCAGTACTAAGCTCAGTACATAATAGCTATCTTTTCTGCTCCTCTCCCACTTCCCACCCTTCCCTCTCAAGTAGACATCAGTGTCTGTTGTTTCCTTCTTTGTGTTCATCAGTTCTCATCATTTAGCTCCCACTTTTAAGTGAGAATATGTGGTATTTGGTTTTCAGTTCCTGTGTTAGTTTGCTAAGGACAATGGTCTCTAGCTCCATCCATGTTCCCACAAAAGACATGATCTTGTTCTTTTTTATGGCTGCATAGTATTCCATAGTGTGTATTTATCACATTTTCTTTATCCAGTCTACTGTTGATGGGCATTTAGGTTGATTCCATGTCTTTGCTATTGTGAATAGTGCTGAAATGAACATATGCATGTGTCTTTAGGACAGAAATATTTTTATTATTTTGGGTATATACTCAAAAGTAAGATTACTGGGTCAAATGGTAATTCTGTTTTAAATTCTCTGAGGAATTTCCACGCTGCTTTCCACAATGGCTGAACTAATTTACACTTCCTCAGCAGAGTATAAAGCACTCCCTTTTTTCTGTGACCTTGCCAGCATCTTTTATTTTTTGACTTTTTAATAATAGTCATTCTGACTGGTGTAAGATGGTATCTGACTGTGGTTTTGATTTGCATTTCTCTAACGATTAGTGGTGTTCTGCATTTTTTTCATATGCTTGTTGGCCACATGTATACCTTCTCTCGAAAAGTGTCGGATCATGTCCTTTGTCTACTTTTTAACAAGGCTGTTTGTATTTTGCTGGGAATACAGCTAACCAGGGAGGTGAAAGATCTCTACAATGAGAATTACAAAACATTGCTCAAAGAAATCAAAGATGACACAAACAAATGGAAAAAGATTCCATGCTCATAAATAGGAAGAATCAATATTGTTAAAATGGCCATACTGTCTTAAGCAATGTAGAGATTCAATGCTATTCCTATTGAACTACCAATGATTCTTCACAGAAATAGAAAACACTACTTTGAAGTTCATATGGAACCAAACAAATAGCCTGAATAGCCAAGGCACTCTTAAGCAAAATGAACGAAGCTGGAGGCATCATCTGACTTTAAGCTATGCTACAAGGGTACAGTAACCAAAACAGCATGGTACTGGTACAAAAGCAGACACATAGACCAAAGGAACAGAATAGAGAGCCCAGAAGTAATACCACACACCAACAATCATCTGATCTTCGGCAAAGCTGAAAAAAACAAGCAATGGGGAAAAGACTCCCTATTCAACACATGGTGCTGGAGTAGCTGGCTAGCCATATGTAGAAGACTGAAACTGGACCCCTTCCTTACACTATATACAAAAATCAACTCAAGACGGAGTATAGACTTAAATGTAAAACCTAAAACTATAAAAATCCTGGGGATAACCTAAGAAATACCATTCTGGACATAGAATCCAGCAAAGATTTCATGACGAAGACACTAAAAGCAATTGCAACAAAACCAAAAATTGACAAACGGGACCTAATGAAACAAAAGAGCTTCTGCAGAGTAAAAGAAACTATCAAGAGAGTAAATAACCTACAGAATGGGAGAAAATATTTGCAAACTATGCATCTGACAAAGGTCTAATATACAGAGTCTATAAATAACTTAATTTTCTATTTGATTTGATCTATCAAATTTCATCAGTTCTAACATGGATATTTTCCTATATCTCTGCAATTATAATTAATATATTTTTTCTTAGTATACATAAAATACTATGTATCTTACTATCAATGGCATCGTAAATGTGATAAAAATGCAATCATTTCACCAACTCGTTAACTCGAGAAAAGGGTTTTGGGGGTGAAAGACCTCAGCTAGCATCTATTTTAGGAAGGACCAGAGGGGAAAAGATTGCCAACTTTATTGTCACCTTTAATCTGTAATGCATCCTTTTTTTTCTGGAAAAATGTTAACATATTTAATTCAATTCAGAGTAAGTTATTGATTATAGATGACTTACAGTATGAAAGACATCGTCCTTGACTCAGACAAGAAATACTGATGTCACAGTTTCAGAGTGTCTTTTTAAAGCACTGGTCTGGAAAATCAATAATTAATACAAAAACGAAGACATTTAAAAACACAAAACATCTCACCCATTAGTGGCACTAGCTCACAAGAGGTTATAACCTAAGTGGGAATAGCTGTAGCTATACTATGACAACTGCCTACAGTCACTTTGTGAGTTACAGTGGAGTGAGAATTAAGAGCATTTCTCACTGAAAATGCATTATTAACAAGTGTAATTTTACAGATGCATGAACTGTTCTCTTGTTAGGCTGGCACTTAAAAATTTTCATAGAAAACTCCTGCAGAAAACCATGGTAGCTTTATATGCTTATTACAACTTTTTTATGTTCACAGAGATGAAAAATCTTTTCAAACTGTTTTCTCATAATTTCTCTCTTTCAAAACTCTTTCCCTTAGGTTAAAAGAGTTGAGTCTCTTTTAGTCAATGCTGAGAAATTATTTCTTTGTCATTTACTTGTGTATTTCTTTGAAGAAAAAAAAACATAAAAGAAAGAACAATGAATACACAATTTCAATCTCAATATGAGGGCTATATAAAGGGGCCTGGACAAATGGAAGGCAACTCCATTTCATATTTTCCTTAGGCAAAATTATAGAAAAGTTAAAAGTTCTGTCCCTCAGAATTTCACTTTTCTTGCCATTACTTTCCATTCTGTGCCATTATCTTCTCTTTCGTATCACCTTTGCTTTCCCATCTAGTTACCTTCCTCCTATCTTCTCTTTATCCCAAATTCATCTTTTGTCCCAAATTTACATTCTCTATATTCCAAATTAAATTTTTTTAAACATCAACTTGTTTTATGTAAGTCCTTCACTTACTAATTGGAAACAAAGATAAATAGTATTGAAGACCTGATTTCAAACTTTGAGTGCAATAATCCATAATTATGTAAATTTAGGCCAACTAGAGATTTCAAGTACTATTTCCATATCTGAAAAATACAAAAAATCCAACCTGTCACACAGACCTATTGTAATATTTAAAAGACTTTTTAAAAATGTGAAATATCATATGAACATTAATACTACAATTCTGATTATTGCTCTCATCCTTTGTGAAAAGTTGAAAACTTCTGGAAATACCACAAACCCATATATAGAGTATACTGCCACTTGACTCTATAGGTATTACATGGAATATCAACCTAAATACACCCTGCTAAATTCACCAGGATTATCTAGGAAGGAAACCCAACTTTGAGCTATTAACACCCATTAACACAAATATATAAGTCAGATTAAGTAGCTATCTCCTGGCAGGAGATTTTGAAAGACTGGGGTAGTTTTAGTAAATTATTGAAGAGGATCTTTGTTCTGGGAATAGAGTATGGAACGTGGCTGAGTAGGGAGACAAGAGAATGGGGAGGATGAAGCCAGTGTGCTGGGTTCTGAAAAATATCCAAAAAGGGGCAGGATTCTAGGGTTAATGATTAGGATGAGCAGTGGCTCTATTTGGAACTTCAAAAATCAGAGTAAGTCTGAAATTCAGATTTCCCAAAGGTGAAAATATGAGTGTTGGAATCTTTACAATAATGATTTGTATTTATATGTTTCCATGAGTCAAAGTTTGAGTAGAGTCACTTCAAAATATAATTGTGGCCTCTGAAAAACCTTGCCAGAGCCTTTGTTGTTAACTTTTGCCTTTCAGAGGGTTCCCTGTTGCTACACTTGTCCTCAACCTCAGCTAGGAGATGTGGAAGGTTTCCATTCTGGTCATATGGTAGCCCATATATCCTGAAATTCTCCTGATACCAGACTCTTAGACATAATACCTAATTTATTATAAATGTTCTGTAACTAACATGCTAAGCTCACAAGAAAATAAACTCTTCAGTGATCTAAAATTGAAGGAAAACAGGGCACCTGCACAGATAATGTTGGTTTCTTTCCTTAACTAACATGCCTTTCTTTTCAGATACATGTCAGTCAAGAATAAAGATGCTGGTCCTCAATAAAGTAAGAGTTAGGACTGAGGTTCTATATAAATTCAGTGCTACATCTTTAATAGAAGGGTAGACTTCTGTCTTAGTCTATTTGGGTTACTCTAATAAAATGCCATAAACTAGATAGCTTACAAATATCAGAAATTTATTGCTCACAGTTCTAGAGGTTAAGAATTACAAGATCAAGGCACCATGGATTTGGCATCTGGAGAGGGTCCATTGCCTGGTTTACAGATGGTGCCTTCTTACTGAGTGGTGAAAGAGGCAAGTGTCTCTCTCAGGTCTCTTTTACAAGGGCATTAATCCCATTCATGAGGGTTCATGATCTAGTCACCTCCCAATGTCTCCACCTCCTGATAACATCACATTGATGATTACGTTTCAACATACGAATTGGGGGGAGGGGAGCATAAACCTTCAGACCATAGCGACTAGGAAATAACTGGTCCGCCAGAAAAGGTTCAGAACAAGGAAACACCTCTCTATCAGCCTGGGCTTTCACAGTGGTAAAAACTAAAAAAGACACCTCAATTCTTTGTCGTTTTAATTAACACTGAAAGCGTCTTCAGGAAAACCTTATACTGAGATAGCTAAGTGTTCCAGGATTGGTTATACCTCAGGGCACTGGCAGAAGCAACGTAAAATCTCATGTCAAAGAACATGCTTAACCTAAGCTTCTACATATTTCTACAGGAAAAAAAAAAAAGACAACCAAATATACAAAACACAGGATAAAGTGTCTATCATGAGTGAGAATAAAGGAAATATTTAAAAACAGCAGTATTATCAAAAAGTCAAAAAATTAACAGATGCTGGTGAGACTGAAGAGAAAAGGAACACATACACTGCTGGTGGGAATGGAAATTAGTTCAGCCATGGTGGAAACCAGTTCAGTGATTTTTCAGAGAACTCAAAGCAGAATTACCATTTGACCCAGCAATCCCATTATTGCATATATACACAAAGAAATATAAATCATTCTACCATAAAGAACATGTACATATGTGTTCATCACAGTGCTAGCCACAATAGCAAAGACACTGAATCAACCTAAATCCTCATCAACAGTAGAATGGAGAAATAACATGTGGTACATACACACCATGGAATATCACGCAGCCATAAAAAGAACAAGATCATGCCCTTTGCAGCAACACAGATGGAGCTGGAGGCCATTATCTTAAGTGAACTAACACAAAAACAGAAAACCAAATACCACATGTTCTCACTTATAAGACGAAGCGAAATGTTGAGTACATACAGACATAAAGAAGGGAACAACAGACACCAATGTCTAGTTGAGGGTGGAGGGTAAGGATTGAAAAATTACCTATTGGGTACTATGCTTATTACCCGGGTGGTAAAATAATCTGTATATAAAACCCCCATTACATGCAATATACCTGTATAGCAAACCCGCACATGTATCTCTGAACCTAAAAGTTAAAAATAATTGGAAAAAGAAAATTTGAGACTCCCTCTCAAAAAATAAGAAGAGAAAAGGAAAAATAGCAGAATTAGGTCAAAAAAGAGATGAAGAAACTAGAATGCTCAAATACCATATTGTATTCTACCAAATATAAGATACTATTTATTATAATAGGCCCCAATTTTTAAATATCTAAAAAAACTCCTATCAATTAAATTATGACATTTTTAACAATCTAATAGATTAAATAATTCATCTCAATTTCCAATATTTTAAAAATCTGCTTAGGTATTTAAAAATTAAATATATAATTAAAATACTGGCACCAAACAAGATGTGATCTTAAATTTTTTGAGATAAAAAAGAGTGAAAAATAAAATCTATGAAATTCAAAACACAATCATTAAATGGCAGATTAGAAACAGCCAAAGACAGAAAAAGTGAAAAGAAAGACGAAAAAAAAAAAAAACCCTAGAATGCACAAAGAATACACAAGGAAGAGGGATGATGAGGGCTAAAACGTTTACTAAACGTTCTACGTTTACTAAAACGTTCAAGGAGAAAAGAATAGAAAAAAAATGGAGGGGAAGCAATCAAAGAAGATAAACGGCTAAGAATTTTCAGAATTGATGAACTATACCAATTATCAGATTAAATAAAAAGCAACTAGAACAAAAGAAAGGTTATATGTAAACATATTGTAAAACTTTGGAGTATCAAAGCAAAACATAAGGTCTAGAAACATCTGACAGATTATAAACAAATCAGAATTAATTTCATTGATTGTAGATTTTTCAACAGAAACAACAGCAATCCATATGAATATGGCTGAAAGAAAACTAAAATAAATTTTTTGTGATATACATAGATAAAATGTTCAAGATGATGAATGAAGCAAAGGCATTTTTTGACAGAAGAGCAGACCCCTAGTCATTCTCTTCTTCTTTACTGATGGAACCTCAGTTTTATTTGGAGTGACAATGTAGTTGGATAAAAAATTGCACATGTAGCCTCCTTTGAAGCTAGGGTGACTATTTTTTACCGTTCTGGCCACTGAGGCAAAAGATGAGACACAGGAAGGGTTTCTGAGAATGCCAGGAATCTCTGATGTCTCTGATGCCTGTGCTTCCTGTTACAGACCCTTCCTGCTCCCTTCCCTTTCCTCTCTTCTGATGCGTACTAGGCAGAGTACAGCTGGAGTTGCAACAGACATCTCAGATTTTAAGGCAAAGGCTGAGGAAATAATAGAACCCTTGCCCTATAGGTACTTATCTCTGCACTTTGTTACATAAGGAAACCAACAAAAAGGCTTTTTTTTTTTTTAAGCCACCATTTCAGTCCATTATAAGAACTTAATTCTATTTGTTACAGACTGTGGAAGAAAACTTGATTATTAATAGAAATACGATTGTGTATAGAAAACCAAGTGACTCTATAGTCACATTTTCAGATATAATAAATGTTCATCAATATATTAATATGAAAAGAGATGAAAATGAATTATGCATCTATATATCACCAACAAACAGAAAATGTAATTTATTAAAAGTATAATCTGTACTAGGGACACGAAATATAGCATTTATAGAAATAAACCTTATAAAAATGCATAGGATATTTGTAGAGAAAATTATAAAATTATTGAAAGGAATTTAAAAGTTCTAAGTAAATAGAGAGCTAAACTAAATTTGTGGATGGGAAGACTCAATTTCATGTAGAAATTTTCTTCCCCAATTTTTCGATTCTTCCCAAATTAATCTAGACATGAAATGTAATTGCAGTAAAAATTATAATAGAATTGTGTCAGAGAGGCACTTGTCAAGTTACTTCTAAAATTTATAAAGAAAAGCAGGCTGGGTGTGGTGACTCACGCCTGTAATCCCAGCACTTTGGGAGGAAAAGGTGGGTGAATCACAAGGTCAGTAGTTCCAGACAAGCCTGGCCAACCTGCTGAAACCCTGTCTCTACTAAGAATGAAAAAAAAAAAAAAAATTAGCTGGGTGTAGTGGCAGGTGTCTGTAATCCCAGTTACTCAGGAGGCCGAGGCAGGATAACTGCTTGAACCCAGGAGGCGGAGGTTGCAGTGAGCCGAAATTGTGCCATTGCACTCCAGCCCAGGTGACAGTGTGAGACTCTGTGTCAAAAACAAACAAAAAAGAGCAAAAAGCCAGGAATAGAGTGACAATTTTGAAGAACAAGGTCTGAGGACTCAACTTAGCACATTTCAATATTTATTATAAAGCTATGGTAATGAAGGCAGCGTGGCTCCAGCACAGGAAGAAGTATGTAAGCCAAAGGAACAAAACAGATCTAAGAAACATACCCATACATATGAACATCTGTGCTACATACACTGCAAATCACTGGCGAAAGGATTAATAAATGATGTGAGCGCAATTCATTATCTTTAAAAAAACTAGATCCTTATCTCATATCATATACAAAAATCAATTTCAGGTGAAAGAAAAGACCTAAACACGAAACTTAAAACTTAAATGAGAGTATCTTTATGACCATGGGGAATAGAAAGGTGACTTACACGAAAATGACAAATCTGGTAAATTTTGACTACATTTAACTCGATAAACTCTGTTTATATAAAAACACCATGAACAAACTGAAAAGTCAAAGTACAGCCAGGAAAAAGTCTTTAGAACTTCTACGAATTAACATCCCAATGGAAAAATAGGCAAAAGAAAGTAGCCATTCACAGAAGAAGAAACCAGCATGAATCATAACTACAGAAAGATGCTTAGCCTTATCAGCAGACACCACAAAAACATATCATTGACACTCATCAGGCTGGCAAAAATGATTACGTTTGATAATAGCAAGAATTGTTGAGGATAAGGAGCAGGGGAGTTTCTATGTATTCCTGGGCTGAGTGCACACTGGTACAGCCACTGTGCAGAGCAATATGTGTATCTCATAAAGGTGAAGATGTGATTATCTATGATACAGCTGTTTCACTCCCAACTGTATATATCCCAGAGAAACTCTTATGCAAGACACAAGTCAAAGAATATTCATAGCATATTGCTATGAAATAAAAGACTGTAAATATAGGCAGCTTCAGTAATAATATTTGAAAAGGTTCACTCCTCGGTGATCAGTACCTAGGTATCATTCATACAATTTTTTTTAATGTTAGAATGGCATGTGAAATATTGCAACCTGGTAACAGATAAATCCAACTACTTTCAGAACTTCTGGCATCACGTACTTAGAGTGGGTGGAGACAGGTAGAGATCAAGCCGCGGGGCCACACCTGAGGGCCTTGACAAGTTTCTTCACAAAAACTTGCTTACTCCCATTAACTCAAGAAGTGAGCTGCTCCCGACTAAACATCTGCATACTCCTTCTCTTTCTGCAAGCCCGCCTTCACCCTGTCCCTTTGCAGCCATGACTGATAAAATAACCCTGACCTCAGGGCTCTGCTGTCACAGACAACAGCGCTGAGGAAGGCAGGGACCCTCTCTGTGAATGAAATCTACCTGCTTTTCTTCAAGTCAACATGATGTCACATTTATTTTTATTAACTTTTAATGAGGCAATATTACCTATCAGAAGACCCCATGAATTAGTGCTTTTACAACAGGTAATTGATGAAACACTTTGTGTTTCAACTGTATTGCTTTGCATATTCCATGAAGTTTTTTTTTAATTTTTATGAAGCTATAGAATAAATAATTACTTCAAAAGTCAAAGTGTTGTGTAACTATATAAATAAGTAATGGCGTATTACATGCAGTTGGATCAAAAGTCATCTCAGGAAGGTTAAGAGCCCTGCCCTCATCATGCTAAAGGCCCCCTTACCAGAGAAAGAAAGAGGATGTGTGGTATGATTTGACTGCAGGTACCCACCCAAATCTCATGGTGAACTGTAATTCCCAATGTTGGTGGAGGAACCTGGTGGGAGGTGACTGAATCATGGGAGTGGGCTTCCCCCTTGCTGTTCTCGTGGTAGTGAATGATTTCTCGTGAGATTTGATGGTTTAAAAGTCTGTGGCACGTCCCTCATCGCTCTCATTCTCTCTTGCTGCCATGTGAAGAAGGGGCCTACTTCCCTTTCACCTTCCACCATGATTGTAAGTTTCCTGAGGCCTCCTGGTCTTGCTTCCCGGTAAGCCTGCATAACTGTGAGTCAGTTAAACCTCTTTTCTTTATAAATTACCCAGTCTCAGGTAGTTCTTAACAGCAATGTGAGAATGGACTAACACAATGTGCATATTGCTGTGGGAAGTACAGGATCAAAGAACATTCTAAAGATCCCAGAAGAATCATGTCTAATGTATGACTCTTTTTTATTACTATAAGATAAAGGAAGCTGGGGCACCTGCTCCTAGTGCCAACGTTCCTGTTTGCTCAGTGCTCCTTTGTCATGGTGCCAGCCCTGAAAAGTGTGATTGCTCCTAGATCCAGCAGGAAGTTCACCACGGCCTAGATTGGGTGCCCTTGGAAATAATGAGAACTATAAAAAATAAAACAGTTGTTTGGGACCAGAACGTTTTCAAAAAAGCTTCCAATGGGAGCTCATGTCAGTTTCAGCTAAACAGCTTCAAAGCTTGTCACATATTTCTGTGCACTGGAGGAGATGTGTTCTCGCAGTCCTTTCAAATTCTGATGAGCTCTCTAGACATTTGTTTCAAAATATCTCTAGTTTTTCCTAATTGTTTCAGCAGTGGCTCATAGAAAGGTCTTTTTACAAGTCTTTGTGTTTCAAAATATTTATTTCTTGGAAAAAAATTTATTTTCTTGTGGGAATCTAAGTGCTCTACTTGTTAGAAAAGAATGACATAGTTCCATATTTTACTTGTACAACTTTGCCATATTGGTCAATCAGGAGATGATCCCTTTGACATTCAGTCAGAGCTCTTTGATTAAATTACTGCTATTCTTAGAAAGACTAGAGTTGATTCATTTCACAACGACTGATGGTTCCTTTCGGAATCAGTATTTATCTCATGAACAGGACCCCCTTACTTTTTAATATTTTTAACTTGGTTTTAGTACTACTAGGACCTAATATAGTTCACAATTACTGGAAAACATTTTAAAATTTAATAAGAGCAGCAAATCTTATGTCAGAGATTTGACTACGAAAAGAACTTGCTGCTTCTCTAGGAAAGGAAAGTAGGATTTTCAAATGCACAAAATCGTGAAGAAGGTGGGGCAAAGAGTTCTTTGATATGACACCAAAAGTACGATCCACAAAAGAAAAAACATAGACTTCATTAACATTTGTTAATTTAGTTAATTAAATTTCAGAAAATGAAAATATATGCTAAGGGCTAACAAACATTTTTGCAAGTCACACACTTGGGTAAAGGACTTGTATCTACAGTACATAAAGGACTCTTACAACTCAATGTAAAAATAGCCAATTAAAATATGGGTAAAAGAGCTGAATAGACATGTCTCCAATGAAGATATACGAATGTTCCATAAGCACAAGAAAAGATGCTTGACATAAGTAGTCATCAGAGAAATGAAAATCAAAACCCCAGTGAGATGCCACCTTCACATGCTCTAGGATGGCTATAAACCAGCAAACAGATAATTCCAAGTGTTGAGAATGTGGAGAAACTGGAACACTCTTACACGGCACATAGTAAAATGGTTCGGGCACACTGGAAGGTAATCTGGCAGTTCCTCAATAGGTTAAACATAGAGTTATCAGAAGACCCAGCAATTCCTCCTAGGTATAGACCACAGAGACATTAAAAAAAAAAAAAAGAAACAGAGAAAAAAAGAAAAAAACATCATTCCTTTATGGAAAGGTTCTACTTACTGAGGTTCCACTTGAGGCCTGTGGTTGTAACCTGTGTACAAGGCTGTCCAACAGGAATAAGGCCGCACCAATTACCCTCCATTCCAGTGTCTACATGCAATCTGTGTTTTCCCTGAAGGACAGAAGAAATGATCATTAAGAAGGGGAAAAGAGAAGGGATGTTAATGTGCACTGAAGACCTGGGCAGGATGCGTCTACGACCCTCTTGAGCCCTCCTGAGTAGCTGGGACTACAGGCGGGCACCACCACACCCAGCTAGTTTTTATATTTTTAGTAGAGATGGGGTTTCACCACATTGGCCAGGCTGGTCTCGAACTCCTGACCTCAAGTGATCCACCTGCCTTAGCCTCCCAAAGTGCTGGGACTGCAGGCGTGAGTCACGACTCCTGGCCTTGCTTTTTTTTTTTTTTTTTAAAGAAAAGTTTTTTATTGTCTTTTAGGTAAGAGCTGCCTTTATTCCTTTGTATAGAATTCCCCCCCAAGTTGATTTATATTGAATAGCTTGCCACACAAATTTGAGATTTGTTTCTTTCTACCATTCTCCATTATATAAATAATTCTCTCTGAAGATAGATATACTAGACATAATACAAATGACCATCCCTAGATGCCAAACCTAGCACACTTTTAAAACAAATGCTCAAAGAGGTAACAAAACCTTCTTTCTAATAGAAGGAGTTGATGAGGCCAGGCGCGGTGGCTCACACCTGTAATCCCAGCACTTTGGAAGGTCGAGGCGGGCAGATCACCTGAGGTCAGGAGTTCAAGACCAGCCTGGCCAATATGGTGAAACCCTATCTCTATAAAAATACAAAACTTAGCTGGGTGTGATGGTGGGTGCCTGTAATCCAAGCTACTTGGGAGACTGTGGTGGAAGAACTGCTTGAACCCGGGAGGCAGAGGTTGCAGTGAGCCGAGATCGGGCCATTGCACTCCAGCCTGGGCGACAGAGCAATACTCTGTCTCAAAAAAAAAAAAAAAAGGAGTTGATGAGACAGATGTTTAGAAATTCGGATTTCCTTAGTATTACATTGGCTTCAGCAGAGAAAGAACAGGAATTGGTGATGACTTATCATACAGGTGGATCGCCACCCAGTTTCCTGTTGAAGGGCAGTACTCTTAGGGTTTCCATCAGAAAACACAGCAATTTCAGAAGGGTTATAGGTAACCTGCAGCATTCTGGACACTGGGTGGCAGAGAGTGGAGGGCTCAAGAAAGCACCAGCGGAACAAGGAAAGGAAGGTACACCTTGTCCAGATCTCTGCACTTCTGCATCTGATAACAGTGTTTCTGACAATGAGACCTGTTGTTAGAATGTGGCTTCTCCATCACTTATCAAAGAGGAAGTCCTGTGTTCTTGGGCTGTCTTCTTTTCAGTGTGTTACAGTTAGTTCTTGTCTCTGATGATTTTCTTTCCTCGGTTTGTGGCCTGCTTAATGGTTTGGCGGTGCCCAGCTGAATATGTTAGCATGTTTGGTGCTCCTAGGTGACTTCCGTTAAGAATGGCGAAGCAAAGAAGGAAGTGTTTTTCAACTTGTGATATTAGCTCCCTGAGAGAATATTCTTCAACTTGTATCATATAATGCAAAGGAAACAGCACATATACATGTTAAGTTTTATTCTCCCAGGGAGAGGAGGGCTGTTATAAAATCCAATGATTTAAATGACACAGTAGTAAGCATGCTATATATTCATTGCCTTCCTCATTATTTTAAGAATCAACAGACCTTAAAATTTTCATTCTGGGAATAAACTCATTTGTGGACTTGAGAAGTCACAGATAGGCCTTAGCCCACAATCAATTAACCACGTTTTCTCTCGTTCCAGAAAGGTGCTTAGCCATATGTGAATGGTCTTTGCGTTTATAAAATGCGAATACAGTTTTTATGGTTAAACAAGAGCAGTGTTTTGCTTTCTTCCTGTATCTTCAAGTCTATGTGACATCTTTTGAAAATGAACAACTGTATAAAGGAATTTTTGTTCATTCCCCAGATTTCTTAATTCATAATATGTGCTAGCCTATATGTGATTTGACACAGGCAGGCATACAGGCTGACATTAAAGAACTTCCCTAAGGATTTATGCCATTACTGGAGACTAGAAGCATATGAACTCATCATTTACTTCCATCTTCTCCCATGAATCATTTCACAGGTTCCTGCTCTGGCCTCTTTTCTGAACTAAGATAACTCTTTGAAGTCAAAGGCAGTCCTATATAGTAAAGAAAGAACAAAAATCAATCACAGTCAGGTTGCTTTTCCAATTGTGGTTATTTCAGCACATCTAACAACCTTAATAAGTATGAAATTGTAATTTAGGGAAAGGTAACAAAGATGTTGCTTGGTATGTGTGCTGGAAAGCAAACTTATGATCATGTTAAACACAGACAGCATAATAGTATTACTTTCCCTAGACTGTCATGTCAAGGTAGAACAAAATACACACAAATAGATAGCTATGAAGGGGTGAGAAATCGCTGTCCCTTTGTTTTGTACTGTACCCCTACTTTCCAAAGGACAAAACATAACTGAGAGAAAAGATTAAAGCTGACTCTAGATTTTGCCTCTGAAAAATATCAAACATTGACTGGGCGTGGTAGCTCATGTCTGTAATCCCAGCAATTTAGGAGGCTGAGGTGGGAGGATCACTTGAGCCTAGGAGTTGGAGACAAGCTCGGACAACATAGTGAAACCATGTCTCTACAAAAAAAAAAGAAGAAAAATACCAGAGAGATATCTGAATTCTGTTTACATACCCACATCCTTAAATCCAATAACTATGCCAAGTTTTATGCTAAGATATTTCAGTGTGGATATCACACACTATACAGCAAATTAACAAGATCATTCACAAAGCACTGAACACAGAAAGAACATAAACGCATCAGATTTAGTGTAAAAAATTCAAGGAGAAGGTGCCAATGCTAGTTTATAAAGTGGCCATGCATTCATCACGTTGTTGTTAATGCTGAACCTACACTTGGAGGCTAATGGCAGCCACAATTAGTGACACACAGTTAGACCCTGTATGAACGAAACATTGCTGTAGACGGATTAAACACAAGGCCAGTCTCTGGTAGCTCATCTTTTGTTAGCTGGTCCAGGTACTTTAAAAATTTATCAACAAACACTGCAGGACATTAAATAGCCTGCAGGAAAGAAGAGTAAAAGAAGCAGACAGAAGTACCTAGATAATATTTAGCAGGAAAAAAAGGTTACTTCTCCTATACAACAGACTTTTGTGCTGGTATATTTTCATACTGTGACTGCTCACATAGCTGAAAGTAGACACAAGACAAAGGGTCTCTCCAGTGAACTTGTAGTTATAAAACTTCAGAGTCTTATATGTTTTCTTTGATTCTGCTCCACAAATGTAGAATTCAAAATAAAAGTGCATTGGGTTTATTTGAAATAGCCTGTATCAAATTAATGTTGCATGTATATAGATATTAAATTGAGGGGTTTTCCCTTTGAAAAAGCATTAATATCTTATATACGGATAGCTTTTAGAATTTCAGATCATGTTAGAACATGTTCTAAAGTGCTTTCCATAGAATATTACTGCCAGGGTCAAATACAGATTGGAAAAATCGCTTTGTCAATTCCCCTCTTGGAAACCACGATGTATGCCAGCATGTTAGATGTTCTAGGTAGTCTTGCAGCAAAAACAAGTAAACAGAAACCCTGTTTACCTGAATAAGTGTTTCCCAAATTTACTTTACCACAGAACCTCCCTTTGCGGCTCAAATATCATCTCGTAATTTCCCACGGAAACCTCATTTCATGAAATCGACTTAGGAAAATGTTGATTTGGAATAATATTTTTCACACAGCACCCAAAACTAGCATATTTTGGTTTAATATTCCCATAGTCAGAACATTTCAAGAATGTGTTTTGAATTTAATAACTTCCATTTGATTTTTGTTTTAGAAGTTGGTCAGTAACCTCCGGCTGAAATCACATACACGTTCTGACATGAGCTAGTTGTACTATTAAAGGGTTAATGACAATACTCAGCAGTTACCAAAAAAATAAAAAACCTTATTAATGCTAGTTGGGTTAGTTTGTTTATTCAAAAGTCAAAAATATGTATGAAATGCCTACTATTGTTAGAGATGGTAAATTACTCTAATGATAGGCTAATTTACTTATCGATTGCCTCACATTGGATATTTCAAAATAAAACATGACATTGATGTCTCTGCTTTGTTATGACCTCTGCATGTATACCTTTTTTTTTTTTTTACAATGGATCATATCTTATCTTCACGTCTTCCTTTTATTCCAGTCAGAGGAAAACCCACTCTTGGTCTCTTCAAAAGATACAGACATTTTAAATGATGACTTCTAGAGACAGTATTTATCCCAGAAGTAAGCGTTACTGACAGCAGAAACAGGACAGGTTGCATTGAAAGACATATTTTGAATTACAGTGATCTCAGAGTTTTCAAATTACTTTAGATAAATGCTTTTCTTAACGTAGCATATGATCAGGATGCCCATGCTCTCCTGTCTGTTCCTATACCATTTCTCCATCCTTAATCCAGAGAAACATCAAAACGCAAGCTTTACTTTTTTCATGAAAACTTCCTATGTGTTCCAAATAACAAAGATGACTTCCTCCTGAAAGCTACCATTTTAATTATTTACGCTACAAAATGTAGCGCTTTGGTACTGCACTGCATCCCTCAAAGAGGTTCATATTGTATCCCTAAAAAGAACAAACTTTCTTTGAAGAACAAGAATCGAATTTTTTTTTTCTGTTGGACTTACAACACAGTGGAAGGAACACATGTATCAAAGAAATACCTGATTGTTTCATTGTTTAAAGAAAATGCATTGATGAAAAGCTGTCCATATGCTTCGAAAAATCTTCTCTCAGTATCTGAGTAGATGAGGGAAGGTCCAGGTGAACTGAAAGGACTCAAGAGACACACCCAGTATTCTTTGTTAAGATCAAGCTTGCCCAATCCACGGCTCACGGGCTGCACGCAGCCCCGGACAGCTTTGAACGTCGCCCAACACAAATTCATAAACTTTCTTTAAACATTGTGAGGTAATTTTGCTATTTTCTTAAAGCTCATCAGCTATGTTAGTGTTAGCATATTTTATGTGTGGCCCAAGACAATTGTTCTTCTTCCATTGTGGCCCAGGGAAGCCAAAAAATTAGACACCCCGATCTAGATAATGTTTGCTTAATCGGATACTACAAGTAAACTGTACACACCCAATAATCATGAATACCCTGTCACTAGTGCTCGAAATACATTTAAAATGTAATTTTATGTGTTTATGTAAAATGAGGACTACAATACTGCCTCCCCGAGTTATTTTCAGGACTAAATAACACGTCGAAGGTGCTGAGAACGGCATTTCAAGCATTCATATTATACATGTTGATTTACTTTTCTCCCTTTATCAGGTCCTCCAGGTTTAATTTGAACCCACAGTTTCTTTCCTTTTTGCTTTTTATTTTTTTTAAAAAATCTGGCCACTTTGCTCCAGTAATTTTTAAAGAAAAAGAGTGATTAGCCCGCATAAGACTAAGATAAAATATTAGCAGAAAGAAGGGAAAAGAAAAACATTTTAACATTATACCTCCACGACACATTAAGATATCTTTGTTTGTTTGTTTGTTTGTTTGAGTCAGTGTCTCAATCTGTTGACCCCACGCTGGAGGGCAGTGGTGCGATCTCGGCTCACTGTAACCTCCACCCCCTGGGTTCAAGCAATTCTCTTGCCCCAGCCTCCCAAGTAGCTGGGATTACAGGCGCCCCGCACCACGCCTGGCTACTTTTTTTATTATTAGTAGAGACGGCGTTTCACCATGTTGCAGGCTGGTCTCAAACTCCTGACCTCGTGATCTGCCCACCTCGGCCTCCCAAAGTGCTGGGATTACAGGCATGAACCACGGCACCCAGCTGACATTAAGATATCTTAAGGAGAGTAATGTCTCCAATTTGTCATACAGAAGCTCTCGTTTTTAGTAAATGAATTTTTAAATAACAGCGTACCTCTTTTACTTTGTTCATCAATTTTTAAAAAAGTTATAAGAACTCCTTCTGAAGCCTAATATTTGGTCACTATACCCAATATGAAATTCTTCAAGTTATTTTTTGGAATTCTCACATGAATTTAGCCAAATACTGAGGCAACTCAATGTTATCTTTATTAAGTGCTAGTAATAATTTCAATAATATTTCATTCAGATTCTAAATATACTAACATATTTCCCACCTTTTCTCACAATTGTTAAAGAATTGATTGGAATCCTGGTACTGCAATACATATTTCAACTTTCTTCCTGTATTATGAACTGCTCCAACTTTCTTACTATAAAAGAGCTACCAAAGAGAGTCCCCTTCCATAGACAATCAGCTTCCCACAATTACTGTAAGCACAAACATTCCTCCTACCTGAACCCCCTACCTTTTGTCAGATGAGCTATTCATCAATCCCCATGCACTTCGCTTTGATGTTATCTCAGAAGCTACAAGTCATTAAGACTGACAGGGGAATGGAGGATAAGGGGGGAGATGGTTCAACAGCAGGGAGAACTACCGGAATGATCCTATTCATTAACAAATTCCAGGCAGCATTTCTGCCAGCTGAGAATGTAGTATGGCTGATGTTCAGCATGCTTAACTGAATGTTGGGTGTCTGGTAACTTTTTTCACTCATGTTCATAATACTCGTGGGATACTGTTAGTGCTCCTGAAGAAAGTGTGGGGGGAAAGACAACAATTTTGCATTTATTTATTTCGAAAACCAGCATGACTATCAAACTCTATAACCTGGAAGAAATAATGAGAAAGATCAAGTTAAAGAAAAAACGGGGAAAATGAGTATGTTGGCCGGGCGTGGTGGCTCACGCCTGTAATCCCAGCACTTTGGGAAGTGGGCAGATCACCTGACATCAGGAGTTCGCAATCAGCCTGGCCAACATGGTGAAACCCCGTCTCTATTAAAAATACAAAAAAAAAAAAAAAAAAATTAGCCAGGCGTGGTGGCAGGCACCTGTAATCCCAGCTACTTGGGAGGCTGAGGCAAGAGAATTGCTTGAACCCAGGAGGCGGAGGTTGCAGTGAGCCGAGATCGTGCCATTGCCCTCCAGCCTGGGGGACAAGGGCGAGACTTCTCCTTAAAAAAAAAAAGAGTATCTTAGTTTATTTGGACAACTATAATAAAACACCACAAACTGGTAGCTTATAAACAGCATAAATTTACTTCTCAAATTTCTGGACCCTGGGAAGTCCAAGATCCATGTGCTGGCAGATTCAGTGTCTGGTTAGTACCTACTTGCTGGTTCATAGATGGCACCTTCTCAGTCTGTCCTCATGTGGCAAAACTGGCAAAGGATCTCTCTCAGGCTTCCTTTAGAACGGTATCCATCCCTTTCAAGGGTTCCATTCTCATGACCTAAGCATCTCCTAAAGACCCCATTTCCAAACGTGGAGTTTAGGATTTCAATATAGGAGTTTTGTGGGGCGGGGGGCGGGGGCGACACACAAACATTCAGATGATAGCAGTGAGGAAACAATTTTTGAGTATTTGCTAGGTGCAGATATTCTGCTGGCCACTATAATTCTTATAACAACCTCGAGTGGTAGAATTACTGCTAAAATAAAGATTGCAGACTCAGGGCAGTAATGAACTTGTTCAAGATAACTAGTAACAGTAGGTGTGATATCCAAACCCAAGTATGCTGTGATTTTAAGCCCATTTGTTTTTACTATGTCGTCATGTCCTTCTAGGCTCTAACTTTGAAAGCCAGTCTGGCTCATTTCTCTCATTGCTTGCTTTTTCCCCATTCTTCCTTTTTGTTCCCTATATTCAATTTCCAAATGAAGCTTTTGCATGACCTTGCCTAAAGTTTATCGTAAATAATAAATACTTGCACAGTGCATGAATGAATGAATAAGTCAGTGAATACCCTTTTTCTTTGACCTCATCCATGTATCTTCAACAGAATGTCCCATTCTCTTTATTTCCTATGTCATCATGTCTCCATTCATTTGGCTGCTCTGTGTTGGTGACTGAATATGGGGAGGATGCAGGTAAGTCTGTGTGAAACACTTATTCATGTTTTCAAAACATGCCTACTGGGCTTTCCAAAGAATGGTTAAAGCAAAATCAGTAACTCGGCTATGAACAAGGAAACTGAGATACAAAAGTCATTTTTTTTTTTTTAATTCAGTACCATAAGACAAGAACAAACAAGGACAGTGGTGCTTCTCCCCTCCCCGATCTTAGAAAATATTAATGAAAAGCAGGTAGGCTTAATATTCAGATGGTACAAGTCCCAATACTCAGTTCAGATGCCACCTAATTCACTATCCTTCTCAGAATCCTTCACTGAACTTGTAAACCTGGGCTACTTGCATACCGTCTGCTCTCCACACACACTGTTTCAAGTCTAATTCCCTTACCAGAAGATAAATGCCTCAAGGAGAGGAACAGATCTTCTTTCTTTCTTTATTTATTTAATTTTGAGATGGGTTCTGGCTACACTGATCAAATGGCCTCAAACCCCTGGGCTCAAGTGATCCTCCTGCCTCAGCCTCCTGAGGAGTTGGAACTAGGGGCATAAGCCACTGCACCCAGTTTCATTGATATATATACACACACACACACACACACACACACACACACACCTGTATAGTATTAGGTACACAGTAGGAGTACAATAAATATTATCAAAAGGAAAACACTAAGCTTAGTAGTTTCCATATAATGACTCTTGACCTCCTTCATCTGCCATCTACCACCTCATGACCCCATTTATTTGTTCCCCTTTACATTAAGATTCCTAGAAAGGGTTGTCTAAATTCACTGTCTGCAATTCTTCTCCTCTATTCTGTCTTTGATACAGTTTGCATATTTGTCCCTGCCCAAATCTCATGTTGAATTGTAATCTCCAACGTTGGAGGTGGGGCCTGGTGGGAGGTGACTGGATCATCACGGTGGTTTCTCATGAATGGTTTAGCACCATCCCCTTAATGTTATTCTTGTGAGAGTGAGTTCTCGTGAGGTCTAGTCATTTATAAGTGTGTGGCACCTCCCCCCACCCTCTTGCTTCTGCGTTTGCTGTGTAACACACCTGCTCCCCCTGCACCTTCTGCCATGATTGGAAGCTTCCTGAGGCCTCCCCAGAAACAGATGCTGCCATGCTTCCTGTATAGCCTGTAGAACCTTGAGCCAATTAAACCTTTTCTTTTATAAATTACCCAGTCTCAGGGATTTCTTTATAGCGATGCAAGAACAACCTAATACAGTCTTAGATTCATACCAAATAAGCTTTTGCCCCCATCACTCTTCCAAACTGGCTTTCACTGAGAAATCCAGTGACTTCCAAGCTGCTAAATTCAATGGTCAGTTATTACTTTTCATTTGGGTTGACCTATCAGCAGTGTTTGCAATGGGTTCTCTTTCTCTCTGTTTGAGAAATTATCCTTACTTCGCTTCCAGAATACCACACTCTTTCGATTTTCCTCTTAACCCATGGATCTTTCACTGACTCCTCCCCTTCTTTTCAAACTCTCAATGATGGAGGGTCTCAGCTCCTTACTCTCAGCAAGATCCTCCTCCCTCATCTGCCCGTATTCACACTCTTCGTGATCTCAATCATCTAGATGTTGTGGAATCCCAAATTTGCATCTCTAGCCCAGACTTCCCTCCCAAACTCTGCTTTTGCACGTCCCGTTGCCTATTTTACATACCTTGACCTTTTACCTCAAACCAACCCCATTCACAGCTTTTGATCTCAGTTGAGAGCTACTCCATCTTTCCAACTGCTTAGGCCAGAGGATTTCTTCTTTTCCCATACCCCACATCTAACCCGAAATCTTATTGACCCTATTCTAAATAGTTTCAGAATTCCTATCACTTCCTATCACATCTCACAGTCTCATTCATTACCATCCTGTGCACTTTGCCATAATAAGGTCTCCTCTTGCCTCACTAGAGTCTGTTTCCAATCCAGCCGCTGAAAATGACTGCTTTAAAAAGTAAATCAGACCCACCTACCTCCAGGTTGACCCCTTCCCTCAGGAGAAACACTCCCAGCTTTCAGAAAGCATTCCATTTTCTTTTTCTAACTCTTGAGAAGTCTAGGGATACTATAGATTCTGTCCATGGAGTCTGAGGAAAGCACTGTCATTGTCAGTGAATCCTTCTTTTGAACTTGCCTGGGTTAATCTACCCTGCATGCAGTGTGACCATTAAGAGTAGGCCAGGCACGGTGGCTCACGCCTGTAATCCCAGCACTTTGGAAGGCCAAGGCAGGCAGATCACCTGAGGTCAGGAGTTCGGGACCAGCCTGGTCAACATGGCAAAACATCGTCTCTACTAAAAATACAAAAATTAGCCCGGCATGGTAGCGGGCACCTGTAATCCCAGCTACTCGGGAGGCTGAGGCAGGAGAATCACTTGAACCCAGGAGATGGAGATTGGAGTGAGTGGAGATCGTGCCACTGCACTCTAGCCTGGGTGATAGAGCAAGACTCTGTCTCAGATAGATGGATGGACGGATGGATGGATGGATGGATGGATGGATGGATGGATGGATAGACAGACAGACAGACAGACAGACAGTATTGTAGGTGCTGGAGAAAGACTTCATGGACTTCATTGCCTTTCTATTTGTGTCTAAGTTTCATTTTCTTTAACTAGAAAACCAGAATAAAAACGTTGTGGGAATTTAATGGCTTGAAACGCAAAACCCTTAGAATAGTGCCTGCCAAAGAGTAAATGCTTAAAAAACATCTGCTATCATTATGTTTAGAAAACAAAGGATTAAATCACAGGTAACACAATTAATTACTTTTACTTTTAGAAAGTCAAGTGTACCTGCCTCTCATTTTGGGGATCTCGAATGTCGGGATACAGTTGTCTTCTGAAAGCAACTTGACAAGTACTTCATAACCTACAATCTACTGTGTCTGGGCAAAAATGTCAGACTAAACACTCCTTTCAAATTATATAGATTACAACCTTCATTGTTATAGTGGTCTTATTTTGATACCTCTTCTATATCAGGTAAGACACTTTGACATCAGAAATGTAAAAGCACAGATACTGGTGGGTATGTGTGTGTTGGAGGGGAAATATATAGATTTTTATCCTTTAAGGTAAAATTGTGGTAATATTTCTGAGAAAAATATGCCTTAATGCACCTAAGCTTTCCATTTCGGTGCGGAAAAGATTATTGCAATGAGAGTACAATTAAGCATACTAGATGTGACAGGTTGGGTTAGAATTAACTACTGGTATTAAGCAGTCTTTACACTTGTCACAAACCAAGCGCCCTTCAGGAGAACATGATCACCCCCAACCTGGACTTGACTCAACTACCCAGTCTTCTCCCCTCTCCTGTTCATATAGGTCTGTGTGTCTGTGTTTGTCTACCACTCTCTTCCCTATTTCTCTGTGGCAATCAAGCTCCAAAACAGCGCCCAGTGAACCTTGCCTCTTGGTATTTGTGCCCTTGCATTCCCTGCAATGAATAAGCTAACCTGTATGACCAGTAGGACATTGCAGAAGTGCGAGTGTGTTGTAACTTCTGAAGCTAGATTAATTTAAAAAAAAAAAAAAAAATACAGCTACCCTCTTGCTTGCTATTGAAGATTACTTGCTCTGGGGGAAGCCAATCCTTATGTCATGAGGACACTCAAGCAGCCCTTTGGAAAGGCCCATGTTGAGAGGAATCCGACCTCACACCCATCGTCGCCACCAGCCAGTACCAACTTGTCAGCCGCATGGGATCTGATGCCTGACGCCAGGACAACCAAGCTATACAAGACCCTAAGCTTGAAACGTCCAGCCAAGCCCAAATTCCTGACCCACAGAGAAGCTTTGAAGGATAATAAATGTTTATTGTTGTGTTAAGCCACCAAGTTTTGGGGCAATCTGTTACACAGAAATAGATAAGTAACACACTCTCAATCTTTAGCTGTCCCTCTCCAGATGGTTTTGTCTGCACCATTTCATCTTTGTATGCCCACTGCCTTTTTTCCTCCTCATTCCTTGTGCTCTTTCTGCTTTTTGGGCCACTATAAAACAGAAAAATCATTTTTGGTGTTTTTTATGTGTTTGTTCAAAAGAGTTTAAGCGTCCCTTTTAAAATTATAAAAAATAAGAAGTTTTATTTCTTTATTTTTGTTTCTAAAGTAAAAGAAAATGACCACTTTTCCCTCCTCTTCTCTAGGGGTTATCTGGGCTGGGTTTTTTTTTTTTTTTCCTCCTTCTTATCTTTATTTTCTCCTAGGCTATCAATCTGAGAAAGGTAATGGTGAAGTCAGAGAAAAAAGTTTCCTCAACAGTTATTTAATGAAGATGGAAACATAATCAGTAAAAGAGAACACTTTAAGCTTAACAGCACTGTAAATGCTCAAACACACTGTACTGTATGTGAATACTGAAAAAGCCTACATCTGAGCAAGTATGAGCCACATCTCATAAGAATTTGGCATACTGGGGAAAACAGCATTAAAAATATTATACATTAACTATCTCCGTTCCTGTCCAAAAACCACTTATGCTGCCTTCATTCAAATAAATGGTAAAATGTGACCATATTGTTATACTGAATTTGACTGGACCTTGTCAAGTTTTCAAAATTGGATAGTGCAATTCCAGACACATTTCAAAAGCAACATGCAAAAAGCTGTTCTCTGTCCTGTATTGTCTACTTTTCCAATATTTTTAATACAATAACATTTTTTGTTTCAGTTTTACAGTTATCAATTTTTGGTATCCTAGAAACTCCACAATGATGAAAAAGAACAGGTCCTCACAACAAAGCAGAATTACCAACATATTTATGGCCTTATCATTTGACAGGGAAGG
This sequence comes from Mandrillus leucophaeus, assembly GCF_000951045.1. NCBI lineage: Eukaryota > Metazoa > Chordata > Mammalia > Primates > Cercopithecidae > Mandrillus > Mandrillus leucophaeus. Next base: position 2,150,619 of record NW_012103865.1, read on the forward strand.
TCAAAGCTCTCAGAGTTTATTCATAACCCTGCACCGGCTTTCAATTCTTTGAAAATTGCTCCTTGATACCCGACTTCCCTGAAATCACAGAGAGTGGCAGCCACTCTCTTAAGGTATAAATCAGATTCTAAATAACTGATAGTGCTTTTTTCCTCTAGACAGGGACAAGAAAAGCACTGCATTTTCACTGCTGAATGCCAGTACTTAGAAAAACCAGTGCACCAAGGATATTTTTAGGGCTTAATTTCTAAAGTCATCTGTAAGCAACTGCCTCTGAGATTTTTTTTTAAAAAGGTCCTGCTCTTATGTGTCACTGGAATTTTAATAACCTCTCCTCTTTCATTCTCCAAATTCAAATTTAACACAAACTTAGTGACTGTTCAACACTATAAATTCTATGACGATGTAGTTGTTCCATACTGAAGAAGATGTGGATAATTTTGGCTCAGTGTCATATCAGCTGATGACACAATGGCAAGTGAAAATAGGCACATATACGCATATGCAACTAACTATTTAGAAAAAAACAAGTAAAATTAAGGACAAATAAAATAAGACGGGAAAAAATCTTGTGAGTTTTTTTCTCTATGAGGTATCAGGAATTGTTGCAGGGTCCATTAAGAAGCAGGTCATGGGAAATCTTTATTCTAATAATTAGTAACATTATTTAAAAATAGTTGGCATTTAGCAGTTCAGTCTTGGTAGCTGGACATTTCTTCTGAAATGTATTGACACGCCTGGTGAACAGTCTGAAAGCCACACAATGTGAAAAATAGGAATCTTCAATCTGCTGTCATGTTTTCAACTCATGAATTATCAATCCACCCTTTATAAAAATAATGAAATGCTGTCTTTTCATTTAGCTGTTTATCTAAATAAAATTAACATAATCATATTAAGGTTCATCCAGATGTCTGTTTTATCACAAAATACTGGCATTTGATTTCAGTTGCTATAGTTAAGTTTCAATTCATAATTGGTTGGCATCAAACAGTACCAAGAGAATCAGCACCATTGTAGTGAAAATTGGCATAGACTCTGGTATTTGGCTACCTGGGAACAAATTCTATTCTGCCACTTATTGGCTGTGTGACTTTGGACAGTTAAATTAATCTCTCTGTGTCTCAACTCATTTTCAAAACTGAAGTAATGATATTTGTCATGGCTAATAACTGAGATGGTTTTAACATGAGAACAAGCACTTGCATCAGTTCAAAAGGCAGCAGTTGTCACAACATGTGATATGAATGAAAGTTCATTGTACAGCACTATACATGTGCTGTTGTAAGGCATACATGATAGAGAACTTCAGTGAGTGGGTATGAACGGCACTATATTCAGTGAGTGTCGTTGGAAGTCTGTAAAGGAACCCATCTCCTGCAGGGTATCAAAAGCTGAGGATCAGGTCTAGGACTTAATTATAGGTAGCAGAGCTCCCTTGAAGGCTGAATTCTCAGCATATTCTTTTTCCCAAGTCTGCTACATCAAGCTCAGGGAACTAACTGGGAAGGAGTAGGAGCCAGAAAAACAACATAGGAACATCTGAGTTCAAGAACTCAAAAAACTTTGCATTGCTTGATTCATCTGAAATTTACGGATTTCAGAAGTGGCTCTTTCTTCCCAGTTAAAGGCTAGCACTCCACTTTTCCTTGAGATTATTTAGAACTTCTGCCTTATATGGGAACATGTCACCCTTCCAGATTTACCCCTCTTCTCCCCTCCTGGCCACCAGTTCAATAACAAAGGTGAAGGTCCAACATAACCCAGCCATGAAAGGGCTGACACTGCTGAGGGAAGAAGGGACTACATTCCAGTAGGGCTGCAGGACCTAGTCAACTTGGTGTAATAAAAGGACTGGTCCCCAAAGATGCTGGATCAAACAGGGTGAAACCTAAGGTAAGATAAGAGCTAGTTTATGGATAATGAAGCACTTTGGCATGACAAAGAATGTACCACCCTACAGAGGACTCTAGTAGACAGTGGTAATAAAACTCCAGTTGGCTCTTGAAAGTTGGGAAGAAGTGGTGGTTTATAGTAAATGAAATTTAAACTTCTAGAATTTCAATGGCAAATGGCAAAGGATGGAAGGGATCCAAAGGCTCAGAGAAGTGAGCACACTGGAGTAGATATGCCACCCAAAGCCAAAGTCCATCAGTTAACTCTGTTCTGTGAGAAGCTGGAGGACAAAAGTGAGAAGGAATGAGCTAGTGAAAGGGATACCAGTATCCACAAGAAGTCCTGTGGAAGCTGTCCTCTATAGACTAAGGCTGGTAGGAAAAGATGCAAATGGTAGGAGATGCTACACAGACCTGGGCTCCAGGAGAGCAACTGAGATGCCAGGATCCTAAAATACAGACCAGATGATGGCCACTAACTGTCAAAAGCAGGGTAGGCTCAATGATCACAAAGAGTAACAAGACTAGTTACAGCCAGGGGCACCTTAACCACAAAAAACTTTGGAGATGGTTACTAGGACACAAAGTTCCAGGAGATAAGATAAATGGATTGCAACAGAAACACTGCTTCAGTTATATGATTAAAATAAATCAGTTAATAGAGTCATGACCTTTTGCCCAATTTCTGGCCATAAGCCAGTTCTCAGAAGTAGAAACCATTAACTGAAAGAGAGGATGAGTTCTCAGGAGGAAGGACTCTGTCCCCTCAGTTATATAACTGATGATTCCCTAGTCCTTCCCTAAAGAGATCCACAAGTGTTTACCGAGGTAACCATGAGAACCTCTGGGGTAACCACTGGGCAAAGGAGGACATCCAGACATTGCATGGAGATGAACCATCACTGCTGAATAAGAACCTGAGTTGACATCAAGACCCAGGGACCTGAAGCAATATCGTGGCCCATTGTCAAAGTAGGGGTAGATGGGGTAGGGAGAATAATAAACGGAGTCCAGGACCTAGTCTGGCTCACAGTGAGCCCACTCAGTCCATGTGCTTGACCATATGGTTAGAACGAACATACTCAATAGTTGGCAGAATTTCCACACTGGTTCCTTGGCCTGTGGGATAAAAGCTACTATAGCGAGGAAGGCCAAGTAGAAGTATCTGAAACTGTCACTCCTCTCTGTCCTCCTCATTAAGAAGATAATTAAAAAATAACATTGAATCCAGGGGAGAAAGACAGAGATGAGAGTCACTCTTAAAGACTCCCTCACATCCTCATTTAATGCTTTACTCTGGTCCACTACAACAATCAGAAAGATGTGAGAGAATGACGAAATACTACAAACTCAACCAAGTAGTAGCCCCAGTTGTAGCCACTCTGCCAAATGTGGTATCTGCTAGAGAATATTAATACAGCTTTGTGGCAAAGGAGGCTAGGGTACATCCTAGACTCCCCAGCAGCGGCCTGTAGTAGCCAATGTGAGGTACAATGCACACTGCTTCCAGGCCTTCCATGCACATGCCTTCATTTTTCCTTTTTTTTTAAAACTGTGTGAAATAGACACGAACTCCGGCCAACTCTGGAAACTCTATGTTGATAATAGCAGAGGCTAAAACACTTTGGGTGCCTAACTGGCTGTGTGGACAAAAGTATCCCACTGAGCTGACCAACAGCATACAGTTGTCACGTGAACACAAAATATTCTTCTTTGGAATCTGAACAAGCAACAAGGGAGGCCTTAAAAATATGCAAATAGAGAATAGGGGATTACAACAAAGGGTTAACAGGAAACAGTTGAAAGCTGGTGTAAGAGTTACAATCACTGACTCATGAAAACCTTTGCTTTCATTCCATTCATTTGACTTGTAACCATGCAGGTAACGGTTTCATGTTGCCATGAAGTATTGATATATTTAGTAGCTTTGTTCTCTCCGATATTATTAGTTTATTCTAAAAAGAAAAGTATTTTTTTCCAATTTTCTTTTTTTTTTTTTTTTTGAGATGGAGTCTTGCTCTGTCCCCAAGGCTGGAGTACAGTGGCATGATCTCAGCTCCCTGCAACCTCTGTGTCCCGGGTTCAAGTGATTCTCCTGCCTTAGCCTCCAGAGTAGCTGGGATTATAGGCGCCCACCACCCTACCTGGCTAATTTTTGTATTTTTCATAGAGATGGGGGTTTCACCATGTTGGCCAGGCTGGTCTTGAACTCCTGGCCAGGCTGGTCTCGAACTCCTGACCTCAGGTGATCCACCTGCCTTGACCTCCAAAAGTGTTAGGATTACAGGCATGAGGCTCCATGCCTGGCCTTTTTTCCCCCAAAGTTAATGTCATATTCTATAAAAGGAATTGTTTGGTATGGAGCTGTAAAAGTTTGAATACAAGTAAATAAGGATTTAGAAAGATATTCAAGGATTAGGAATACTGAAAACAGAACATGATTAGCCTCAATCCTTAGTGTAGGTCAAAATATAACTGAGAAATTAAGAAATAAACAAGTAAAGACAGAGACTATGTATCAGTGTTAGAAACAAGAAGATCCCTGAAATAATGGGCCTCTGTTGGTACAAGTGTGTTGTGACAACAAGCTCAGAGCTAGTCATTACTTCTTGATAAACAAACTTACAAGCCTGTTATCATAAATTATAAATTAATCTATACTGGCCACGTGCAGTGGTTCATGCCTGTAATCCCAGAACTTTGGGAGGCCGAGGCAGGTGGATCACTTGAGGTCAGTAGTTCAAGACCAGTCTGGCCAGCATGGTAAACCCTGTCTCTACTAAAAGTATAAAAGTTAGCTACGTATGGTGGCGGGCACCTGTAATTCCGGTTACTCGGGAGGCTGAGGCAGGAGAATTGCTTGAACTGGGGAGGCGGAGGTTGCTGTGAGCCGAGATGGCACCACTGCACACCAGCCTGAACAACAAAAGTGAAACTACATCTCAAAAAATAAACAAATGAAACAAATAATAAATTAATTAACCTATACTAATCCTGTACTCTGTCATTTAAAAAAACAAAAACAAACAAAAACTTTTGTGAAAACTATCTTACTGAGAAGCTCAAAAGATTTTCCATAACATAAAAGGTTGGCTTAAATTTCCAAGAAGTATTTATTTGTAAGTTTTAGGCCAGAATATGGTTGGGTTTCTTTTGGTATAGAAATCTTTTTTGTCACGTAACACCATAACTGTTTCTCACTGAAAATCAACTTTACTTGATATAAGTTAACTTACTGTGACATCACTGACCTAATTTCAAATAGTTCAAAATTTTGAAAAAGACTGACACTTTCCTCCAAGTAAGAAACACAGGTAAAGGTATATTTCCTCTGCATTAGTCCATTTTCATGCTGCTGCTGAAGACATACCCAAGACTGGGTAAAAAAAGAGGTTTAATTGGACTTACAGTTCCACATGGCTCGGGAGGCCTCAGAATCATGGTAGCAGGCAAAAGGCACTTCTTACATGGCAGTCACAAGAGCAAATGAGGAAGAAGCAAAAGTGGAAACCCCTGAGAAACTCATCAGATCTTGTGAGATTTATTCATTATCACGAGAATAGCACAAGAAAGACAGGCCCCCATGATACAATTACCTCCCTCTAGGCCCCCCGTCAAAACATGTGGGAATTCTGGGAGATACAATTCAAGTTGAGATTTGGGTGGGGACGCAGCTCATCCTCCTTTTAAAATACACTTTCAAGTAAAATAATTAACAGATAACTTCACATCTCAATGCAGAATCTCAACAGTCAAATTCTAACTTTGATAGGAAAAAGTTACCTTTATTGAGAAATACAGTGCTGCTCCTTTACACATTGCTAGAGATTTACACTGAAATGGTCATTTACAGACTTGTTGAATTTTAGTTTTTATATTTTAATCAAAATGTCTTATTTGGTAGTTCTACCCCACAGTGAAACAGACTGAAACTCATAAACAAATTCATTGAGAGAAAGAGATAATTGAGTATGTCATCCATTGCTCTTCAATTATTTTTGCCAAATTTTGTGAAGTCGTACTCTGAATACGGAGATTTTAGTAGTCCAGGTACAATCATTCCTATGCCGCTTTATATAACCCATGTTCTTACAATGTGCAGGTTAAAACAAGGCCAATGGCCTCATTGCTGAATTAAGATTTTTATAGTGTAGATGCCTGAAAGGAAAATGTGACCTGAAATGGGCAGAATAATTCTAGGATTCCCTGGTTATAAACGTACCTTGAAAGGCATTTGCCATTCAGCCACATCTTGTCTCTAACTATTAATGTAACATTGGGTAGAGAACTAGAGTTTTTGGTGCCTCTGACTTCAAGTATTTTAGCCACATCAGCAAAATCAACCCTCATATGGAGGAGGATAAAAAGGTGAGTAGACAGATGACTCCCATCTTCAAGTATTCCCATCCCACTGGGAGGAATATCCCCAGCACAAGAATGAGCACAACAATTTTCCTAAAATCTGATACTATCAGACATCGGTTTCCTCTCACTCCTATCATGCTAATTCCTTCTTGACCATCAGCCCTCTGATTATAATTTGATTCTAACATGGTATGTCTCTTGGGGGGGAGCAGTGAAAAAACATAGATAATATGGACCTCACATTTTCTTGATTCCATGAGTTATTTTCTTATCAATTACCAAAGTATTGATGAGAGCTCAAGCTGCACACTATTTCAGTTACTACCATAGATATAATTCGCGTTATGATGAGTGAAATTAGTTTTATAGTTTTCCATTTTTAAACAGATGTGCTTTATGAGGATGGAGGCTTTGTTTTTCATCTTTAATTATTCTCTAATTTTGCCAGACAAGCCAATGGGGAAAAAAAAAAAGCAGAAGATGGGTTAAAACTTCTATGCATTGCTTTTACATGAAACACATTACTGCAAATTCACCTCTGTCCATATTACCCAGGTTCAGCCTCGGTCCCCATCCTAAGACCAGTCTATACAGAAGTGTTAGGTCACTTTCCAAAAATCTCAAGGCTGTTGTGAAAACATAGAACAAATAAATGGGTATAGTACCTAGCGCATGAGAAAGAATAATCAACACCACCAAATTGCTGTTTGTCTTAAAAGCACCAGAATTTGAGTGCTTTTACATCCTAGCATCTCCATAAATGCCATAAATTCACAATTCACGGTTTGGGCATACTGTCCAAGTAGCAATTAAAATGTGAACCCATACCTTCTGACTCTAAGTTGGACATCACAGTGGATATAAGAAGTTATTGGAAAAATGTAATTTTGTGGTCATTTTACATTCTCAATGAATTTTAAATACTACTTAAAAATTAGCTGTTCAATTTTTTATAAACTTTGGATACTGGAGGAACAGGAGCTAGGTTTGCACATGCATCCAATAGAGATAAATTAGGATTCATTCTGATGGGGTTGTCTTATCCAACTTTCTTTTTGTTAAGAAAAACAATCTGACATAAGAAAGTATAAAAGGAAAGTTTTAAAAACCAGGCAGATTTCCCCCTATTAGTTTCTACTTATATTTGTCTTCTGAAAATTAAAGGATGATGCCTTATTAGCTTTGAGTATTAATAAATGACCTCATTCAATTTAAGCAAGTTATAAAAAAAAATGCATTCTGAAGGGAAAGACTGCTACTACGACCTCCAATGAGGAAAGTTAGTATCTACATGTTATCATAAATAAAGTACTTTTGCAAGTAAAAGAATGATATGTATTTTATATATATACGCTTTTAAAGATAAGTAGCACATTTTAACTCGTCACTTTTCAGATACTAACAAACAAAAACATATAGGTTCTCAGTACCTTCTCCCCTAGCCTAAACTTCTACAGTTTCTGATGCATAAGAAGCCTGCATGATATGGCAAAGGCCAGTGCCATGAGAGCACAACATTAAGGTAAACAGAATGCTTGATGACCTCATAGAAATCTAGTTCTCCCGACCCATTTGAAGAAAATAAAGTACTCTTCACTTGCCCTCCACGATTAAATGTGTTAATGCATATGCATCGTGCTCAATAGTTCATTTGGTACTTCTTACTCAATAGGAAACTTTTAGACTAATCCAGTTTTAAAATAAAGGAAGGTGTAAAAGCTAACAACATTATAAAGTTAGGAGTGATGTATAAAAAATGTGAAAGAATTAGGGCAAAAGAGAATATAAAGCTCCTGTACCTATGAGTACTCAGAGTTCTAGCACTGCCAAGATGAGCTGCTGAAATTGAGATGTGTCAAGACTTACCATTTCAGAGCTTGAGTCTAGGTTATGACAAGGCTTCTGAGCACTTAAAACTTATATGAGTATGGGGTGGATAATGAGATTTTTTTTTTCTCTAAAATGTAAACCTGATGAATGATGCCTGAAAGCACCACCAGTCATTTTTATGAGTCCTCAGCAAAGATATACAAGACATTTGTGTCTTTTTCTTTCTGTGTACCTAAAAGGAATGTTTTCTTTATTTTAGCTTTTCTAGGATGGTCACATCCCCTTTTGGAGAAAATGTTACCTCTATAAACTTAAACAGCTAAGATAATATACTTTCTTCCTAAATAATAAAAATAAAACTATAAATATAGTTTAGGATATAAATTATAAATATGTGTTAATAATCTTATATCCTAATTAGGATTTTAGGTTTATTTACAACCAAATGTACATACATGTGATAATGAATTGGTTACAATTTATAAAAAGTCAAATTACAGATAGATATACAATTGTGTATAATAACTTTTTTGTATGAAAACAGAAAGTAAATCCCGTAAAAAAGAAACACAGTGTGGGAGGAATCTAAAATTAATTATCTTTGTGAACCTTAAAAAAATAAAGTATATTAATATTAATGTTTGGCTGAAATATTTTTTCTGTTGTTTTCAAGTCCAGTTGTCAAAGACTATTCTAACATCAAAGACCTGACAAGAATTGTATGAAAGTGTCTTATTTCTATTGAAAACAACCTCATTCATTAAAGTATTATTTTTTATTAACAATAATTCTGAAGTATTTTTTTACCATGTAAAAAAGGATACACACCTACAGGTCTATAAACATTTTCTTCTCAAGGAAGATGGTCTTGAAAATATAATATGCAATGCTTGATAACTTAATCCTATGAACATATTATAAATTTGCATCAAAAAATCTATTTCCATATTCAATTTACATATGAGAGTCACCTTGAGCTGTTTCTTAGAATCCAAATGTAAAATGGAGAAATATCACCATTTACAAAGGGAACAGTAAAATGTTCTATGAAATATATCCAGAGAACCTCATGAAACAAGCTAAGGGGGCCTTTGTTAACGTGAACAGATGTTGAATTTTGTCAAATGCTTTTTCTACACCTATTGAGATGTTCATGTAGCTTCTTTTTTGGGGTACAAATGCACATTTTCAAGTCAAAAGCATTGTAGATAAAAGGAACAGAGAATGAAATGTTGAGCATCGATTTATTAATGTTGCACATCAACATTTTATGCTAAGTTCTAGTTCAAATTGGGTTCATAAATTGTTTTCAATGAAGCGTATGTTAAGAATAATTTGTTAAAAACTATACACTATGTAGCTTTAGAAATAAAATTCCTTATGACAACCTGGATGACATGCAGCATTAAGTGTTGCTGCTAATAATCTTAAAGCCATATTTAACCTATTCAAAGTTCTGTCATGAATGTAGCCACAATGAACTAGTGCTTTCAAGAGCAGCAATCTACATCTAATATGTAAGTTCAATGAACACAACATAACATCTGCATACTGAGTTGTATCTATGGCCAATTGGTCTAGGCTCTTGTCGTTAGAAACAGTTTCAATTTGTTTTTCTCAGGGAGAGGGTAATGTAGCAATTAAGAACAGAAACAATGCCTGTGTGACCAGAATGCGGGTGCATGCCATCTCTGCCCCTTGCTAGCTGTAAATAATACCTTGTACTTATGTTTTTTCACCTGAGAAATTGGAAAAATAAGAATAGCTACTTTACAGAATTGTGGTGAGCTTGTTATACAAGTTAACAGAAAACAAAAACAAGCAAGTTAATACCCATAATCACAGCATAGTGCTGGACACGTGGTGAGACTCGGTCAGCATTAGCCATGTTCACTATTTTCATTATTAATGAAGAGCCTGGCTGCTCCCCATGTTTGATAATTGTTATTGATAACTAAATGTGAACCTCCTATCTATGAATATCACTAAACCCTCTCCATGCTAACTGATATGACAATGAGGTACGTAAGAATTTGTCTGAAATAGCTGGTTCCCAAGTGGAAGTCCGTGGAGAGACAGGCTTAGGGCTTCTATAAACTCTTCAAATAATATTTAAAATTTTAAGTACATTTATAAAGGTACATTTTTAGGGCGAGAAGGTTGACAGTTTTTATCAGATTCTCAAATCAGCTTATGACCCAGAAAAGTTAAGAATCTCTTTAAAAGATAAAATCCAAACTTTTCCCTGGCACGGAAGCTGGTATCTAATTGCTTCTCTGCCCACCTTTTTAGCCTTATCTACCACCATCCCCTTCTTTCCTCTCCGAGAAACAACAGATTTCGACATCTCCCAAATAAACTGTGCAGTGTCTTAACTGCACACATTTTGCTTATCTTGTCCCCTCTAGGGGGTCTCCCGATCCCTTCCCTCTTGGTAACTCTGATTCTTCTGCCTGTTTTGAGGCAGGCTCAGGAACGCCCTCCTCCAGGAATCCTTCCTACACCAGTCTGTGGCATGGTTGGTGCTGCTTCTCTGGGCTCCCATAATATTCTGCACATACTTGTAATACAGTTTATTGTTATTAATTTTTTAAAAAACCTCATTCTATAGCATTGTTCTATTTAGTGAAGAGGCGGTTAGCTCTTTGAGAGTAAATTATCCATCTTCAATCCAGCAAAGTGCCTGATACAAATAAGTCTTTAATAATATTTTGATCGAATGAATGCATTTTAAAAATTGTTCAATGCCTTTTATTTTTACATGGCTTTCTCTGCTCCTGGAAATACTATATCGTATGAAATATGCTCAGAAAAAAATGTTAAGATCCTTTCATAGCTTTCAATTACTATTATCAACATTTCGAAGAGTGCCCACTTCTTAATAGGCTAGCATCACTCAGGAGAAAATCAATCCTTCTCCACTGTCCCTTGAGGGACATTTGTGTACGTTAAACTTGCCTGATAAAATGAGACCCATGTTCTCTACTCTGTGCCTTTTACCTTGAGGACTCCTACTAGGGATAAAATTGGCTTACTGTCATAAGACAATTGGAAAGGCCAATGTCTCCACAATGAATCAATTTTGGGGCTCCTCTGTCATCATGCCTTTTTCCACAAAGGAAGCAATCCAGTTCCTCATCAACACTATCTCAGCTAAAACAGAACATTCTTCCTTCTTGATAAGAAAACTGATTACATCTATTTATTTCTATTTAGAAATTTATCTACATGCAATAGAAGGTGGCAGGTAACTGGGTGCAGTGACTCACACTTGTAATCCCAGTGCTTTGAGAAGTCAAGATGGGAGGATTGCTTGAGACCAGGAGTTCAAGACCAGCCTGAACAAACTAGCAAGGCCCTACCTGTAAAAAACAATTTTTTTAAAAAATTAGCTGGGTATGATGGTACATGCCTATCATCCCAGCTAATCGGGAGACTGAGGTAGGAGGACTGCTTGAGCCCAGGAGTTCAAGGTTGCAGTGAGCTATGATTACATGGCACTGCACTCCTGCCTGGGCAAAAGAGCAAGACGCTGTCTCAGAAGAAAAAAAGAAAGAAAGAAAGAAAAGAAAACTGGCAGGGAAGCCTACTTATCTGTTATAGAAGAATTTTATGGTCTTTATAGGTTATATTTGCATAATTCATTTACTTTTTAAAATTTACCTTTAAAATTACGATTCATTTCTCTACACTGAATGGCATCATACTACGCTCATTAATCATCTTTTTGGAGACAGAATGGTGGAGTGGAGAGAGTTAAAGGCTCAGTCTAACAAGGTTTTGAAATCTGGCTTTATCACTAACTGAGAAAATAACCCTTGACAAGTCCCTTTGCCTTTTTTAAGAACCAGTTTGTTCATCTTTAAAATCGAGTCATATCACCTCTACCTCATAAGGTTGCTTTGAGAACAAAATTGTTCTTAATAGGAATCTACAAAGAATCACTTGAAGAACATTTTCAAAACATACATGCCCATTAACTCAAAGCATGCACTACATCGTATGAGTTTTCAGTATGTTATTTCCAAAAGCTACACCTGCATAAATCATGGTCCATTTAAGTAAATCCACACAATAGAGTACTAAGCAGTCATAACAGAGGAACAAGGATGATCTCTAATTACTGCATATAGAGTAGGCTCCAAAATAACGTAAGTGGGGAAAAAAAGAGACAAATGCTTATAGTATACTAGATTTCTTTTTTTTTTTTTTTTTTTTTTTTTTGAGACGGAGTCTCGCTCTGTCGCCCAGGCTGGAGTGCAGTGGCCAGATCTCAGCTCACTGTAAGCTCCGCCTCCCGGGTTCACGCCATTCTCCTGCCTCAGCCTCCCGAGCAGCTGGGACTACAGGTGCCCACCACCACGCCCGGCTAATTTTTTGTATTTTTAGTAGAGATGGGGTTTCATCGTGTTAGCCAGGATGGTCTCGATCTCCTGATCTTGTGATCCGCCCGCCTCAGCCTCCCAAACTGCTGGGAATACAGGCGTGAGCCACCGCGCCCGGTCTAGATTTCTTTTATTAAAAAGAACAGGAAAAGGAAATACACATACTTTTAAAATACTTTGTGCAAGAATTTCAAAGATTCTGAAAGAGGATGGTGGTAGTGAGGAAAGGAATGAAAACAAGACATCTCCTAAGACTGTCTTCTTCTGAATTATGTAATTACTTTAAAAACTGCAAAATTGAAAAATAAAGCCTTATAATTTCAAATAAACTACAACAAATGAATCTAATATTTTAATAAATTGATATCATAGCCACAGAAAGAACAAAACTTTGCATTTCAGGTGACAAACTTTAGAGACGGTACTCTGAGATATAACTTAACTACAGAAACACTTCCAAAGTCTTTAATTTCACTTAGTTTTACTGTTTGTATAAATATGAGTATTCTAATTTTGAAACTAATTGCTATACATTATAGTATAAAGCAAGTATGCTATTTCAAACCAGAATTTTTTAAAGAAATATAAACATAAAACAAAAAATTTTAAAATTCATACTAAAACTGAATTCAAAATATCAATATTAACTCATGATTTATAGATATATATGTATACACATACACATACACACACACAATTTTTCTTAGCTCTGTTCACTGGAAGTCTAAAAGCAATACCACCACACTAGAAATAAACACACTTATTGCTCAGATTTGGTTTCTAAATATTATTCCCCATACTGAAGTATTTAGAATAATATGATATGATATCTGCAACATATTTTGGTGGCTCAAAAGAAAACACTTCTATATAGAGATACTAAATGGAATATATGTGATAAAATGTTAAAAATTAAAAATGGTTGAAATATATTGTTCATTGTACTATTTTAAAAAATTCTCTGTATGTGGCCAGGTGCGGTGGCTCACGCCTGTAATCCCAGCACTTTAGGAGGCCAAGACAGGCAGATCACGAGGTCAAGAGATAAGAGACCATCCTGGCCAACATGGTGAAACCCCATCTCTACTAAAAATACAAAAATTAGCTGGGCATGGTGGCACGTGCCTGTAGTCCCAGCTACTCGGGAAGCTGAGGCAGGAGAATTGCTTGAACCTGGGAGGTGGAGGTTGCAGTGAGTCAAGATGGCACTGCACTCCAGCCTGGCGAGACAGTAAGACTCCATCTCAAAAAAAAAAAAAAAAAAAAGGAAAATCTGTATGTATAATTTTCATAATTAAAAAATTGGGGGAAAAAAGCCATATAGATCATGTCATGTCAATGCTGTTATGGATATGTCCCCACTCAAATCTCATCTTCTTCAGCTTCCATAATTCCCACGTATTGTGAGAGGGACCCAGTGGGAGGTAAATGAATCATGGGGGCAGCTTTTTCCCATGCTGTTCTCGTAATACTGATTAAGTCTTATGAGATGGTGGTTTTATAAAGGGCAGTTCCCCTGCACACTCTCTCTTGCCTGCCACCATGTAAGATGTGCTTTTGCTCCTCTTTCGCCTTCTGCCATGATTGTGAGGCCTCCCCAGTCATGTGAACCTCCCCAGTCCATTAAACCTCTTTTTCTTTATAAATTACTCAGTCTTGGGTATGTCTTTGTTAGCAGTCTGAGAACAGACAAATACAAATGCTTACTCCTGGGTGAACCTCACAGTGCATACAAGATACGTAAAACTGGTTATTTTTTTTTTCTTAATCCTTTTGGAGCCTTCCATATGTATCCAATAAAATTCAGAGAGTAACTATGGATTCTTATAAAGAAAAGGTATAGAAGTAGTGTTCAGAAAATTCCTAGATTGTTGATGGATTTACCATGGATTCACCATGTTGTTCTATGCTTGGTTTCTTCATCTCAGAAGTAGGAAAAATGTACCTAGCTGCTTACTTAAAAGGGTTGCTGGGAGAATCAAATAAGATGATGATGAAGGTAGTTCATAAATTGTAAAAGTGTTAAGTGTATAAAAGTGTTAAGTATATAAGTAGAAATGTTATTATTTTTCTAATTTTCCATCCTTTTGGATACAGAGGATATTTTATAAATCATGCACACTGGTCAAGAGATTTAGTATATTAATATTCAGTATATCTTCAACATTTAGACTATCAAATCTACTTAATATTTTATAAGCAGTTTCTCAGTCTGCTTCAGAAAACAATATGAAATTAGGAATACCTCTCCTCTATGTTTATTCAAAGTAAGTTTCTGTGTGTGTGGGTCTATCACCTTAGGTTATATCCTGCTAACCTGCTTTCAGACTCTGAAACTTTTTTAAAAAAAATTTCAGTTATACTATTCTGTATATATCTAAGTCAAATATCATAATTCAGATAATAAAGTTATGAATAACTCATTAGACCTTTTAAAAGACACACATACTAGTTTTCAAAAAAAATCCTCAATAGACATGAGATCTAGAATCCTTTCCTTTTTCTTAGTAAAACTGTGTGGTGTTTGTGTGTACTTATATATTACATGTGTTCTATGTGTATGTATGTATTGTGGGGGAGGGAGACATCTTACATGATTCCTTGAAAGAGCTTCAAAATATCTTGAGTGAATGTATGGTCTGAATAAATACCCTCCAGCCCCACCTGTCTTAGCTTAACTTTCTTTGTAAAATTTTCCACTTTTCTTCACTTTTAGTTTTGATCACTTTCAGGACAAGTAAGATCAAAATGCTCCCAAATTTAGAGGAAGAAAACCTTAATTGGCCGAGAAGTAGAACAACCCAGCTGGAGTTGTATGGAGTTCTTTATATAGAAACTTTCACTTATGCCAATCTTCTTCCCAGAAGCTCATTTCATTTCCCTGCTGGTAACACTCAAATCGCTTCACAGTTCATTGATAACTGCATTGGCAACCTTTTGTTTTCAATCAAAGGAAGATGCTGCAGCAATGCTCAATTGAACTAAGTATACATGACACAGGGTACCAGTGTCCTTGCCACAGAGGACTGTGGGAGGGGGGATAAAGGAAAAGATGACACCCTGCATCCAATATTCCATTACTTTAGCTAGAATTGGATTATGATAAATTATGGTGACAGAGCTCAGACAAATGCTGATGCCATCTTTTCTATTGTTGTACCTGCACACAGCACTCTTAGGGATTGCATCAAGTCTCCAAAACCCATTCTCTGTCACTCATGGTTGAAAATGAAAGGCCAATGTACAAATAAGTTTTTAAACAATTTCCATGAAGATTCAATTTGATATTTCCTCCCTCACTGCTTTGAAATCACTGAGGGTCACAATAGGTTTTTGCTGATGAACATCTTTCTATAAATCTTCCTTGGTGAATGACTTCTTTAAGATCAAGTAACCTCTATGCTGTGTGGGTGAGGGGCAGGTATCAGGGTAGTGTTTCACTCCTTTCCCCTTGAAACATCATCATATCCAGGTTGCTTTAAAGCCCACCAGCACCACCACCACCACCACCACCACCACCACCACCACCATCTGCATGTATTTGCTCAGCAGTAACACGCTACCAGCCACCAAAAGTAACAATCACTACCCCAAATGAGCACCCAAAATACAAGGAAAAAAGCAATGTCAAACGGGAAATAAGTGGAGCAAGTTATAGCCTAACTCTTAACCAGGGATGTCCAGGCAGCCCACATTTTATAAGAGGAGGCAATACTGGACACTTCTGGTAATGGAATAACGCATTTAGATTATCTAAAACCTCCTATTTAGACTTGGCTAGCATTAAACTGTGATAATTGTTATTTCATCTTTTACCAAAATATTCAATTATATGTTTTTTAAAGTTCAGAAAAAAGAAAAGTTATAACTCAATGAATTTTTTTTTTAGGTTTAGAGTATTTGAGGCCCACAGGAGAAAAAAAAAACATTTAAAAATGTTGCTTTTTATATGTTCCATATAAACATATAAAATATTCCATATAAACATATTAAAAAATGTTGGTTTTGGTTGTTCCTAATGTTCCTCACCCACTTGCCTCCCAATTCATCTGTCGAAACCTAATCACCAATGTGATAGTATTAAGAGGTAGAGCCTTAGGCAGACCATTAAGTAATGAGGGCAGAGCCCTCATGAATGGGATTAGTGCCTTTATAAAAGAGGCCCTAGAGAGCTCCGTTGCCCCCTCCACCATGGGAGAACACAGCAAGAAAGAGCCAACCAGCAAAGGAGCCCTCACCAGACGCTGAATCTGCTGGCGTCTTGATCTTGGACTTCCCAATCTCTGTAACTATGAGAGAGGAATTTCTATTGTTTATAAAACCAAGTTTAAGGTATTTTGTTATAGCAGCCTGAATAAATGAAGACAAAAGATGATAAAAATGATCCCGACGAAGGAAGTTTAGAGGGTTTATTTGGAAATGCTGCATAGGAGACAAAAATTTTGAGTAGGGTTTTAAAAGACAAGAATGACTTAAAAATATTTTTGAAAGTGTACAGTGAATTCAAAAAAGCAGACAAAAGAGTAGTTGTGGAAAGTGTGGACCAGTTTTCCCTAGACCAGAAAAGGAGTCTAAAAGGTTTGACACAGAGGTCCACCATGCCTTAGCCCCATACCACAGATGTTCAAGTAGAAGAGGTGGCAAAGGGTTTATAAGAGATGTGGAGCTGGGGGTTGGGCCAGGAGATTATTATTTTTTTTTTTGGAAGAAAATATTGGTTAAAAGTAGGGTGAAAAGTACTTCTCCAGTGTATGCTGGTATAATTAGTGTCCATAAATATCTGCAGCATTCTACAGACATGCAGCATGGCAGCTGCACTCTCAGTCATGCTGCACAAGGTATAAAGGCAAAATCCCAAATACAGGTGCTATGGTTTTGTTTTTAACTTGGAAAAATGGTCTCACCGAAACAGTTTTATAAGCCATTATTACTTCCCAGTTTAGCACAAAAAATCGACTTCTATAAGGGAACAACAAAAAAGGGTAAACAGTAATACAAAAGAAAACAAATGTATTTCAACTGCCCTTCCCATTTAATACTCAACTCATAATAATATAGTTTCTACCCATATTGTGCCACAAAAACTTATCAAAATTTCTTCCTGGCTTTCTACCTTATCAAATTTCTTCCTGGCTGCCAAATCCATTGTATCCTATTTATTCTTGACATCCAAGCTCACCACTCTTTTGCTTTTTCACATATTGACAATTTTCAAGGTATACCTCCAGGCCAGATCATATATCCTTTTAGGCAATTCCATTTGGTTCCAAAGACAGATCTTTCTCTTTATATCCCAGAGTCAACTGCTGACTTTCCCATTTTGATCTGCTCTTCCCATTTGCTCTATCTCAAAAAAGGATAGCACCCAGTTCCCTAATGCAGAATGCAGATATTACACCGACTCCTCCCACTGCATTTCTCCAATGAAGACTTCTGAGCACACATCCCAACAAACTCCATCATCTTTCCTTCACTCTCATGTTTACTTAAGTTTACTCCCCATTTGTTCCTTGGATTTCCAAGAGAATTGGTTGGCCTCTACTTCTTCCATAAACAATCTATACTCCCACCAAATTAAACTTTCTAAAATGTCAATCAAAGTCATTCGTTTGATTAAAAAACCCTTAAAACCTGACCTTTATTCTCAATATAGAGACCATCTTCCTGGGGATTCAAGCAAACCCTCATGCTCTAGAGCCTGCTTCCCTCCAGCTGCACCTCCAACAGCTCCCCGTGATCCAGCAGTTTGCTGTTCCCCAAACGTGCCAAGTTCTCTTGTTGCTTTATATTCCTTCCACATTAAATGTCGTTATTCCTTTCTTTGCCTGACTTCTTAGCAGTCTTGAGTTCAGATATCATCTCCATATCACATATGGAGTCTTGATATCATCTCTTAGAAACTATTCAAGTCACCAAAACTGATTCTCCCTCACTCATGGTTGAAAGGAAAGGTCAATGTTCACATATGTTTTCTAACTATTTCCAAGAAGATTGAATGTGGCATTTCCTCCTATACTGCCTTGGAATCACTGAGGGATCACCTTAAGTTTTTGCTGATGGACATCTTCCTATAAATCTTTCTCAGTGAAAGGCTTCTTTAAGGTCAAAGAGCCTGCATGCTGCGTGGGTGAGTGGCAGGTATTAGGGTTGGGGACCACCAGCCCTGTGTCCTGTCTGGGTAAGATGCTTTCTTCCTGCCATCCCCCTAGCTCCCAGTGTTTCCTCACATGTATTTCTGAATTTTAATATTTATTCTGTCTCTTGTACTAAACGGTGAGCAGCAGAATAAAGGCAGTGCCTCTTATTTGTGCACTCTGAGTGCCTACCACAGTGTCTATCGCATCACAGGTGTTTACTGAATGTTTTTGAAGTAATTAAACATGGATAAAACCATAGAGGAAATGTTTCTATGGAGATTTAAAGGGAACACTAGGGCACTTAAAAAATGAGAATTGTATAGCTCTGCAATGTTATTGTCTTATTTCATACTAAAATACAAGGTTTTCCTGCTTACATGTATGAGATTAACACATCCTACAACAGGATAGGTTTTTGTGTTATTTTTATTTTTATTTTTTTTGAGATGGAGTCTTGCTCTGTAGCCCGGGCTGGAGTGCAGTGGCCAGATCTCAGCTCACTGCAAGCTCCGCCTCCCGGGTTTGCGCCATTCTCCTGCCTCAGCCTCCGGAGTAGCTGGGACTACAGGCGCCCGCCACCTCGCCCGGCTAGTTTTTTGTATTTTTAGTAGAGACGGGGTTTCACCGTGTTAGCCAGGATGGTCTCGATCTCCTGACCTCGTGATCCGCCCGTCTCGGCCTCTTATTTTTTTAAATGCCGAGGAGGAGGAAAAAAAGAACACAAAGGAAAGGGGAAAGAAAAGAAGGAGAGAATGAGTATTGAAAATTGTTCCCTAGAAAGCCAGGCAACGCTTGAAGAGGGAAAAGAAGAAGACGCTTAGCGAAGACGTATCTGTGTGTATTGCATGTGTACAAGAATCTGCTGCGCTGGCATGGCAGAGCAAACAAGCCAAAGAAAAGAGAGAGCTAGGCAAGGACACGATTTGAAGGTAAAGAGTATTTCAGCCAGGTGTTGAACCCTGAGTCGCAAAACTTTCCCAGGGCAACGAGCTGAGGTGGGTGTAGGCCAGGTAGGAACAGGTATTCACAATGTGCCTTTTGGAAGATGCAGGGAGGTTGGGAAGGTCACTGTAACAGGCCATTTCTGGTATGAAATGCCTAGTGGTCCTTTTTCAGACTATTATTGCATCAGATCTTTTTCAGTTTCAGTATCAATTACCTACCAAAGCAACACTGCATATAACCTTGGGCAGATCACATGAATGTCTCTGCAATTGCTCATCTATAAAAAGATCTCTAAAGCTTGACACTATTTACACTTTTTAATAGTTTATTATATTTAATAATATATATTTAATAGTTCTGTGATACTATGTAGTTTATACTAGGAATTCTAAAAGGCCAAGCAACAATAAAAATTACATGAAAGATACAGAGGAAGAATAAAATAATAATGATTATTCCAAAGAAGGGAATTAAAACGGGTAATAAATAGTGTGAGATGATTTCAGCCTTGTCTAGAATTGAGAACTCCCTGTCGCCTACTCGAAATCACGCTGAGAATCACTTCTCTGATGTTATCACTGATGAGGTTGTGCTGGACATGTGCACACAAGGGTAGACCGACCCAGACGCCCAGTTCTCAGCAGAAACCATCAGGCATAGCAAATTTATGTCATGAATATTCAGCTTCTTTCTATCAAACCCTCAGCATATTTTATCATATTCATTACCAGCATTACAAATGTATAATGTAAATAATGTTAGGACATTATATAGTAAATAATTGATCTGGTGAAAGAGAAAAAAAAAAAGCAGCAGTAAAGCATGACTAAAATGATGAGGAAGAAATATTTACAACAGATTTGCAAGTTTGCTCAAGTGAGACAAAAACTGACAGAAGTCTGCTCTGTGCCACCTTCTCCGGTATCAGATACTGGAATCCTGAGCGGGAATCACCGAGCAAGGTTTAGGATAATGCAAAAGCCATGCCTTATTAACTCTTGGACATCTCATTTCTTGGTTATAAATCCTATTAACTTGTATTACAAACTGCCATAAAACTTGGAGATAGAAGATAATTTATGCTCAGTGTACAGAAGTGAATGTTTCTGTCCTCCTGAGACGCACAGGACCAGAAAATGAGATAGCATATATGTGAAACCAGGAGCCACCCACACTCCGCACAGGTAGCATGATACACATGGCGCTGAGCGCCTGACTCTTCAGCAAGAAGATGGCCTAACTCGTGACTGACATCAGCCACGTTTCGTGTCTGAAATGTCTGTCATCTATTTCATAGCATCCCCTCCTCACAAAAGGTGATGATGTCTTATCAAGAACACACTTTTGGAAGTAAAAGAGGGATGTTTATTTTAAGGAAGGGACTATTTTGGATTCGATTTTGAATTTTCTATTTTTCAAATGGCAAATTGAACATTCCTACAGAGTAAATGCTACCTACCAGGGTTTTCACTCAGAATGACATTGACCCGTAGTAAGTGAAATATGCCAAAAATACAATATGAAAAACCTTACATGCTAAAAAAACAACCAGCTAAAAAAATTCCAAACGTCTTCCCGTATTCATTTTGAACTGGAACTACCTCACTGTATCCTTGTTTTAAAACTCAATTTATAACCAATAAAAATACATCACAGAGAGGGGACTGAAAAGAGAACACAAACTTTAGACTGAAACAAACTATACACTTTAAGTGAATTGCTACTAGGA
Source organism: Mandrillus leucophaeus (assembly GCF_000951045.1). Taxonomy (NCBI): domain Eukaryota; kingdom Metazoa; phylum Chordata; class Mammalia; order Primates; family Cercopithecidae; genus Mandrillus; species Mandrillus leucophaeus. The sequence continues at coordinate 2,171,905 of NW_012103865.1, forward strand.
CATATAGGTCAGTCCCAAATGACGAATCTTAATGAATGGAAGATAATTACTTATTTGCACAACCTAGTCTCATGAGTGTCTCACATGTAAACACTCCAAAAGAAATACAGAACATCACAGAAAGTCTAAGATGATATGAGGATAGATTTTTTTAAAAAAAGATCAAGAAAAGCGCATTCTGGTTCCAGGGACTAGGACTATTCTAGCCAATTAAAATTAGTGTAGCAGATATAACACAAGCTCTCTTACCAAGTTACCAGACTAAAAAAATTATCAGATAAACAGTTGCTATAAGATGACTTATTCCTCCTATTATTATCTTTAATTTCAGATCATCTAATTGAAAAAAAATTCTAGAACACACTAGGCTCAAATCTAACACTCATAATAATTACCATTTATATTGAATCTTTACCACTTTTAATATACTTCAGCAAAGCTTAATGGTAAATCATTTAGTCTGCTTAAATGATGAAAGATTATTGTTAGATGTAAATTTTATTATGAAACTTCAGAAAGTCATTTTTCTTTAAGGATACAGCAATAAGATGAGGTATACCCTTAAAGTGCATCCAAGATTTATCTTACTTGAAAATAATATCATAGGGGGAAAAAATATATGTGTGTGTGTGTGTGTGCGTGTATGTGTAGGTACATATATGTACACATATACACACACACACACACAAAAATTTATATATACACATACACACACACCAATCGGCCATCAGTTACACACTGTTTATGGATAATTACCAGCCTATGGGCCGTGACTTTTTTCAAGAGTTTATTATTTGCATCTTAGTCCATTAACCCCATTAAGGAGGAAATGTAGTATTGTGGAAAAAGTGCTGAGACAAAACACTTCACTGTGTGACCATATTATCCTGCTTTTCTCCCAGTATTGTTATAAGGCTCAGATAAGATGCTTCTTGTAAAAGTATCAGTATTATCTTCCTCCTCAACAATTGTATGTTAACTTTAATTAAAAAAAATACATTAAAAAATTTAAAGTTTTGTTTTGTTTTGTTTTGTTTTGAGACAGATTCTCGCTCTGTCACCCAGGCTGGAGTGCAGTGGCGCGATCTCGGCTCACTGTAACCTCCACCTCCCGGGTTTACGCCATTCTCCTGCCTCAGCCTCCTGAGTAGCTGGGATTACAGGCGCCCGCCACCGCGCCCAGCTAATTTTTTGTATTTTTAGTAGAGACGAGGTTTCAACGTGTTACCCAGCATGGTCTCGATTTCCTGACCTCGTGATCTGCCCGCCTCAGCCTCCCAAAGTGCTGGGATTACAGGTGTGAGCCACCGCGCCAGGCCAAAAATTTTAAGTTTTAAAGTCATTCTTTATTTGGTGCTAAAGCATACGAGACATTTTCTTAAGTCTACTTTCGCAATATTTTTAAATGATTTCAGTTTAAATTGATAACATTTCTCCTGCCTGTCCTGACTGTGATTGTATGTTCTAAAAACAATGAACAGTCTGCTGTAGATGTCCATTCTGAATACGTTCCCCAAAGTATGCACGCCATGTAAGATACATCAGTGCATGTATCACATATATTAATAACACCGTTATATGAAGTAATACCTGACAGAGCCAGTTCAGCCCCAATGGTGCAAGTCTTATTTCTAGGATGTAGAATGCTTCTGTGCAGTAATTTTACAGTAGTTTTTTTTTTTTTTTTTTTGGAGACGAAGTTTTGCTCTTATTGCGCAGGCTAGAATGCAGTGGTGCAATCTCAGCTCACTGCAACCTCCACCTCCCGGGTTCAAGCAATTCTCCTGCCTCAGCCTTCTGAGTAGCTGGCATTACAGGCACGCACCACCATGCCTGTCTAATTTTGTATTTTTTAGAGACGGAGTTTCACTACATTGGTAAGGCTAGTCTTAAACTACCAACTTCAGGTGATCGGCCCGTGTCGGCCTCCCAAAGTGCTGGGATTATAGGCATGAGCCACCACGCCCGGTCTATAGGAGTTTTTAACTGATTTTTAGTATTAATCCCATTCACAGGTATACAATTAAAACTTGTTACCAGTACGGTGGATCACATGAGATCCATCCATACCTTAAATCCCCAAACATATTCACTTCAATATATGATTTTGTGTTACTAATTTTCTTGCTATTTTCTTACTAAGAATGACAGAAGAGCAGAGAGTCAGGCTGTGTCTCGAGAAAGAACTCCCTAGAACAGAGTGGCCAAGATGAGCAAAGGCTGAACTGCTAACCCCATAGGTGGAAGCCTGTGCCTGCCATTGTCACTACTTTAAAGAACAGAGAGTGTCATCTTGCATGAGCTTTTTGCACCACACTATGTAATAATTACTTCATTAGGATAAGGTAATTTTATAGTTATTCCAATGACACAAAATCAAAATTATCACACAGAGAATCTACATTGCATTATACTTGGGGATTTGGCTACACAGGTACTCTTAACATGTTTACCACTTTAGAGAACTGAGGATTCTGCCTTAATAACTGAAGCCTAACACACTGGATGTTACATTCCTATAAGTTAGGTAGGGTCATGATTCCAGAATTTCTTTCAAGATATCCGTGGCTGGCAGTTTGAGAGAGACTTGCTTTGTACGTCAGTGTTTCCTCTTCCTGGGCCCACAAGCTTCAGTTCCTAGACGGCCTTTGCAGTTGGGCTGGGGCAGCAGAACTTCACTCCCACAGAAGGTGACACAGGTCACAGGCAGGCCTGGCCTTTAAGAAATGTGGTGCCACATTCTAGCAATCAGTTTCCCTGCTTCAGCAATGTGTTCCAGTTAGCTTAGATATACAATGTGGGATCCCTCTCAAGCCACATCAGATATTCTATTAATAAGAAAAAAAAAACAAAACTTAATAAACCTAATTTTGGATAAGCCTCTCAGATCTGGAGTTGTTCATTACTGCAACATAAACAGGTGGGGGTAACTGAGGTATAGAGGCAATATGATAGATTAGTGCTCTGGCCAACTGAAGACAATAAAAATACTAAAAATAAATAAATAAATAAATATAAATAAAAGAATCTTCTAAAATGCATCAAATGTATCTTTCTTAAAAAAAGAATTCTAGGAGGCAGAGGCTGCTGTGAGCCGAGATCACGCCACTGCACTCCAGCCTGGGCAACGGAGGGATACTGTGTCTCTAAAGAAAAAAAAGAAAAGAAAAAAGAAAAAAGAATTTTGCCCAGAAGCCAAAAACTACGTTTTGATATAAAAAGAAGGCCAAGGCTAATTTTCATCTGGAGAGTGTTTAGCAAATCAGATAAACCCGAACTTCAGTTTCTAAAGCCCCCAAGTATGGAAGGTTGTCAGAAGCCAAAGCCCAAGGCCTGCCCAAGGTGGACATCTCAAAGGATGCTGCACCACGTAAAGCCGAGATCCGAAATATCAAGATGAATGTAAGGAACACTCCCACTGGACTGCTAGGAAAAGTGGACAGCCAAACCTTGGCACTCCATAGCTGAGAAGATGAAAAAAGTCTCCCCTGAGCATTTGTAACCAGACATCAATTTCTCAGCAGTGTTACATTCAGAATCTGCACGGACAATGTGGTCCAAAAAAGCCTCAGACAAAATGTCCTAAGTAGTTGGTGCTCCCACAGAACTGGGCTACAAGTCCACTCAGCAGCCAGGCAAAAGTAAATGTAAATTCTCCCTGGATTTACTTTTAACTCACGCCTCAAACAATTCCCACACTTACTTAAAGTTCTCAGAAATGTGAGGTCCCGGCCCAAAATCATAAAACAGAGAAGGAACTGAGGTCACAAAATATGAAAGCAAAAGTGAACATAAAAGGCAGCTGGCTTACATTAGAATTATTCTAGACTATAAAACCGGTTTGATAATTATGTTTTCAGAAAGAGCCCCTTGAAAACGTGAGTAAAGGGCACGCATGTAAGAAAGAATACTCGTGGCAGGAATTAAAAACGCGGAGGGTGGGTCTAGCGGCAGATAGGAAGAGCGGAAGCGGGACAGTGAACAGAACACAGAGGTAGTGAAGAACTTCAGAATGCAGCCCAGAGAGATTAAGACATAGAAAATATGAAAGTGCTGAGATGTATACGATACAAGTAGAGGATCTTAAATACATGTAATAGGAGGTACAGAAGAAAAGAGAAGGAGAATAGGGCACTATTTGAAAACATAATGGTTGAGGGTTTTCCAGAAATGATGACAGACAACAATCTGTAGATGGAAGGAAATCCAATGAATCCCAAGCCAAATGTATTTCAGAAAGTTCATAATTATACCAATTATAGGGAAAATACAGAAACCCAAAACAGTAAAAATACCTTAACGTAGAAGTCATATTTTAGATGTAGCTTTTTCTATCAGTGAATCTGCCAATTATAATTTTAAAAAGTATTGTACTACATCTTTAACTAGTAATATATTGACCAGCGCATTTATACAGAGACAAGTTATGACTGAATACCTGAGCAGTCATACCATCAATTCAATGCAATATAACAAAGCTCAATGCTTCACAATAGTAGTAAGTTTCAAACTTCAGAAACTGTTGGGAATCTATGGGTATTTAACCAACGTATAATTTGATAAGAAATCTAAAAAGCATATCTGTACTGCTAACCAAAATTTTTAATGACTTTCCAAAACCTATGGCAAAAGGAAGTTCACATTCCATTGTGTGGAATTTAAAGTTCTTCACAATCAGTATCCCAATTAGTTTTCTCGTCTTATCTTCTGGCATTTTTCCATCCACACCCCATATTTTAGCTGCACAGAATTACCTGCAAATCCTCTAACATATCCTGCATCTCCATGTTTCTTTTCTGGCTCCTCTTGAATTAAGTAACTTTCCCATCATCTTCCACAGCAAGAATCTAGTCATCCTTGAATATTCTGTTGAATTGTAAGCTCAGTAGAAGGTATGTTGCATGAAAGGATTTCTGTTTATATTGTTAACTGCTCTATCCCTAGAAAGGAGCCTGGCAAATAGCAGGCACTCAGTAAATGTTTGTTGAAGTAATTGAGTGAAGACAACATGAATGCCTCTGTGAAGACTTTTCTTACTACACACATGCCCCAGTTTTCTATTATTTCATTTTTTGGTACTAATCTTTCAACACTGCATTATGATTACATTTGTATAAACGGATCTTTCATTACACTTAATCTGGAGAGCAAAGATCATATGCAACTCTTTATTTTTATCCTTCATTGCCATGCAGTGCAACAAATACGCAGAAGGCAGTCTGTAACTGTTGACTAAATAAATGGATAGTATTGTTTGAAATCTGAATTCTTCTCCTCTACTTTTATCCAGAAAGCAACATGGCTGAGACACACAAAGAGCCAGGAAAAAAAAAATGCAAAACTGGCTAAAGAATAGTAAGCATGCACTAAACCCACCCTATTAACCTAGTAACCAAACCACAATTTCTAGTAATGCCACACTACAGATGGTAGGTAGGGTAGAAGCAAAACTGTAAGCAGTAGACTACAATGAGAGGCAAACATGGAAAGATTTGTCCACTATCTTCAAAAAAAAAAAAAAAAAACAGAAACAAAAAGTTACCAAATCATATTTTTAAACTGAAATCCACCAATAAAGCTCATAAAATGTGTTTGTTTAGTGAGAATTCTGTTCTATGCACTACACTGACAGAAAATGTCATTAATGTTTATTGTTGGAAATGAAAGACATCATTAGAAATTATTCTGAGACATAGAAACTAATCACCAGGCAACTTATGAATAGTAAAAGCTCAAGATTGTCTTCTAAGTGGCCTAATGAAATCAAACCCAGTTTCCAATTATATCCAATTATAATGACAACACTCAAAATACATAAGAATTACATTAGCAGCATTTGCCAAGCCTTGTGTTTCCCCTATTGAGGTTTTTCTCAAATGTCATTCACATTCAGCTGTTCAAAACGCAAAAGTGCTCAACTTAATTCTTAGTCGATTTAGAGTTGCAACATTTTATCTTGTTTTCTAGACATAACAAAATTTAAACTTTCAGGATTCTCCTCCACATTTTTGCTGGTCAGTGACCTGAGGCAAAACTAAAGTGGCCACAAGAAAGCACACATGATCAGTTCCACTCGCAGTTCAAAGACCCAAGCACGGCCAATGTTTTCTCCTAGTCTACTCAAGTGGTAGAAGCTTTGTGAAGGGAAGGGCTCACACTATATTCTCTTTTGACTTACTGGTTGGAGCAGGTAGATCAGTGATTCCTCTTGGATTATTATAACTGGAAAAGGAGTGATGTGAGTCGCTCGGAACAAGGTATTCACAGATGCCATAATCTGGTCAAAACGCCCAGCGAGGCCTCCCAGTGTCACGATCACATCAACCTAAGCAAGGAAGGTAAAACCGGGAGTCACATATAGTCACATATAAAAAATAAGCAAAAATACAGAATATTGGTGTTTATGTTTTAAAATAATACATTAAAAAGGCTTAATGTGTGATCCATAAAGATGGCGTGAGTTTAGAATAATAACCTGTTAACCAAGCACCAACAGAACCTCTTCAGTTCCCAGAGAAATAAGTGGTATCAGGTCATGAAGCCAAATGTTGTTTCTCTGGTTCAATGGTTATACCAGGGATTTTGCAAAGTGCTTTACATACAAGATGTTCAAGAGTTTGACGAATGAATAAGTGAAGATATTGCAAGAAAAGACTCATTAGCCTAAGGAAGAAATAGATAATTGCCATACTGTGGGAATGTATACTTCAAAATGGGATTCCATAACAACACTAAAAGTAAATTACAGAGAAGAACCAAGTTCTGAAATGAGTTTCCTATTTGTGACCTTATCAGAATGTAAGAAGAATGGGAATTTTTACTAAGGGTAACATGCTTCACATTAAGCTTAAAATATTTTAAGACAGTCAAACCAGTAACTAAGAGTATAACTGGATTGTTTGTAACACAAAGGGTAAATGCTTCGGGGGATGGATAACCCAGTTTCCATGATGTGATTATATAACGTTGCGTGCCTGTACTAAAATATCTGTGTGTTCCCCAGAAATATACCCACCTAATATGTACTCAGGAACATCAAAAGTTAAAAATCAAAGAAACCAGGCAGGCTGGGTGCAGTGGCTCACACCTGTAATCTCAGCACTTTGGGAGACTGAGGCAGGCAAATTGCAAGGTCAAGAGATCGAGATCATCCTGGCCAACATGATGAAACCCCGTCTCTACTAAAAATATAAAAATTAGCTGGGCCCAAGTGGTGGTGTGCACCTGTAGTCCCAGCTACTGGGGAGGCTGAGGCAGGAGAATCATTTGAACCCAGGAGGCAGAGGTTGTGGTGAGCCAAGAATGCACCATTGCACTCCAGCCTGGGTGACAGAGTGAGACTATGTCTCACAAAAAAAAAAAAAGAAAAGAAAAAAGAAAGAAAAAGAAAAAAAGAAACAGAAACCAGACAAACCATACATCTAAAGGATCTATTATTCTCCTCAGAGATCTTTTTAGAATTCAAAGAATTAGGTTTTGTGGCTCAGAAAGACCATGTAATCTAGGAAGTACGTATTACTCCAAATACACAGGCAATGTCCAGGACATCTGTTAATATTCAGAGGAAAGAGTTAACTTGTAAGCAATTAGACATAGACTTATCAAAGGGATGGCTTCTGTTTGTGATATCAAGTTAGGTAAATCATTTCTATTTATGTTTTGGAGGCCTTATTAAGAAGGCCTCTATAGACCACTTGGGAAAGGCCCGGAGATTATTTATGACTTCAGGAAAACTAGAGCATTTGCTTTAAACTGAAGAGAAATACATAAATAAGAAATTGTATATGAAATATAGAGAAAGTTCTAAGGCTGCAGTAAAAAGCTCATGGCATATTCCTATCCACATAATCCTAAATTCATATCAGAAGCAAGGCCTGATAAAAGTTTATTCACTATACAGAATCTGAAATCCCCTTTTTAGGTTCTCAATTTTTCATTACTGTACGCTAAGCCTTGAGGGATCCCATAACCTTTAAGACTGAAATTTAATCCCCATCTTCTACAATGGGATATCATGATGAATAACCAGTATCTGTAAATCAATCATTAAAATTTTCAGAAGAAAGCAGCAGCAAGATTACCTCTCATCACTACTCATTTTCCCTACAGGAAGTATTTAGCGAGATTGATGAAAAACACGAGGATCAATGCAAGCTGCAGGTGGGACAGAAAAGGAATTGGCTTTGGATCATTTTTGCAGTTCTCTAGTTCTGGCTGGAAGTAGGACATCCGATATTCACAGAGATATCAGAAAGACCACAGAGTGTACAATCTAAAAGAGACCATTTATAGACTGCAAGTGTGTCTTTTCTGTGTGAACCCAAACCCCTGTGCATTTATTTCTAACATCACCCAGTCATACTTCGTTATAAACATTGACATATTTGTGAATCTCTCCTTCTAGAGGAGGCCTATGAAACACAGCTACTAGCACAGTGTTTGCAACAGAGTAGACAACAGGTGTTTACTGAGCTTCCCTTGAGCATATAAATACTCAGGAAAAACTGAGTAAATAACCAGAGAGGCAAGAAGCTAATTATTAGGCTGAGTTAACATCACCTAACTCCTACAAAATAGTACTTTCTTACTTGGAAATGATTCCAACAGGTAGTAGCTTTGGAAAAAACAAACACGTCATATTTATTAGCTCAGATATACATCTGATGCTTTTATAAGCTTCATTTACAAGCTAATGACAAGAAAAACTAACCAATGTTTGTGGATTATTTACCATGTGCTAGGAAATATCCTAAACACTTAGGATATATCAGCAAAGAACACATAAGCCCCTGCCTTCATGGAGTTAATATTCAAATGAAGGATAATATACACTTGATAAAAAGGTTTTTTTATAGGAATATATAAGTTAGAATGTGAAAAAAGGTGGTAAATGCTAAAAAAGAATAATAGAGTAGAGAAAGGAAGATAAAAAATGGTTGGGGGGAATGTTTCAACTTTAAATAAGACAGCTACAGTAGGCTGCATTGGAAAAGTAATAAAGTAGACAAAGACTTGAAAGAAGTTGAGGGAATTAGCCACATATGTGGATACATGGGGCAGGACAACAGGGGGCAGGACGATGTTCCAGAGAACAGACTATAGTAATATAGGGACAATGTTACATGGCTACAGGCATTGGCAAAGAGCTTTAGGAGTTAAGTTGCTAGAGCAAAATGAAAAATTAGTAGAAGTAGGAAAAATCAGAGTAAAATGCAAGTGTTAGATTTGTATAGAGCTTTGTTAAGTCATTGTAAAATCCTTGGTTTTTATTAACATTAAGTGGGGGGCCATTCTGGGCTGAGGGTTGATATGATCTATGTATTTTAAAATGTCACCATGCGGAGTGTGTTGAGAATAAACTGAAAAGGCAAGAAGTCAGGAGATAAAAAGAGATTACATTATAGTAATACAGATAAGAGATAAGTTTGCTACCCTTTATTACTGCATCAAACATGAATACCCAAGGCATCTACATAGCAAAACTCAGTGGTCAATTCCCAGTCCTTTTATTACTTAATCCTTCAGCAATATCTGACAAGTGAAAAAAAGTAAGGATTGCTTAAGAGACGTATGTGACACTATCAAGTATAACAACTTACACATTATTAGTGTACTAGAAGAACAAGAGAAAGAGAAAAGAACAGAAAATACATTCGAAGAAATAATGGCAGAAAACATCCCCAGCCTGGGGAAGGAAATAGAAAGCAAATCCAAGAAGCCTATGATAAATCAAATAAGATAAATCCAAAAAAGACCCACACCAAGACACATCATAATCAAAATGTCAAAAGTTAGGGTGTTGAAAGCAGCAAGGAAAAAGTGAATTGTCACATGTAAACGAATCTCCATAAACGTATCAGTGTATTTCTCAGCAGAAATCTTGCAGGCCAGAAGGGAGTTAAATCATATATTCAAAATCCTGAAGGGGGTTGGGGGTTGTTCTGTCAAGCAAGACTACTACTCCCAGCAATCCTGTCTTTTGAAAATGAAGAGGTAGTAAACACTCAGACAAACAAAAACTGAGAGAGTTTATCACCACTAGACTTGTCTTATAAGAAATGCCAAAGGGAGTTCTTCGAGCAGAAGAAGAGGACACTAATTAGTAACATTAAATATATGAAAGTATAAAACTTTAAGTATAAAAGCAAGTCTACTGTCAAATCCAATACACTCTAACACTGAAACAGTGCTGGGTAAACAATTATACCTCCAGTATAAAGGATAAAAGGCAAAATTACTAAAAACAAAACTACAGCTTTAATAATTTTTCAAGTGATTATGTATTATAAAAAACATAAACCAAGACATTAAAAACATAAAATGTGGGAAGTAGAAGAGTAAATGTGTAGTGGGTGTATGGGATCAAAATTAAGCTGTTATCAATTTGAAATAGCCAGTTTTAAGTATGTGTTATGTAAGCCTCAGGGTAACCACAAAGCAAAATCCACTAAGAGACACACAAAAGATAAGAAGAAAAGATCTAAATCATACTACTACAGGGAGCCGTCCATCAAACCACAAAGGAAGAACGCCAGTGGAAAAAAAGAACAGAAGATCTAAAAAACAACTGCTCTACAGAAAACAATGAACAAAATGGCACTAGTAAGTCTGCACCTATCAATAATTATATAAATGTAAATGGATAAACTTTTCCAGTCAAAAAGCATAGAGTGGTTGAATATACTGTTGTAAAGACTCAACATGGAATGGCTTTTTTATTCCTTCATTTTCAGTCTATGAGTGTCCTTTAAAGATTTGCTTTACTTTAAAGGACACTCATAGGCTGAAGGTGAAGGAATAAAAAAGACATTCCATGAAAATGGAAACAAAAAGAATGCAGGGGCAGCTATACATAATACAAACAAAATAGACTTTAGGTAGAAACAGTAAAAATAGACAAAGAAGATTCTTATATACTGACAAAGGGATCAGTTCATCAAGAGGATATGACAATTGTAAATATATGTCCACCCAACGTTGGAGCACCTAAATATATAAAGTAAACATTAAAAGATCTGAAAGGAGACAAAGACTTCAACACAATAATAGTAGGAGATTTCAATACCCCGCTTTAAACATTAGACAGGTCATCCAGACAGAAAATCAATAAGAAAACACCGGACTTGAACTGTACTTTTAAGTACCACAAATGGACCCAAAAGACATACCCAGAACATTCTATCCAACAGCAACAGAAGACATACTCTTCTTAAGTGCACAAGGAACATTCTCCAGAATAGATCATATGTTAGGTCATGGAACAAGTCTAACAAATTTAAGAAGATAAAAATCATATTAAGTATCTTCAACATAGTCCTGAAAGTCCTAGCCAGAGCAATTAGCCAAGAGAAAGAAATAAGCATCTAAACAGGAAAGGATGAAGTGAAATTATATCTGTTTGTTGATGTCATGATCTTATTAATATATACAGAAAATCCTAAAGAAGCTACCAAAAAATGGTTGAAACTGACAAATTCAGTAAAGTTGTAGGGTGCAAAATAAAAAATCAGTAGTTTCTATATAGTAACAATGAACTGTCTGAAAAAGAAGTGAAGAAAACAATCCCATTAATAATAGGATCAAAAAAATATTTAGGAGTAAATTTAACCAAATTTTAAGTGAAAGATCTGAATACTAAAAACTATAAAACGTTAATTAAAAAATTAAAGATGACACAAATAAATGAAAAGATATCCCATGTTCTTCAATTGGAAGAATATTGTTAAAATGTCCATATTACTCACAATGCTACAGATTCAATGCAATCCCTATAAAAATTACAATGTAGTTCTTCACAGAAATAGAAAAAAACATTCATAAAATTCATATGGAGTCATAAAAGACACCAAATAGACAAAGCAATCTTCAATAAAAAGAAGAAAGCTGGAGATATCATACTACCAGATTTCAAAATATATTACAATGCTATAGTAATCAAAACAGCATGATACTGACAGAAAAAGATACATCAACCAATGGAATAGGATAGGGAGCTCCAAAATAAACCCACACATCTATGGTCAATTGATTTTCAACAAAATTGTGAAGAACACACATTGAAGAAAGTGTAGTCTCTTCAATAAATGATGTTGGGAAAACTAGATATCTACGTACGAAAGAAAGAAATTGGAGGCCAGGCATGGTAGTGCATGCTTGTAATCCCAGAACTTATTGAGGCCAAAGCAAGAGGACTGCTTGAGGCCAGGAGTTCAAGACTAGCCTAGGCAACGTAGCAAGACTCCCATCTCTGCCAAAAAAAAAATTAAAAATAAATAAATAAAAGGTAAAAGGTAAAAAAAAAATAGCTTTCCATGGTGGCATGCATCTGTAGTCCTAGTTACTTGGGAAGCTGAGGCAGAAGGATCGCTTGAGTCTGGGAGTTGTTTGGGTCCTTACCTCACCCCTTATGAAATAATCAACTCAAAATGTATGAAGGATTTACATATACGAGCAGAAACCATAAAACATAAGAAGAAAACATGGAGAAAAAGCTCTAAGACTGACATCGTTCTGGGTAGAAACTTCTTAGATAATGACCCCAAAATCACAAGTAACAAGGGCTAAAATAGACAAATGGGATTGGTTCAAACTAAAAGACACCTGCACAGTGATAGAAACAATTAATAAAGGAGGCACCCATCAGCTGGGAGAAAATATTTGCAAATCATACATCAGATAAGGGGCTACTATTCAAAATATACAAGAAACTCAGACTACTCTGTAACAAGGTAACAAATAACCCTTTTAAAAAATAATACTTATTATTTTATCACGAGGTCAGGAGATCGAGACCATCCTGGCTAACAGGGTGAAACCCCGTCTCTACTAAAAAAATACAAAAAGCTAGCCGGGCGAGGTGGCGGGCGCCTGCAGTCTCAGCTACTCGGGAGGCTGAGGCAGGAGAATGGCGTGAACCCGGGAGGCGGAGCTTGCAGTGAGCTGAGATCCGGCCACTGCATTCCAGCCTGGGCGACAGAGCGAGACTCCATCTCAAAAAAAAAAAAAACTTATTATTTTTTATTATTATACTTTAAGTTCTAGGGTACATGTGCACAACGTACAGGTTTGTTACATATGTATGCATGTGCCATGTTGGTGTGCTGCACCCATTAACTCATGATTTACATTAGGTATATCTCCCAATGCTATCACTCCCCCCTCCCTCACCCCCCCAACAGGCCCCGGTGTGTGATGTTCCCCTTCCTGTGTCCAAGTGTTCTCATTGTTCAATTCCCACCAATCAGTGAGAACATGTGGTGTTTAGTTTTTTGTCCCTGAGACAGTTTGCTCAGAATGATGGTTTCCAGTTTCATCCATGTCCTTACAAAGGACATGAACTCATCTTTTTATATGGCTGCATAGTATTCCATGGTGTATATATGCCACATTTTAACCCTTTTAAAATATAGGCAAAGGATTTAAAGACATTTCTCAAAAGAAGACATAGAAATGGCCAACAGATATGTGAAGAAATGCTCATCATGGTCTAATCATCAGATGAATGCAAATTAAAACCACAATGAATTATTACCTCACAACTTTTAGATTGGCTATTATCAAAGAGTTGAAAGATAAGTGTTGGTGAAGATGTGGGGAAAAGGGAACCCTTATACATACACTTTTGGTGGTTTTACAAATTAGTAGAGCTATGTAAAGAAATGTATAGAATTTCCTCTAAAAACTGAAAATAGAATCACAATACGATCCAGCAATCCCACTACTGGGACATACCCAAAGTAATGGAAACCAGTATGCTGAAGAGATATCTGCATTCCTACATTCACTGCAGCATTATTCACAATCATCAAGATGTGGAAATAACCCAAGTACCTACCAAATGGGTTAAAAACTGTGGTATATATAAATAATGGAATATGATTTAGCCTTTTTAAAAAAACTAGGAAATTCTATCATTTGTGACGCGGATGAACCTATACAAGCCAGAAACAAACAAATACTGTCTGATCTCATATGTGGAATCTATAAAAGTCAAACTCATAGAAGTAGAATGTAAAATGGTAATTATCAGGGGCTGGTGGATGGAGGAAAAACAGACATTGGTCAATGAGTACAAAGTTACAGTTAGAAGAAATAAGGTCTGGTGTTCTATTGCACAGCACAGTGATGACAGTTAATAATGTATTATATATTTCAAAATAGCTAAAAGTGAGGATTTTCAATGTTCTCACCACAAAGAAATGATAAACACTTAAAGTGATGGATATTCACATTATCCTGATTTGATCACTCCACAATGTATATACAGGTATCAAAACATCACGCTGTACCCCATAAACATATGCAGTCAGTTAAAAATTTAAAACATATTGGGAGGCCGAGGCGGGCGGATCACGAGGTCAGGAGATCGAGACCATCCTGGCTAACACGGTGAAACCCCGTCTCTGCTAAAAATACAAAAAAATTAGCCGGGTGTGGTGGCAGGCGCCTGTAGTCCCAGCTTCTAGGGAGGCTGAGGCAGGAGAATGGCGTGAACCCGGGAGGCAGAGCTTGCAGTGAGCCGAGATCGCACCACTGCACCCCAGCCTGGGCGACAGAGTGAGACTCTGTCTCAAAAAAAAAAAAAAAAAAAATTTAAAACATATTTGGCGCACATACACAAAGGTACTCAGCACATACCTATTATGCCATATTTTAAATATATGAAATGTAAAATATCAATTTCTGACTGCTTTCCATATATTTCCTACTCTAAAGTCAGGATGTTTTCCACGGACCTTTTTGTTTACAAGATGACTGGGAGGGGAATAAAGGTAGCCTGTGGTTTTCATATGCAATCCCATCTAGCGAAAAGAACCTTGAATCCCTGGATTAAAACATTGGAGGTCTAGTTATAGCACTGTATGCTACTTAAGTAGCCATGAACCACATATATGTAACATAACCTCCTTGTGATCTGGGTCACTCATCTGTAAAGGTAGGGGATGCACTAAATTCATTATCACATTTTTCAAGATTTGTTTCACTTATAAGTCCATACAAGGTTCTCTGTTTGCTACCACAATCAGTTAAATAGTCATAGTATGTATTTAGTTTAGAAAATAAATGCAAAACTCAGCTTTGCATTATTTACCTTAATAGAATCATGACAAGACTGGTTGACGGACATACAGCACCAAAAGAGAAGTAATTTCATTTTTCTATTATAGCAGTAAAAATCTTTCAGTAAACAAATGACAAGTTTTACTCCATTTGTCCTCTAAAAGACTTAGAGACAGTATGAATGAAATCTACAGCAGGCACAGTGGCTGTCAGCATATTTTAATTACATTTACTTTTCATAAATTGAATTCTAGAAATGCATAAATGGACAATTTCTTTGTGGCTCTCCCTGATAGATAGGGTGATCATACAATTTAATGTACAAACTGAGACACTTTTGAAAGTAAAAAGGGGACATTATAAATAAATTACACCAAGAATACGGGCATAAACTGGAACTATCCCATGTAAACCAAGGCATATGTTTACCCTACTGTCTGAGAGCTGCAACTAACGTTAGCATAGCCAACTTAACAAAATTAAACACTAGGGTAGAAAAAATTTAGATTACGCTTAATAAGCTTCCTTTAACTCTCAAAGATGTGTGCTGCACTCTAGTGAGGCTTCAATAGAATAATGAAATTCTTGGTTTGTTTGATCCTATAATTTGAAGATGGAAGAGCCAATTCAGGGTTTGCAGGAATGAGTGGGATCAAGATAGAGCAAGAACAAATAATTTGACTAAAAAACAAGCAATACTAAAACATGTTTTAGTAAGCCGATAAAATAATTCTACTGATTAATACGAAGCTCAATGAAAAACCAGAGAGAAAGTAAAGAACTCGTATTTTATAGCACCAACGTATGTTATATGAACAAACACAGGATATATCTTGTTGCATCTTGTCAAGCTATGGAAGCACTACTACAGGGATCCTGTTTCCATTTCCAGCAGGCTACATTATAACGGAAGGTCTAGTTTAGTGTAAGCATGTTTGGGTGAGATAGAAATAATGTCTCTTGCCATGGCAAAATTTTCAGGCTTCCATTCACAGATAAGAAATCCAAGGAAATTCTAGATTTTTCTCAAATAATTCTTATTTCATCATCCCTGTCACAGCCTTCATTCAGAAATCATAATTCTCACATGGATAAATCCACTGGCCTTCTTATTTACAATGCTGCCTCTATAACCAAGGAGTCCTTCAATTGGTTATGACAGTAAGTTTTCCAAATATTAAATCTGAGCTTGCCAATGTTCTGCTTCAAGTTAGGTATTGGTGCTGGGCGCAGTGGCT